>NW_006399967.1:3180710-3214583 GCF_000299155.1 Elephantulus edwardii
GCAAGTGGCGCGGCCCCAGCAGCCCCGGTCCCCGCGCGCGAGTGCGTGGTGTGCGCCGAGGGCCAGGCCATGGCCGTCCTGGTGCCCTGCGGCCACAACCTCTTCTGCATGGACTGTGCCCTGCGCATCTGCGGCAAGAGCGAGCCCCAGTGTCCTGCCTGCCACGCGCCCGCCACCCAGGCCATTCATATCTTTTCCTAGGGCTGGGCTTGGGGGGCGGCTCGCCCGCCGCGGGTCGGGGGGCGGGAGGGGGGCCGGGCCGGGCTCTCCCCGCGTTCACAGTCCAGCTTTAACTCCGACGCCAGGCGTGGACACGGACCCGCAGGCCGGTGCTGACCGAGAGCCGTAGCCAGTGTTGGTGAATAAACGAAGGCAAAGGTTCTCTTGCACTTTTTATTGAGGCACCCCCGCCCCGGGTGCTCTTTTTGAAAATGAAAACTGCAAACACGATTTTTTACCACTTTGAGTTCTTTTTGTAGTCTCAGGTGCGAGGCTGCCCGCTGGCCCCCTGGCACCTGCCTTCTGATGATGATTTAATCCCCCTGTGATCTCTGTTGTCAGGTTTTAGCATTTTTTTAAAGTTATTTTTGTTTTGTGTGGTGTTCTGTTTTTGGTTTTGTTTGTTTTTTAGATTTGTTTTTTAATTTTTTTACCTCTCGTGTTTATGTAGGGGGTTTATAGGGAAATATGTACTTTATGGAATAAATTTTAAGAACTAAAATATATTTTATTTTAAATAAAATAACGGACCTTTGATCTTACAGCTAAATCACTGATTATATATTTGCTGAGCCGACTTTAGGTGAAGAAAATTGTATCAAGAGTTTTATTTTTTGACTTCAAAGCCTTCTTAATAAAGTCTTTTTACTACATGCCAGGTGGCTGGCTTGGTGTGATGGGGTTCGTGGCCGGGACCGTTGGGCCTGGGAGACTCTCAGGGCCTCGTGCAGGACGCTGGGATTGGCATGCATGGAATGAGGGGTATATGGAGCTGGGATGAGGTAGTGTGGTACTGTGCTGAGGGGCGTTCAGGGTGGGAATTGGCTAGGACGGGTGCACAGGAACGGATTCTGGGGATATGAGCTGAATGAGCAGGAAGGAGCTTGGAGCTGGATTAAGGGGATGGTGGGGACAGATAGACCCCCAAAATCAGTCAGTCTCCAGTCTGGCCCAGCACCTCCTGGTCCTGGTGGGGACAGAACAAGGTCCATCCACATCCTGGGCCTGGTGAGGGGACAAGGGCCCGGCCACATAGCTCCTTGGGTGTGGAGTCAAGTCAGGTCTGGGTCAGGAGAGCCCAGGCAGACGGTGGAGGCGGGCACGAGGTGGGTGCGAGTTGGGGCAGCACTGGCCCCCCTGTGGGGCGGGTCAGGACAGCACAGTGCTCTATGGGTTCTGACACTGATTTTGGGAAAACAAATCGCCAGGCCTTTCTTCTGAGGTACACAAAGGAGAACGTGAACTGCCCGCCTACCAGGTTGACGTTGTGTGCACCATCTGGGCACACATCGCACGAGAGAACTTGGCACCTGTCCCCCAGAGGTCCTCCTCAAGCCGCTCCGCACCTCAGCCCCTATGAGGGACGAGGGACAGAGGACCTCTTGGAGGAAGTCCTCCGCACCCAGCCGCTATGGTCAGGACTGGTGTGAGTTCCGGGCCTGGGCAGGGGCAGCAGGGAGGCGCGTGGAACATCACAGGGCCAGGAAGCTAAAGATTCATTAAAACGCACGAGGCAGGTAGCTCAAGGGGGCCTGGGAACCAATCTGTTAGCTCCTGATGCCCAGAGTTATGTCCTAGAAAATCCAGCCGTGAGGCTTCGCTTGCAAGTCAGAGAAGCAGCTCGAGTGTGTCAGAGACTGTGGATGGCGCAGGACAGGACAGGGCTCAGATCTGCTCACAGAGTCACTGGGAGTCGTACTCGACAGCACCCAACAACCACACGTCCCATGGATCGTACACACACACACACACACACGGTTGCCCTTCCTTGGCACCGTGGAGCTGACTAATCCAGCTTTCAGATGCAGAGGAAACAGTTTAAAAGCCCATGGCGTGGATCAGGTGCCCCTCGCTCTGTAAGCTGACATCCCTCCTCTTCAGCACTTTGGGGAGGTCCCGGACAGCAGATGTTCCCAAAGTGACACGGCTTCTGATTTGCTGACGGCCGAGCCGAGGGTGTCGGTCGTGGCTCCAAGCCACAGTGCAGGCCTTGACAGCTTGAAGCGTTTCGCCACCGTCCTGATGTAGCCTGGTAGTCCAGGGAGGCAGATTCTGGCCTCTTGTGTAGTTTCTCTGAAATGAAAATGTAGCAAGAGTTTGCACTTTGTAGTTGTTATTCCTGTGTGAGGACGCTGGCTGATGTGAGCTGTGCTGCCTGGCCTCCGCTGAGCCCGCCCGAGAGTGGACAGCGGCAGGGGCTGCTCCCACGGTGCCCTCAGGCCTCGATCCCTCACCTCCTCTACCCATCCCACCCCACTGCTCCTCCACGGCCAGTGCTGCTGCTGCGAGGTCACTATGTCGTGATGGCAACACAGAACTCACAGAGAGAACTCGGGGGTGTCGCCAGCGGTGGCTCAGGGCAGAGCAGTCAGGGAGGCTCTCTGCCCTTTGGCCTTCAGCCGCTGGACTTTGGGCCAGTGTCACACGGCCGCCCCCCAGCCGTCTTCACAGCTTTGCGAAGGTCCTCCGGCTCCCTGCAGCCTCCCACCTTTGTCCCCATCACCTGGTCTCGGCCCGTCTTGTACAGGAACCTCTGACCCAAAAAGATACATGGCATTCTCCCTCTTCTTTTTTAAAAAAGTTATGATTTTCATGAAAGTTTATGAGAAGGTTGGCCTTTCACTCCTTCACAGATGCACATTTTCCTCCACCAATTCGCTTTGTAACGCTCATCTTCTTCCAGATTCATGCAACCCGTTCAGTCTGCCCTCCACCGCCTCGATTTCAGGGCAGGTTTGTGACCTGTCCACTCTTTTCCTGTTTCCTGCCCTCCCCACCTTGTGTTAATCCTATATTATAACAGCAGTCTTAGGCAGCATTTGTCCTTTTGTGACTGAGATATTTCACTGAGAATACTGTCTTCCCGGCTCCCTTGTGTTGTGGAGAGTTTGACGAGTTCATTGTTTTTCAGTGCTGTGTAATCTTGCGTTGTGTGAATGTCCCACCCTTTTCCTACGCATTCGTCTGTCAGTGGACACTTGGGCTTCCTCCATCTCTGCTAACATGATGTGCATTCATCTGTTTGACTCATGGCTCTAGATTGTTTAGGGTGTATTCTCAGTTGTGAAATTGCTGCGTCAAATGATATTTTTATTTCTGACTTTTTGAGAAAGCGCAATACAGCCTTCCAGAGTGGTTGCACGATGTTACACTCCCACCAGCAGTGAATAAGGGTTCCAGTCTCTCCACAACCTCGCCAGCATTTGCAGTTTGCTGCCCTGTTGAACTTTGCTGTTGTTGCTGGGGTGAGACGGTATCTCATGGTTGTTTTGATTTGCATCTCTCTGAGATTCTCATTTTCTGTCTCTCAGTTTGAACCTGATGGAAAAACTGACCGCCCGCCCCCCCCCCCGTTGGTCGTCTGCATTGTGTTTGCACGTTCCCACCCGAAAGGGTCAATGCCATGACTGCCTCGTGGGCTCTAGTGAGTCAGGAGGTGTGAGGGTGACGCACACAGGAGGGGGCTCAGGCCTCCTGTCCGCAGGGTCGCCGTGGCCCGTACTCAGCTTGATGGCACCTCCCAACAACAACAACAACCCCAAAAGTGCTGTTTATCTCACCCACGTTGCCAGCACAGTCTTCCTGCCCAGTCCTTTGGGAAAGGCTTGCCAGGGTGAACAACCCACCAAGAACAAAGCCCAGTTGGGCAACAGGAATCTGACTGAGCACCTCTGTGAAGAGATGATGGAAAACACTCATTATTTAAGTCAGAACAAGGCCATGTGCTGACTGTGGACTTGCTCAGATGGAATATCAAGGTGAAGCTGAAGAAACTGGAAACGAGTTTGCTGGAAGCTACACATGACCTTGAGTGTATCCCACCCACTCGGATTCAGAGAGCATCTTCAGAGTTAGGCGGATGCACATCCAGCAGAGGACATCGATGAAGGGGTCCTCGCAGAGATGAAGTCCCGTGTGCTTCAAAGCCTTCTTCAATAGAGTGAAAGAAAACCTGCTGACTGGCCCGGGGAGGCATGGCACTGCCATCTCAGACAAGGGGAAAGTTTACAGAATCTTACTGCTTGCTGAAACTGAGGAGGACCTTGAAGCGCTTGCTGCAGAAGGTCAGGGACTGCAACCTTCAATATGGACTGAGGCTCATATCAAGAAAACAAAGATTCTCACCACTGGCCGATTGGCGGCATCATGATGGATGGTGAAGAGATTTAGATTGTTCACAGCTTTAGTTTGTTTGGCTCCACAGTCAACACTCTTGGGTACCAGCAGCCAGGAAATTAAAAGACATATTGCGATGGGAAAGTCTGCTGTTAGGGACCTCTCCAAAGTACTGAAGAGCAACGATGTCAGTCTGGAGACTAAGGTGCGCCTGCTACAGGCCATGGTCTTTGCAATCACTTGTTATGCATCAGAGAGCTGGACAGTAACTAGGGAGAATAGAAAGAGAATTGATGCCTTTGAGCTGTGGTGCTGGAGAAGAGTATTGACTATACCATGGACTGCCAAGAAAACAGATTCATTGTGGAGAGGATTAAACCAAGCTACTCCTTGGAGGCAAGGATTCTGAGGCTTCGTCTGACATACTTTGGACATGTTGCAAGGAGAGACCAGTCCTTGGAGAGGGACGTCATGCTTGGGAGGGTGGAGGGACAGCATAGGAGAGGAAGACCCTCGATGAGATGGATTGAGTCAGTGACTGGGGTGATGGGGGTGTGTCAGAGACAGTGAGATTGGCACAGGACAAAGCAGGGTTTAGGGCTGTTGTACATAGGGTCGCTGTGAGTCCCAGGCGACTCAACGACACATAACGACAACAACAACAGAGTGTCTACAAGAGAAAGGTTGTGGACCCAATTACAAAATGGGCAAAAGACATGGAAAGACTTTTCACAGACGATGACATTCGGATGGCCAGCAGACGCTTGAGGAGATGCTCAAAACCACTGGCAGCGAGAGAGACGAAAATCAAAACCACCATGAGATAGCACCTCACCCCAGTAGAAGTGACAAAAGTTTAACAGGACAGCAAGGAATAAATGTTGGCGAGGATGTGGGAGATTGGAAATTTCATACCCGGTTGGTTGGGTTGTAAAATGGTGTAACTTCTCTGGAAGGCAGTTTGGCGTCTCCTCTAAAAGCTGAGGGTAGAAATTCCATATGTCTCAGACACCCCACTGCTTGGAATGTGCCCCAAGGAAAACAGAACGGAGACACAAATGGGGATTTATACCCTGATGTTCAGAGCAGTGTTATTCACAACAGCAAGAACATGGAAACAGCCCAAATGTTCATCAACAAACGAATGAACTAACTCAGTCTCATAGGACAAATACTGCTTAAGACCATGATTGTAAAGATAGAAGAATAACTAGTAAGAAGTAAATGTTCATTAAAATAAAAAAAAAAAAGAAGTAAATGAAAGTCCAAAAGGTGGAGGGGAGGAAGGGGGAGGGCTGAGGGTGGGGAGGGGGAACCACGAGGTAGCAGAGTTTGGGGGGACAGAGTGGGGGTGGGGTGATGGGAAAGTTCCAGTGGGACCTCAAACAGTGAGGGTTGACGGGCGTGGATCAATGGTGATTAATTTTATAAAACACGTATGGAAATGGCAGTGTGAAACACGGTGTGAACGGAGGGACGCATGGGACATAGTGCATATTAACGAAACATAGGGTATATGATTTCTTTAAAAAAATCTTTCTTCAATTATTTTTTAAAAAATTTTCAATTAAAATTTTAATGAAGGTTTATAAAGGACTTGGATTTCTAATCGTTCATTGTTGCATATTTTCCTCCCTGCCCCCCCCCCCCCCCCAGATTGCTTTTTCCTTGGGGGCAAAAAGTTTTTTCATTGTTATACAATCCCCCCCCCCCCCCGCCCCCACTTTCCTATGCAGCGCTCATTCTGGACTCTTGTCATACCAATAATACTGAATCATGTATTCCTTTTATGCAGTTCTCTCTCACGTCTGTTTCAATGCCGTGTAGGTTATTATCCCCTCTTATCTTAGTTTCCCCCAGCCCCTGAGTCAGTCCTGTTTTACAGCAGTGACACTATGCAGTATTTGTTCTTTTGTGACTGAGATATTTCACTCAGCATAATGACCTCCAGGGTCACCCATTTTGCATAATATTTCATGAGTTCCTTGTTTTTCAGTGCTGCATAGTATTCCATTATGTGAATATACCAGAGCTTCTCTATCCATTCATTTGTTGATGGGCACTTGGGTTTCCAACTCCTTGCTATTGTGAACAAAGCCGTGATGAACATGGGTGTGCATACATCTGCTTGAATGTCAGTTATGGTCTCTTTGGGGTATATTCCAAGTAGTGGAATTGCTGGGTCAAATGCTATTTCTATTTGCAACTTTTTGAGAAAATGCCATACAACCTTCCACAGTGGTTGCACTGTTTTACACTCCCACCAACAGTGAATAAGGGTTCCAGTTTCTCTGCAACCTCGCCAGCATTTGTTGCTTGCGGTATATGACTCTTGTGTGTAAACCTATATAAAATAAAAAATTAATACAACAACAAAAATACAATAGAGCGGATACACGGGACACCAATGACGAAGAACAGATGAGTCAAGGAGGACATCGGGACACCAGACATGAAAGAAAAAAATAAAGATCATTGAAAGATTGGAAAGAAAAGATCGAAATGGAGACTGAAACTTGCTCTTGAACGTCGCGTGGCAGCCGCAGAGCGATGGTGGGGAGGGGGCGCAGGGGCCTGGGGCCAGTGTCCCGAGCAGGAACGAGCGTGTGACTTGTCCAGCGCCAGCCTGCTCTGGAAACGCTCCTTCACATCACGACGCGGCAAAAGGCCAAGAGAGAAGACAAGAAAATGGGAAATGCTCCCATCAGAGACCTGAACGGGAGATTCCCGAGGGGGGTCGGGAAGGCAGGACAGCGAGACGCGCCAGGAAAACCGAGAGGAAGAAGACGGCTGCGTTCCTCAAGCTGAAGGAATTGAGAAGGAAATCCGAGCCCAAGCTGCAGTGTTGCGGTATTTAAGGGCGAGACCTGTGGGTCATCACCTGTGGCTGACTCTGAGAAGAATGGGGTCCTACAAGGCTGGGTGGGGCTCACATGGAACACGTGACCAAGAAGCTGTCGTCTGAACACAGCAGAGGCGCACTGTTGTTATTAGGTGCTGTCGAGTTGAGCACGACTTAGCGACCCTATGAACGGTGGAGCTGAACCCTGTTCTGTCCTGCGCCGTCCTCACACTTCCTGACACAGCCCATTGCAGCAGGCACCGTGTCAGTCCACCTGGGTGAGGGGCTTCCTCTCCTTCGCCGACCTCCACCCTTTCCAGCATCATGTCCCTCTCCAAGGAATAGCCCCTCCCAGCAACATGCCCAAAGCATGTGAGGTGAAACCTCATCATTCTTGCCTCCAAAGAGCACTCTGGCTGCACCCTCTCCAATATATATCTATCTGTTCGTTCTCTTAGCCGTTCAGTGCTCTTCTCCAACACCACAGCTCAAAGGCATCAATTCTTTTCTGTCCTCCTTATTCATTGTCCAGGTCTCAGATGCATGGCTAGTAAATGGAAGGACTATGGCCTGAATCAGACGCACCTTTGTCCTCAAATTGACATCACTACTCCTCAATAATTGGAAAGGTCCTTAACTGCAGGTTTTCCCATTGCAATGCATCTCCTTATTTCCCAACTGCTCTTACCAAGGGTGTTAATTGTGGATCCAAACAAGATGAAGCTGTTGACAGTTTCAATCTCCTCTCCATCCATCATGACGCTGTCTATCGGTCTAGTGGTAAGAATCTTTGTTTTCTTGATACTGAGACGCAATCCATACTGAAGACTGCATTCCTTGATCTTCTGCAACAAGTGCTTCAAATCCTCCTCATTTTCAGCAAATAAGATTGTGTCATCTGCATAACACATGTTGTTGGTGAGACTTCCTCCTATCCTGATGCCACATTTCTCTTCATAGAATCCAGATTCTCAGTTAATTTGCTCAGCATATAGGTTGAACAGGTATGGAGATAGAATACATCCTGACGCACTCCCTTCCCAATTCCAAACCATGCAGTCCTTCCCTGCTCTGTTCACACAACAGCCTCCTGGTCCAGGTCTAGGTTCCTCATGAGCACAGTCAAGTGCTCTGGGATTCCCATTCTTCTCAATGTCAGCCACAGCTTGTCATGATTCACACAGTCAGATGCCTTTGCATAGTCAATAAAGCACAAATAGACATTCTTCTGGTATTCCTTACTTTCAGCCAGGATCCATCTGACATCAGCAGTGATGGTGCCATGGCCTCTAAATCCCATTTGATCTTCTAGCAGTTCCCTATCTCTGTACTGTTCCAGCCATTTTTGAATGATCTTCAGCAGTATTTTGCTGGCATGTGATATCAATGATTGTTTGAGAATTTCCACATTCAGTTAGATCACCCTTCTTGGGAATAGGAACAAATATAGACTTCTTCAAATCAGTTGGCCGGACAACCATCCTCCAAATTTCTGGGCATAGACTGGTGAATGCACCCAAGGCTGCATCTGTTAATTGAAACAAGTCAATTGGCATCCCATCCATTCCCGGGGCCTTATTTTTTGCCAATGCCTTCAGTGCAGCTTCTACTTCCTCTTTCAGTGACTCTGTGTATTCCCTCCATCTTCTTTTGATGCTTTCTGAGTAATTCAATTCGTTGCCCATAGCATCTTTCAACATTGCAACATGAGGCCTAAAATTGGATTTCAATTCTTTCAGCTTGAGAAATGCAGAGCAAGTTCTTCCCTTTTTATTCTCCATTTCCAGCTCTCTGCACGTTCCATTACAATTCTTTGTTTTGTCCTCCTGAGTTGCCCTTTGAAACCGTCTGTTCAGCTCTTTTACTTCAACATGTTTTCCTTTAGATTTGGCTTCCCAACATTCCAGTGCAATCTTTAGAGTCTCTTCTGACATACTACATTTGGTCTTTTCTTTCTCCTGTTTTTGTAATGACCTTTTATTTTCTTCAGGATATCATCCCACAACTCATCTGGTTCAAGGATATCATCCCACAACTCACCTGGTCTTCTATCACTGGTGTTCAATCCCTCAACCCTATTCCTAAAATGATCACGAAATTCCAATGGAATTTTTGCTTTGCTGAAATTACTTGGGGTTGCTGTGATACTGAAATCTTTGCCATTGGTGTGTCGAATTCCAAAAGGATTTCTCATTGTGGAAGGGTTTTGGTGGAGCTCCCTGATTAAGACAGACTAGAAAGCAGGATTGAAAGATACTATAGGCAGTATTTGAGGCCTTAAACACTAATGAGCAAAGACCAGATGAGCTTTGGGAGGATATCAAGAATATCATCCATGAAGAATGCAAAGATCATTACAAAGAGAGGAGGAAGAGAAGACCGAGATGGATGTCAGAAGACACTCTGAGTAGTGCGTTAGAACACCAGGAAGCCAAAGCAAAGAGAAGAAATCAAGAAATTAAGAAGCTGGACAAAAGATTTCAAAGGGCAACATGGGGAAGACAAAGCAAAGTATTATCATGAAATGTGCAAAGAGCTGGAGTCAGAATATCAAAAGAGCCGAAATCGCTTGGCATCTCTTATGCTGAAGGAACTGAAGAACAAATTCAAACTCGAATTGCAGTATTTATAGATGCTTTGGGCAGAATATTCAATGATTCAGGAAGTATTAAAAGAAGATAGAAGGAGTATACAGAGACACTGTACCAGAAAGAATAGACTGACACAGAAGAAACAATAAACAACATATGAGTAAAAGCCTGTGGTGATGAAGGAAGAAGTTCAAGCTGCTCTGAAGGAATTGGCAAAAAACAAGTCTCCACGAGTCGTCGGCATAACGAATGACATATTGCAACAAACAGATGCTGCCCTGGATGCACTCACCAAGTTGTTCCAAGAAATCTAGAAGACAACCACTTGGCCAAATGACTGGAAGAGGTCCACATTTGTTCCCATTCCAAAGAAAGGTGACACAAGAGAGTGTGGAAATCATTGAACAATATTATTAATATCACATGAAAGCAAAATTCTGCTGAAGGTTATAAAAAAATTACTGGATTAGCACGTCAGTAAAAAACTGCCAGATGTGTAGTCTAGGTTAGGAAGAGGTTGTGGTATAAGGGATATTATAGCTAATGTTAGATGGATCTTGGCTGAAAGCAGAGAGTACCAGAGGAATGTCTATCTGTTTAATCCACTATGCAAAGGTATTTGACTGTGTGGATCACAACAAACTCTGGCTGACTCTGAGAAGAATGGGAATCCCAGAACACTTGATTGTGCTAATGAGAAACCTATACTTGGACCAGGAGGCAGTTGTCAGAACAGAGAAAGGAAACACTGCATGGTTCAAAATTGAGAAGGCTGTATACCAGGGATGTGTCCTGTCTCCATACCTTTTCAATTTATATGTGGAATAGATCATCAGGAGGCTGAGTTCTATGAGGAGGAGTGTGGCATCAGGATTGTAGGAAGACTCATCAACAATCTGCGTTATGCAGATGACACAGCCCTGCTTGCTGAAACTCAGGAAGACCTGAAGCGCTTGCTGCAGAAGGTCAAAGACTTCAACTTCAAGAAAACAAAGATTCTAAAAAAAAACCCCAAACAAAAAACCAAAGATTTTCACCACTGGTCTGATTGGCAGCATTATGATAGACAGTGATGAGACTGAGATTGTTAACGGCTTTAGTTTGCTTGACTCCAATCAACGCTCGTGGTGCCAGCAGCCAAGAAATCAAAAGACGAGTTGCATTGGAAAAGTCTGCTGTCAGGGACATCTTGAGTACTGAAGAGCAACAATGTCAGTCTGGAGACTAAGGTGCGCCTGATCCAGGCCATAGTCTTCGCAATTACTTGCTGTGAGTCAGAAAGCTATACAATTACTAGGGAGGATAGAAGGAGAATTGATGCCTTTGAGCTGTGGTGCTGGAGAAGAGTATTGAATATCATGGACTTCTAAGAGAACAAACATGTTTGTCCCGGAGAGGGTGAAACCAGGACTGCTCTGTAGAGACAAGAATTCTGACACCCCATCTGACATACCTTTGCAAGGAAGGACCAGTCCTTGGAGAGGGACATCAAGCTTGGAAGAGTGGAGGGACAGAGCAAAAGAGGAAGACCCTCGATGAGATGGATTGACTCAGTGACTGGAGTAATGGGGTAGGTGTGTCAGAGATAATAAGGTTGGCTCAGGATAGAGCAGGCTTCAGGGTTGTTGTACATAGCGTCGTTACGTGTCATAGGTGACTTGATGTCACAAAACAACAACAATGACCCAGAAAACAGCACAAGAAGATGAAGGGAATACTCAGAGTCACTGTTCCAGAAAGAATTGATTGAAAAATTTCAGGAAGTACCATATGAACAGGAGCCAATGGCAATGAAAGAGGAAGTGGAAGCTGAATTGAAGGCATTGGCAAAAGGAACACTAACTACATTTAAAATTAAGAAAGGTGTGTGTCAGGGCTGTATCCGCTCTCCATACCATTTCAATCTGAGTGCTGAGCAAATCAATCATTCGGGAGATTGAACTTTACAAAGAAGAATGTGGCGTCATGATCAGAGGAAGATGCGTTAACAACCTGTATTATGCAGATGACACACCTTGCTTGCTGAAAGTGAAGAGGATTTAAAATGCTTATTGTAGGAAATCAAAGATTGCAGCCTTTGGCACGGGTCACACCTCACCATCAAGAAGAGAACGATCTTCACCACTGGGCTAATGGACAACATCACAGATGGAGAGAAGAGTGAAGTGTCAGCAATGTCATCTTGTTTGGGTCTACAGTCAACACCCTTGGTGCCAGAAGTCAAGAAATCAAAAGGCATGTGCAACAGTGAATGAATGAAAAGTTAACTTTTCTGTAAACTTTTGTTAAAATTACAATTAAAATTTAAAAAATCAAAAGGCACCCTACATCAGATAAATCTGCTGTCGAGGACCTCTGTAAGGTGTGAAGAAGCAATGACATCAGTTTAAAGATCAAGATTCTAGGGAGCTCTGGTGGCCTAGGGGCAAGAAGCTGCACTGCAATCCCAGAGGTATGCAGTTTGAATCCACCAGATGCTCTGCTGGAGAAGGAGGGGCAATCTCCTCCTGTACCAGTCAGATCTGATTTGATGGCGCACACACACACAAAATAATAAAATAATTTTTTTTAAAAGAATGCATCTGATTCAAGCCATGGTCTTTGCAATCCCATGCATCTGAAAGCTGGACAATAAATAATGATGACAGAAGAATCTATGACTTTGAGCTGTGCTGTTGGAGACCACGGACTGCCAAAGGAACAATCTGTTATGGAGGAACTACACCCCCAGTGCCCCTCAGAGGCAAAAAGGGAGAAATCTTGTTCCACATACTTTGGGCTTGGAAAGGTAGAGAGTCAGCAAAAGAGAGGAAGACCCCCAACTAGATAGACCGAGACAGTGACTCTAACAGTGGGCTCAAGTGTATCAGAAATTAGGAGAATGGCACAGAGAGGGCAGGGTCCCGATCTGTTCACAGGGTCGCTAGGAGTCGTGGTCAACTCGATGGCACGTAACAACCCCTGATACTGAAGGAGTAAGTCCAGGCTACACTGAAGGAATTGGCGAGAAGAGATGTGCCACAAACTGGTGTTGTCTCGGGGCCACTGGGCCAGGACGAACTCGCTGGTGCCAGACAACAGAATATCAGTGAGATGCTTCAACAGATGACCAGAACACTGCCAAGTAGCCACCTGGCCAGTTGACAGGGAGGGGTTCACAGCAGTGACCACTCCTGAGGAAGGTGGGAATTGTCAAGCAATAGCAATATCACACACGAGTGAAATATTTTTTAAACTTTTTTTATTTATTGAAATTTTAGTGAAAGTTTATAGAAAATTTGGATTCCCATTCCTTCACTGTTGTACGTTTTCCTCCCTGCCCCCCATCCCCTCTAGTTCACTTTTTTCCTTTGGAAAAAAAATTATACACCCCCCACACACACACTTTACTATGCATCTCTCATTCTGGACTCTTGTCATGCCAATAATACCTAATCATATATTCCTTTTATACAGTTCTCTCTCTCATGTGTTACCATGCAGTATGCAGTTTTTATCGCCTCTTTTCTTAGTTTCCCCCCCAATCCCCATGTCAGTCCTGTTTTACAACAGTGGCACCATGCAGTATTTGTCTTTTTGTGACTGAGATATTTCACTCAACATAATGTCCTCCATGGTCACTTTGTATAATATTTCACAAGTTCCTTGCTTTTCAGTGCTTCATAATATTCCTTTGTATGACTAGACCACAGCTTCTCTAGCCATTCGTTTGTGGATGGGCACTTGGGTTGTTTCCAACTCCTTGCTATTGTGAACAAAGCTGCAATAAACATGGGTGTGCTTATATCTATCTGCTTGGATGTCAGTTATGGTCTCTTTAGGGTACATTCCCAGTAGTGGAATTGCAGGATCAAATAGTATCTCTATTTCCAACTTTTTGAGAAAGCATCATACCGCCTTCCATAGTGGCTGTACCATTGTACACTCCCACCAACAGTGAATAAGGGTTCCAGTTTCTCCACAACCTCGCCAGCATTTGTTGTTTGCTGCTATGTTGAATTTTGCTATTCTTACTGGGGTAAACAACAGAAATCGTGATGAAGAAAGTTTAAAAATCACTGGATCAGCACAGCAACAGAGAATTGCCACAGATTCAAGGTGGATTCAGACGAGGAGATGGGACGAGGGACACCAATGCTGATGTCGGGTGGATCATGGCTACAGAAAGAGGTTTACTTGTGTTTTACTGACTATGCACAGGCATTTGACAGTGCAGAAAAGAACCAGCTGTAGACACCATGGGGAAGAAGAGGAACTGCAGAGCCTGCACTGTCCTCATGCAGAACCTGTTTCTAGACCAAGAAGCAGTTGTTCCAACAGAACAAGGAGATGCGGCGTAGTTTAAAATCAGGGAAGGCGTGCGTCAGAGTTCTGTCCTTTCACTGTATCTATTCAGTCTGCGTGTTGAACAATTACTTCAAAAAGATGGTCTATATGGAAAAGAATGGGGCATCATGATTGGAAGAATTGTCATTAACAACCTGCTAAATGCAGATGGTAAAATTTCGTTTGCTGAAAGTGAATATGACCTGATGCATCACGGTCTCCTTTATGGGTGCAAGGTCCAGACTTCAGAAGAGTTTCGGTGGGGGAGGGCTGTCCACCCCCTGAAGAGAGCCCCCTGTCAGGGGAGAGCGCTCCAGCCCCTGGGGAGGGCTGCCTGGTGTGTATGAGGAACTTTATCTAAGCCACTTTCCTCCATCTCCTCCTCTAGTACACCTGTAAGTAACACCTCCAAAGCCCTTCTCTTTATAACCCACAAGTTTATTCTCTGTAGGTTTGCTTGCTTTCCTATAGATAACCTGAACACTGAGTCTTGTTCCAGAACCTGAACCCTGAGCCTGGTTCCAGAGACAAAAGGGAAATATAACTGCCAGCTAAGGAAGCGAAGGTGGATGGAGCCTCAAAGTTCAGCCTGCCAATCACATGTGGACCCACCCACGCAAACACCTTGCAGTCCAGAGGGCAGAAAACATCATGAAATATAAAGGAGCTCTGGAGGCCTAGTGGCAAGAAGCTGCACTGCAATCCCAGAGGTGTTTGGTTCAAATTCACTAGATGGAGAAGGAGGGACAATCTCCTTCTGTACCAGTCAGATCTGATTTGATGGTACATACACAAAAAAATAAATAAAAAAAGAAAACACCATGAAAATATCTTCTCACTGAACAAGAAGACATGCAGCTTCAACTCAAGACCTACAGTAAAGGGTGAAAGTGGACCCGGTTCCCCTTTATCTCAGCACCCCTGTTCAGCATGAAGCAGCCAGGGAGTCTGCACCCCTCTTCCCAAATGAAAAAGACAATCTCTCTGTAAAAAAAATAAATAAAAATCAATCACCATTGGACTGTGCCCACCATCAACCTGTCGTTTCTGGTCCCCACTGGATCTTTCTCATTTCCTTTAAACACTCCCTCCACCCATTAAACTGTGTAATCCTGTGATTTCATCCCTACCCGTCTTCATCCTTCTGTTCCCACTTCTTACCCCCTTGGATCTCCATACATATTTTTTACAATTTAAAAAAACCCCAAAACATGTTGACTAGAAGCCCAAGATAAGATGTTGTTTGCTGTTTCTCACCTTATTCACAGATCATTCCCATTTACGAGACCACATTTGTGTCAGAAGTTTCACGTCAACCAGGGAACATCTCTGAGATGACACACGCTCCCATACACACAGACAGTTCTGACTTTACATAAACATGCTGACACGCACTCTCTAATCTATGTCTTTGTTCTTTTGAACAAATCAACATTTACTCAGGAATGTTTTCCTTGTTCTTCCACAAAGGGCACTTAATTGAGTTTTTCCTGATTACATTCTCTTGATTCACACAACCTTTGATTTCATTAGCTTAATCCCCACATCCTCTGACCATCCACCTTTCACTGTATGACGTCTCTCGCCAAGGACTGATTCTTCCTGAAAATACACCCTAGTGCTTCCTGCATCACTGGAGATCACACCACAGCTGCTGTCTATGCTGCACCTCCAAGCTCGAGTTTGTTTTGGGTTCTTTCCGCTTGAGAAATGCTGATCCCATTCTTCCTTTTTGGGTTCCTAACTCCAACTCCTTGTGTGATACTTTGTCTTCTCAAGCTGCCCGTCAGCATCTTCTGTTCAGCTCCGTAACCTCAGCATGTCTTTCCCATGTTTTGGCTTCTTATAATTCCAGGGCTTTTCAGAGTCTGTTCTGACATCCACTTTGGTCTTGTGTCCCCTCCACCTTTCCAACGACCTTTGGCTTTCTTCATGGATGACATCCTTGGTGACGTCACACACGGCTCCTCTGGTCTGTGTCAAACATCACACACAGCTCTTCTGGTCTTCAATCATTAGTGTCAAACACATCATGGATTCTTGAGAAGGTTTTTAAATTCAGTGGGGAGATGCTCAAGTCATATTTTGGGTCTTTTGGACTTGTTTTCATTTTGTTCAACTTCAGTTTAAACTTTTTTCTTTTTTTAATATATGTTGTTTCTTTTATTTTTTAATTGACTTTTAAAAATTTTTATTTTATTATTGATTTGTGTGTGTCATCAAATCTGATCTGACTGGTACAGGAGAAGATTGCCCCTTTTTCTCCAGCACAGCATCTGGTGGATTTGAACTGCACACCTCTGGGATTGCAGTACAGTTTCTTGCCACTAGGCCACCAGAGCTCGCTTAATTGACTTTTTAAAAAGTCATTCATTGTTGCACATTTCCCTGCCCCTCCCTGCAATGCACCCTGACACTCCCTTCATTTTTTATGTACCCTTTCCCTGTTCTCTCTGCAATCCTCTATCTGTCCTATTTTATAACACAGTGGTTTTATGCAGTATTATGTCCTTTTGTGACTGAGAAATTTTACTCAGCATAATGTCCTCCAGGCTGACCTGTGTCGTGTAGTTCATTGTTTTTCAGTGCTGCATAGTATTCCGCTGTGTGAATGTACTATAGTTTTTCTATTCACTCGTTTGTTTATGGGCATTTGGGTTGCTTCCATCTCTTTGTGATTGTGAATAGCACAGCACAAACATGGTGTGTATACATCTGTGTGAGCTGTAGCTCTGGTTTCTTTAGGGTAAGTTTGAATTGTCTTATGAGTAGCTGCTGGTCTGTTCCATTGTTAACCACTAGCCTGCTTTTGACTGCTGATATTGAACTGCTCCAATGACTCTGTTCACAGAAATAGTAGATCTGACCCCCCTGAAGTCCATCAGGTGAGGTCTATGTGTATAGTCACCGTTTATCTTGTGTTTTTTAAAGTAGATTATTCATTGTAAAAAATTCTATCACACAACACCCAGCCTCATTCTGTCACCAAGGCCATATTTTCCAACTGTGAGTCTTTCTTCCTTGTTTTCGACTTCTGCTTTCCAGCCACCAGTTATTATTAAAACATCTTGACGGCTTGTCCGATCGATGTCACACAGCAGAAGCTGGTGGAAGCCCTCAGTGCCTTCCTGCTTGGCTTTCATGGTGGGTCCGAATAGCTGAATAACAGTCATATTATCAGGATTTCAGTGTCTCTATCAGGACAGTGTCCCCTCACTCACAGTATTATACTTCAAGATGTTGTTATTGTTGTTATGTGCTGTTGAATCGTTTGCGACTCATAGCGACCCTATGTACAACAGCCCTAAACCCTGCTCTATCCTGTGCCGATCACATTGCCTCTGACACACCCGTCCCGATTACCCCAGTCACTGAATCAATCCACCTCATAGAGGGTCTTCCCCGCCTGCGCTGTCCCTTTACTCTACCAAGCATGATGTCCCTCTCCAAAGACCTGTCTCTCCTTACAACATGTCCAAAGTATGTCAGACGAAGCCCCAGAATCCTTGCCTCCAAGGAGTAGCCTGGTTTAACCCTCTCTACGATGAATCTGTTTGTTTTCTTAGCAGTCCATGGTACATTCAATACTCTTCTCCAGCACCACAGCTCAAAGACATCAATTCTCCTTCTATCCTCCCTAGTCATTGTTCAACTCTCTGATGCATAACAAGTGATTGCAAAAACCATGGCCTGTATCAGGCGGACCTTAGTCTCCAGAGAGACACCGTTGCTCTTGAGTACTTTGGAGAGGTCCCTAACTTCAAGATGGATCTTGAAATATTCTTTTTGAAAATGAATGCATTCTTCCTCATTTTTTTTGTTCCTGTTGTAGAAGATCATGTGATTGTCGGATTCCAGACAGCCAGTACCAACCCATCTCAGCTCACAGATCCTCGGTGTCAGTCTTTACATGTCCATCTCATCTTTGGCCACTTCCAGTTTTCTTTGATTGCTCCTTCGTAAATTCCACATCCTGATTTTTAAGGCTGTTTTTTTTTTGCAGCTGTTTCTCCTCACTTGGAGTCTTGCCCAGCAGCACCTGAAGACCCTTGGCTGGGTGAGACCTTTGCTCCCCTGTGTCCTGCAGCAGACTCCAACCTGGGGGGCTCGTCTCCTGGGACCATGTCCGACAATGTCCTGTTGTCCATAGAGTCTTCAAAGACTTGTCATTCAGAAGTGGATGGCCAGTCCTGCGTGTCCACCATGGGTGACCGTGCTGGGGTCTGAGCACCGCTGGGAACCCCCAGTGTCACAGCCACACACGCCAGCCCAGGATGGCAGACGGACAGACGTGTGGTGGTGGAGGACAGTACAGAACAAACCCTAACAAAAGTCCCAGACGTTCTGCTTTTGTAAACACTGGTGGTGTCTTCCAGCCTGGGCCCCTCTCCTCACACCTGAAAGAGAACCACGTCCACGGCTCAGCCTTCAGCCAAGCAACACACATGACTATCACGTTAGTAACAAATCCAAGGACTAGTGTGTCCTCCAGGACAAGAACCGGGCTCCCTTCTGTCAGGTCGACTCCCGGCTGCACGACCCTGGGCGGCTTCCTCGGCCTTAAATGCCAACGACACACAGAGAGGGAATGACCATGCTTTCTTCTGCTCCTCAGCTAACAGCCCCCAAGGGCTCAGAAACACACAGTCATGAGAACTTAGAAGCTGAAGAACAAGACCAAGAAAGTAACTGTTTAATAAAAAGAGAGAAATCAAACAGCATCGGGGAAATCGGCTGCAAAAGGACGTCACTCTGAGGGCTAACGGGACTCAGGCCAGGGCTTCCCGCCCAACGCCTCCTGAGCGTGAAAGTGCAGGGAATGAGAAGACTTGATGCCTCTGAAATGAGGGCTAACTGTCCCACGGACTGTCCCACGGATTGTCCACGGACTGTCCCACCCACAGCTGGAAGGAGAGTCGGAAGGACAGCTGGAAGGACAGCCAGCTCTCTCCTTCAAGGCCACGATGAGGAGGCTGCCTCTCAGCCTTTGCACATGCTGTGGAGAAGCACCAGCCCTGGCAGAGGTCAGCAAAGGAGAGGAAGGTCCATCAAGGAGATGGAGTGACACAGTGACCATGACCCTGTGCTAGTCCCAACAGCACCTGCGAACATGAGCCACGGAGAGGCGGCCCAGGATGTCGGCAGGGTTGGTTCGGTGTGTTTTGTTTTGTTTTAATCAAAAATTCAGGATTGGAGGAAGATCTATTAACAATCTGCGTTATGCAGATGACACAAACCTCTTGCTGAAACTGAGGAGGACCTGAAGCACTTGCTGCAGAGGGTCAAGGACTGCAGCCTTCAGTATGGATTGAGGCTCAATGTCAAGAAGACAAAGATTCTTACCACTCAACCAATTGGCAGCACCAGGATGGATGGGGAAGAGATTGAGATTATTCACAGCTTTAGTCTGCTTGTCTCCATAGTCAACACTGTTGGCACCAGCAGTCAGGAAATTAAAAGGCATATTGCGACGGGAAAGTCTGTTATTAGGGACCTCTCCAAAGTACTGAAGAGCAATGATGTCACTCTGGAGATTAAGGTGCATCTGATACAGACTATGGTCTTTGCAATCACTGGTTATACGTCAGAAAGTTGGACAATGACTAGGGAGGATAGAAGGAGAATTGATGCCTTTGAGCTGTGGTGCTAGAGAAGAATATTGAGTGTAGCCAGGCTGCTCCTTGGAGGCAAGGATTCTGAGGCTTCATCTGACATACTTTGGACATGTTGTTAAGAGGGACTGGTCGTTGGAGAGGGACATCATGCTTGGGAGGGTGGAGGGACAGCACAGGAGGGTCTATGAGGTGGATTGATTCAGTGACTGGGGTAATCGGGGGTAAGTGTGTCAGAGACAGTGCAATTGGCACAGGACAGAGCAGAGTTTAGGGCTGTTGTCCATAGGGTCGCTATGAGTCACAAGTGACTCAATGACACTTAACAACAACAACAATACAAAATTCTGTTTCTTGAGGTACTTTCCATTCACCTTGATTCAGCGTGTTTTTTCTTACTGCTGCTTCAGTCTGAATGAACATACTTCCGTAAGCCTTCCTCTTCACCTGTAGGCTGATAGAGAACAGTGGAGCAGCCAACACATAAAAAACCCTCTTGTAAACCGACGACAAAAAAAAAAACAACAAAAAAACCCAAAAAAACCCCTCTTGTCTGTGCTGAAGACCCTGGTAAATTTAGAGCATCCCGAGCATTTCACGTCCAGGCTCTGCACCAGGCGCTTCTTCTTGTGTTTCCTCTTCTCCTCTTCTGGAGAGGGATGTAGGAGATCCTTTGTGAATGGCTGTTGGCATGCGGAGGTCACCGCCGGGAAAGCTGGTTCTGTTTTATGGACCGGATCCCACAGGACCCACACAGCACACCTTCTGGAAGCAAATCTCTAGGTGTGCGGCTGACTCCAGTGGCCTCAGTGCTTTGCTGTTTGTGCCCCCGGGGCTCCACGGAGGGGAACAGGATGAGAGAGGTTAGCCAGGGGGCTCCGTCCATGGGGCTGAGTTTATCTGGTTAAGAAGCGGGACCAGAAAGGACGGATTGAGTGAACCAGCATTAATTCCACAGATCTTTTTTTTTTTTAAATTCCACAGATCTTGATTTGCTCTTGGTTGAGCGCAATTAACCCTAGAAAGCCAGGGATGGGCTTGCTCTGGGAAGGAGCCGGGATGCAGGCTGACTTGTCTGCACCCCGGGCCCCACCTTGTCCAGGTTGGACCAGAACCATCGTCCTCTGCCGCCACCGTGTGGCCAAGGCTGCACATGACACAGTGTCTCGTGCACCTTGAAAACTGCGGGGAAACTGCTTCTTCTCCCGGGGGCTGGGGGACCCCAGGGCCAGCGTGGCCGCCTTTTCCTCCTTTTCTCCTCACCGTCCAGGCTCTGCGCTGGCCACACAGGAAACCCTGCGTGTTCCAATACTGTCTTGAATGTGTGAAGGGCCGCACTCCTTCTCCTTCACGATTTGTTGAGCCCTGTCCAGTGTCAGAGGGAGATGCCAAGCAACTGAACCTTGCATCCCTCTGCCCTGTGTCCCCCACGAACCCCTGCCCAGCCGCCCCTGGGGCTAAGGTAACTAAATTCCGCAATGTGGATTTATTCCTGCAGTAGCAATTTGTTTTCTCGTTTCTGGAGGCCTCAGGTCCAGATTCAGGGTTGGCCAGGCCCCCTGCTCTCTCTTGACCCTCTGAAGGTTCTAAGAGAGACCGTTCCTCATCTCCCCCGCTTGCTGGTGTCCCCAGGTTCCCCCTCTGTCCTCACATGGCTGTCAGCCCCCCTGTGACCTGTGTGTCTTCCTCTTCGCAGTTTGAACTTACCAGCCTCTCACAGGAGGAAGACGTGACAGCGTGCGCTGGAAACCCTCAGGGGCAGCTCGCATCTGTCCTGCAGGGTCCCTGTGGGCCACAGTGGGCTGAGGGACCTCATCTTAGCTGCCATCTGGCCCAGGTCCTGGGAGGTAAGCTGCTATTCCAGTCCGTTCCCGCTGACACTGGACGCCGTCCAGGTGCCTCCAATTCCTAGCACTTACAGCCAATGGAATTGTGCCCAGTCCTGGGAATCCTCACAATCTCTGCCGTGTGACGGTCACTGTGTCAGTCCAGCTCGTTGAGGGGCTTCCTGTCCCTCACTGACCCCCCTTTCCAGCCCGATGACCTCTTCCAAGGACTGACCCCCCCCCACCCCCGTCTGTGAGAACAGGTGTCACGGTCCTGACCTCTAGGGGGCACCCTGGCATCACTTCCAAGGTGGTCACTGGCATTTCAAACACCGGGACTAAAGGCCTTCGTCATTCTTCCGTCTGCGTCCTTAGCCATCGCCCGGCTTTCAGATGCCGATGAAATAATTGAAAACATCATGACTTGGTACTTTAGTCTTTAAACTGGCATCTTTGCTCTTTCGCACTGCAGGGAGGTCCTTGGTATCGGATTTGCCCGGGGCAACCCTTTGCCCATTGCTTGCATTCTGCCCTCCTCAAAAGAATTGAGAGCAACGATGGCACTTTGGACACTAAGGTGCGCCTGAGCCAGGCTACGGTCTTTCTGACCACTTGCTATGCATCTGGGAGCTGGACTGTGAAGAAGGATGACAGAGGAGAACTGATGTCTCTGAGCTGTGGTGTTGGAGAAGAGTGCTGGCCATCCCACGGACGGCCAGGAGAATGGACACGGAGGCCTTGGAGGGAGCGCACTCACGCCGCTTCTTAGAGCTCAGCGTGGTGAAGCTTTGTCTCTTGTACTTCGGACACGTAACTAGGAGAGGCTGTTCCTCAGAGAGGGACATTATGCTTGGACAAGTCCGCGGAAGAGAAGACCCTCATCCAGATGGTCTGTCCCAGTGGCTCCAGCCCGGTGGCCACTGTAAGGCCGGGCGGGCCGGGCAGAGCTCAGTCCTGCGGTGTGTGTGGCTGATGTGACCCAGAGCCCGGTCAGCACCTCCTGACCCGTGTGCAAGGAGCGCATTTCCTTGTCATTCATGTAGAGATTGATGAAACAGGTCGACTGTCCCAGGCAATTTCCTGAGGCCTTATCTTTGGTCTTTACCACCTGTCCGGGTGGTAAAAAGGTGAAACCAGAATGCTCCTTGAGGCAAAGACGGTGAAGCTTCGTCTCACATACTTGGGGCGTGCTGTTAGGAGCAGCTTTTCCTGGGAGAGGGACCTCATGCTTGGAGAGGTGGCAGGTTGGTGAAGGAGAGGGAGCCCCTCGAGGAGATGTGTCTGCGGGAATGGACTCGTGTTGAGTCTGTGGGGTGGCACGAAACAGGACAGAGTTCAGATCCACTGTTGATAAGGTCGCTATGAGTCACAGGGACAGTGGACAGTGGGCTGGAGGAGGACAGAAACTATGTGGTGGCGCAGGGAAGGCTGGAGTTCAGACCTACTGTCCACAGGGTCACTCTGATGGCACCAGACGACAGTGTCTGCTGCCCTGCCCACTTTGTAGACCTCAGTCTCATCCGGCTGAAAGTCGGGCCACCAAAGTGAGTCTCATTCCAGGACTGAAGGGTGACAGAGGGCTTTCGTCCTGGGGTGTCCTCCAGCCTCTGTTAGACCAGTAAATCTGGTCCTTTTTGTGATTTTGAGGTTTGTTACACATCTGTCGACCGCTCTGTTCAGAACCCTCCTCCTGAAGGTCGTACGGCCTCTAAGACAGTTTAAAGGAAATTTCTAGTCAGCAAAGGCGACTGTAAATTTCAGTTACAATATTGATGCTTCACTTGGGTGTTATCTATGTAAAGAAACTGCATAGGACCCCCAACAATTTTTAAAATGTGTTTCTATTTTATTATTTTTTGTGTGTGTTCTGTCAAATCAGATCTGACTGGTACAGGAGGAGACTGCCCTTCCCTCTTCCAGCAGAGCATCTGGTGGATTTGAACCGTGTACCTCAGCGATTGCAGTGCAGCTTCCCGCCACCAGAGCTCCCCAAACCCTAACAATTTTTTTTTAAAAAACACCAACAAAACCCACTTCTGGATGTCGTGACACCACCAAGGCCTTCGTGTGTAATGAGATGAATGCGGAGGAGCAGGCGTGTCTGCAGCACAAGCTGTTGTTACATCCTGTTGAGCTATAACCAACTCATAGCTGATCCCCCACTTAATTACCTGCTGTCAGGAACCTCTCCAGAGCGCTGAAGAGCAATGGTGTCCGTCTACAGACTAAGGTGTGCCTGAAGCAGGCCACGGCCTTCTCAGTTGTTTGCTATGCATCTGAGAGCTGGACAATGATGGAAGATGACAGAAGAATTGATGCCTTTGAATTGTGGTGCTCGAGACTACACGTAGCATGGATCACCGAGAGAACAAACAGGTCTGTCCCAGAGAAAGTGAAACCAACTTGCTTCTTTAGAGGCAAGGATTTTGAAGTTCTGTCTCAAACACTTTGGACATGTTGCCAGGAGGGACTCATTCTTGGAGGAGGACATCATGCTTGGAAAGGTGGAGGGTCGGCACAGAAGATAAGATGGATTGATGGCAGTGGGGGTAGATGTGTCAGAGACAGTCAGGTAGGCTCAGGATAGGCAGGGTTCAGGGCTATTGATCCGAGGGTCGCTAAGAATAGTGGCTGACTTGACAGCACATAACAACAGTGACCACTGCATTGGCTAGGCTGTTTGATTACCTCCCTCAGTTACTAGGTCATTTACTTATTTCAGGATTTGCCCCTTGTCAACACCTAAAAGCACTTGAGCCAGGGCCTCTCCAAACAAGGGAGGTGAACAGAAACAGGCGTCTTTAATAGTCAAGACAGAAAATCACTTCACTTTTGCAGATAGGTTATTAGAGTAAGGATTGGGGATGGTGGGGTGAACGTCTCGGGTAATTACATTAATAGCTCTCAGGTTTTGAAAAACCAGTATTCCCCTGTACCAGGTTTTTTGACCAGAAAGATGGGAGTATTATAAGGAAATTAGCTTGATTGAATCAGTATACATTCTTTAAATCTGTTAATAATGAATGTTGTGCCAAAAAAAATCTAGAGGACAGCTACCTGGCCAATTGACTGGAAGTAATCCAGGTTTATTCCCATTCCAAAAAATGGTGATAGTAGAGTGTAGGTAGAGATTACTAAAAAATATCACTAATATCACACGCAAGCAAAATCTTTCTAAAGATTATTCAAAAATGACTGGAACAATACACTGACAGAGAACTGCCAGAAGTGCAAGCTGGGTTTACAACAGGCTTTGGCACAAGGGACATCACTGCCAATGTCAGATGGACCTTGGCTGATGCAGAGTTCCAGAGGAATCTCTGTGTTTCATTGACTATGGATCATACACATTGTGGCTAACCTTGAGAAGAATGGGAATCCCAGAATAGTTGATTGGGCTCATGTGAAACTTATACTTGGACCAGGAAGCACTTCTCAGAACAGAGCAAGGAAAACACTATATGGCTCAGATTTGGAAAGGAGTACATAAGCGATGTGTCCTGTCTCCATACCTTTTCAATCCATATGCAGAACAGATCACCCAGGAGGTTGGACTTTATGAGGAGAAGTGTGGTATTAGGCTTGGAGGAAGACTCATCAATAACCTGTGTTATATAGGAGCTCTGGTGACCTAGTGGCAAGAAGCTGCACTGCAATCCCAGAGGCGTGAGGTTCAAAACCACCAGATGCTCTGCTGGAGAAGCAGGGACAATCTCCTCCTGTACCAGTCAAGACCCAGTTTGACAGTACACACACAAATTGTAAAATAAAATAAAAAAATAAATAACCTGCCTTATGCAGATGACACAACTTTGCTTGCTGAAATGGAGGAGGACCTGAAGCATTTGCTGCAGAAGGTCAAGAACTATATAGCCTTCAAGATCAACATCAAGAAAACAAAGATTCTCATTATTTGACCAACGGGCTGCACCAGGACATTGAGGTTGTTAACAATTTCATCTTGCCTGGTTCCACTATCAACACTCTTGACATCAGCAGTCAGAGAATCAAAGCAAATTGTATTGGGAAAATCTGCTGACAAAGACCTCTCCAGAGTGCTGAAGAGCAAGGATGTCAGTCTAGAGACTAAGGTGCACCTGATGCAGGCCATGGTCTTTGACATTTACTTTGCTTTGTAACAAAGTTGGACAATGGCTAAGGATGAGAGAAGAGTCATTCTTGGGTTGTGTTGCTGGAGAAGAGGATTGAACCTATCGTGGACTGCCAAGAGAATGAACAGGTCTGTACCTGCAGAGTGAAACCAAGTTGCTCCTTGGAAGCTAGGATTTTGAAACTCCATCTCAAATACTTTGAGCAAGCTGCCAGGAAGGGCCAGTCCTTGGAGAAGGACATTATGCTTGGAAGAGTGGAGGGACAGCACAGGAGAGGAAGACCCTGGATGAGATGGATTGGCACAGTAACTGGGGTGATGTGTTAATAGATAGTGGGATTGGGTTAGGATAGAGCGGCATTCAGAGCTACTGTGTATTGCTGTTGTTAAGGACCAGTCAGAGCTGACCCATCAGTGGGTTTTCAGAGGCATAAATTGCATGGGAGGAGACTGTTCATCCTTCTTCTGCCAAGTAGCGGGCGGGTTCAAACAGTGTGCCTTTAGGATTGCAGCACAGCTTCTTGCCACTGGGCTACATAGGGTTGCTATGAGTCGCCGTCAACTCAACAGCACATAACAACTACAGTGCCGTCAAGGGCCTCTTTCCTAAGAGGATACTGGTTTCTGCTAGGTGGTTGACTCCCAGGTTTAGTCAGACCTCGCCAGGAGAGGCCCATTTGCCCACACGAGGGTGTTTCCTGATTGCCGGTCTCCTCAGGTCACTCTGAGGTCTCGTGGAGTCTGAACCAGTAACTGCCGGCCAAGTTCATGAGTAACTTTCATCTGTAGGCTCTTAACTTCACAACGAAAGGGTATTTGGACATGCAGTTGTGAAAGTAGATCCAACCTAACAGAGGGACCAGACATATACAAGAAGGAATGCATCCTTTTTCATCCCCTCCAAAGA
Source organism: Elephantulus edwardii (assembly GCF_000299155.1). Lineage (NCBI taxonomy): Eukaryota > Metazoa > Chordata > Mammalia > Macroscelidea > Macroscelididae > Elephantulus > Elephantulus edwardii. The sequence continues at coordinate 3,207,261 of NW_006399967.1, forward strand.
AGCAGTTTAGGAGTTTCTGGGCTTCCGAGGCCCCAGTTACAGTCACTGAATGGGGTTACAGGTGAGTCAGAGGTGTTTTGCCACTGAACGTGACTCCAATATCTAAGAGGTCCACAGTCTGTACCCCACTGCTACTTTTACCTGGGATTCCTGGGGGGGGGATGGAGATGGCATAGTTGATGCCAAGTTAAAGTGGACCCCTGGGCACCCTCAGTCCTCTTCAGATTAAGTGCCCTGTTCATTCACCTGTTGACCTGGAACTGAACTTTCCCCCCTCAGAGCCTCTCCTGAGATCTGGGCATTCATCCTTCACAGTCAAGCTTTCCCTAACACCTGCACTGACTCTTGCCTAGAATTCTTTTATAGCTCTGGAGTTTCCCCTGGAAGCCCACAGCCTAACTTCTGATGGTCTCTGGAAAGACAGTTACAGCCTGAGAGTTCTGGCATTCTCATTGTTGGATCCCTTGAAGGCAATGCCAACCAGCTGCCAAAGGCCTATCATGTTTTTGTAGTTTCTGTTGTCAGGGGCGCTGTGGGAAAAGGAATCGGCTGACAGAGGAATTTCATGAACCAACATATGAGTAAGAGCCTGTGGTAATGAAGGAAGTTCAAGCTGCTCTGAAGGAATTGGCAAAACACAAGGCCCCAGGAATTGACAGCATACCAATTGACTTATTTCAACAAACAGATGCTGACCTGGATGTGCTCACCAAGTTGTGCCAAGAAATCTGGAGGACAACTACCTGGCCAACTGACTGGAAGAGATGCACATTTGTTCCCATTTAAAAAAAGGTGACCCAGTAGTGTGGGAATTATTGAACAATATTTCTAGGAGTACAAACACAGAAAAGTTAAACACTAGAAAGGTAAAACAAAACACTGACAAGTTAATGACTACTGAATTTTAAAAGTACTGAAATTCATCTGAAACGTATCTTTCCTGTGTTGAAGCCGGACCCTCACGGGTGACTGCTGGAATTTGAAATACTGGTTATGTAACTTCCAGCATCACAATATTGAAGCCATCACACTACAGCAAGCTGTCAGATGTGTGCTGGTCCTGCCCTTGGCCTCCCCCCCAGCTCAGGTCCTTGTCACATTCATGTCCTGCTCAATTTTACCCTGTCCTGTCACCACAAGTCTTAAACTGACTTCAAAGTCAAACTCTGTTCTGGGACAAAATAATTCCTCTTTGCCTAGAATTCAAGTTCTCCACTTCTAAAATAGAATGGTACAATGTAGACATTTCTGTAACACATAAAAAATAAAATACCTTGAAGAAATGACACGGACCCCAAGCAAGTGACGTAGCAAGCGGAACCATTTCTCACACCTCTGAGTGAAAATAATCTGTTCTCTGAGACCATGCAGGCAGGTGTCTGCTCTTTAGCCTTGCACGCTGGTGGTTGTCTTGGAGCTTGTGGTATAAGTCTTCGACCCTGCTTCAGTTCTGCCCTCCACTCCTACTGGGAAAGCAACCCTCGGGCCTCATCAGGCCACTCTTGCAGGACCATCCCCCATACATCTGACTTCACAGGAGATCTGCGAAATCCGCCCATGACCGTCCCCACTTCCTATTCCACACCATCTCGGGTTAATCCCTTTCTCAGCAGCTGCTTTCATCCCATGTCACCTCTAGTGTTCAAATTCTCCTTTCCTTCTTCCCCCAGAATTGCCTCTGACATCTTCGCATCAGTAATCTCTTCAAAGCAATCTAAACTTTAACTGCTTCTTCCTCCTCACTGGCAACAAGTCAGTTCTCATTGTAGACCCTTCATCAGGTTTTCAGACTCCAAATCTCACAGGAAGGAAGGGACTACCTTACTTTCTCCTGAAGCGCTGTTGTTGGATTTAGACCTTCAGTGTAGCCAGGCCTTTGGGTGGGCATCATAGCTCCCTACAGACTAGGTCAGCAGACCCAATTCCTTTCACTTGGGTACACAATCAACACCTAGGCAGTGGCATTCAAGAACTCAAGACTTGTTGCATTGGGACACTTTGCACTCAAGGACCTCTCTAGAGTGCCAAAGAGCAGTGAGGGCAGCTTGAAGATTAAGGTGTGCTTGGTCCAAGCCACAGTGTTTTCAAATGCTTCTGTGCAACTCAAAGTTGGGCAACGAAAAGGATGATGGAATAAGAATCAAGGTCACTGAATTGGTGCTGGAGTAGTACTGGACATCTCATGGACATACAAGTCTGTCTTGGAGAAAGTGCAACCACGGTGCTTCCTGGAGGTAAGAATTTTGCAACTTTGTCTCACACAGCTTGGGCAGGTGGTCAGACTGAGCCCTGTCCTTGGAAAAAAGACATCATGCTGGGAGAGGGAGAGGGTCAGAGGGAAGAGGAAGACCCTCAACAAGATGGACTGACATTGCCCCAGTGGACTCAAGTGTATCAGATCATGAAGATGACACAAGTGAGGTCAATGTCAGACCCGCTGTTCACAGGGTCGCTGAGCGGTAATCAACTGATGACATCCAAAAACGACTTCACCCCCAGCTGTTTCCTGGCTGAAAAGACAGGTATGGAGCTGCCGTACCGACAGGGCATCATTCCTAGGAAGCACAACAAGCAAAGACTATTGGTGAAAATACCATTGTAGACACAGCGTTCGCTACATGTCTGGGAAGCCTCTGATGTTCATGCAGTACTGGGGATAGCATGCAGCACGTGCCTGCACTCCATGGAAGTGGGACTGAAGCTCAAACCCCTCCAAAGTTCTACAGAGCAAGGATGTCAGTTTAAAGACTAAGGTGTGCCTAATCCACAGCCTGGTCTTTTCAGTTGCTTCCTACAGATCTGAGGGCTGGACAGTGACTGAGGATGACAGAAGGTTTCCTGGTGCCTTTGGACTGTGGCAGTGCAGAGTATGGACGAGCCTAGGGACTGCCAAAGAGCAAACATGACCTGAAAGACGTGAGCCAGAGTGCTCCTGAGAAGCCACCAGGAAGCCTCACCTCACTTGCTGTGGGCCTATTTTCAGGAGGAACTAGTCTTTGGAGAGACATAATGCTGGAGAGCTGAGAGTCAGTGAGAGGAACATGGTGATTATCATGAGGGTTTAAGCAGGACAGATTGGGGTGACAGGAGGTCCAGACCTCTGGCTCTGTGAGCTGTTGTCTACTGGATGGCACCTAACAGAGGTTTGTCTACAGTTTGATTAAAAGTTGGGTCATGGGGACAAAGCCTGTTCCATGTTGGAGGTGATAAGGGTCAGCGTTGGGGACCAGCCAGTTTGTGATTCCGGAATGCCAGCATTCTTTGGTTCTGCACGTTTCCCTCATGCTATCCAGAATGTGACAGTGCTCTATTAGAAATCTGCTGTGCGCATTGAGGGCTCTGACACAAGCACAATGTGTAGAACCCTCTCCCTCAGGGCGGGCCTGTCACTGCACCAGGTTTCAGAGCGGTCGATTGCTCCTGGAGGAAATGCCTCATCTTTCTTGCATGGGGCAGTTGGTGGATTCACACACCTACATTTCAGCTGAGAGCTCAGTACAAAAAACACTGTGCCACCAGGGGCCCTGCTTTGCACATAAAAAGGCTAAAATTCCTGAAGTAAAAATTGTAGTGGGATGAGTTATGTGTGGCTTTTCTTCAGATTCTATATAAAGATGTGAGTAAATATAAAACTTTATCCCAGAGGCGCACGGTTCGAATCCACCAGATGCTCTGCCGGGGAAGGAGGGACAATCTCCTCCTGTACCAGTCAGATCTGATTTGATGGTACACTCACACAAAAATAATAAAATAAAAATTTTAAAAAAACCAAAACTTTAAAAATCAATCTATTCAAAATACACTTTAGATACCTTTACACTGGTATTTTAAAAGAGACAATTTGAATATAGCATTTACCAATTTTTAAAGAAGTGTGCTAAAACTGAGTAGCGTGTGGTCAGTCTGAGCCTGTGCATGAGGCCGCGACACAGTTATCCACAGGGAACACAATTTACACATTTTGTCCCAGTTTCACCAGACTTCCTGCCACTTCCACGTTCCCTTTATTTTATGATTTCACAGATGTGACCTGTCGTATGCTCAGGATTTAATTAGTGACACCTTTGCTGTGTGCGGATCCTCAATCTCTCTCCAGAAGGAGGGAAATAAAGCAGAAACCTCAGAGCTACCAGAAATTCACACAGGATTTAGAAGAGGCCATGGCACCAAGGATATCATTGCTGATGTCGGCTGGATCCTGGCTGAAAGGACTATCAGAAGAATGTGTTTGACTGTGCAAAGGCACTCGACTGTGACATGAAGAATGGGAGTTCCAGAGCACTTGGCTGTACTCATGAGGAACCTAGACCTGGACCAGGAGGCTGCTGTGTGAACAGAGAAGGGGAGCAGTGCATGGTTTGGAATGGAAAGGGAGTGAGTCAAGGTTGTATTCTCTCTCTACACCTGTTCAGTCTCTTATCTGAGGAATGTGGGCTCAGGATTGGAGGGAGACTCAGCAGTGAACTGGTACAGCCAGAGTGCTCTTTGGAGACAGAATGATGAGACTCCGCCTGACGTGCTTTAGACATATGGCTGGGAGGTGCTGTTGTTGGGACAGGGACGTGATACTGGGAAGAAGGTCGATGAGGGAAAGGAAGACCCTCGGCCAGGTGGACTGACAGTGACTGCTGCACTGTCAGGAAGTGTGAGCTCTTTTGTGCTGACTGAGGTGTGAGGACCGACTGAACATCTTCCCACACGTCTCACACTTGTAAGGCCTTTCTCCACGGTGTGTTCTCATGTGGCTGGTGAGGTGTGAGGGCTGACTGGAAGCGAGTCCACACTGGGGACATGTATAAGGCCTCTCTCCACTGTGTGTCCTCACGTGGTCGGAGAGGGTCGAGGACTGTGCAACGTCTTTCCCACACTCCTGACATGCATATGACTTCTCCCCGCTGCGTGTCCTGACGTGTGTGGTGAGGGCCGCCGGCTGCCCGAAGGCTCTGCCACACTCCTGACACTGGTAAGGCCTCTCCCCACTGTGCGTCCTCAGTGTGTGGTCAGGTGTGAGGACTGGATGAAGGCCTTCCCGCACTCCTGACATAGGTAGGGTCTCTGTCCACTGTGCGTCCTCTGATGTCTGTGGAGGGATGAGGAGTTGCTGAAGACCTTCCCACACACTTCACATGTGTACGGCCTCTCTCCATGGTGAGCTCTCTGATGAGCAAAGCAAGACACTTTTCTAAAAGTTTTCCCGCAGAGCTGACATTTAAGAGGCTTTTCACTGTGTAAGACTGCACAGAGGGTTTTCCCACCTTCCTGTGCTGAGGTCTCTCTCCTCTGTGTGTTTCTACATGTCCAGTGCCACAGTCCTCACATTAGTAAGGCCTCTCTGCACTGTGGCTGTGGACATGCTTGGAGAGGGGTGGGGAAGGACCGCAGGGCTCCCCGCAGTCCTCACCCCAATGACGTTTCTCTGCAGTAGGTGTTTCTGAGTGAGGGTGTAGGTAAGAGGGACAACTGCAGGCTTCTCCATGTTTCTGACACCGATCAGGCTGGTGACCAGCAAGAGCTGTGAGGGGCTGCGTAGAGGGGTGACTAGTGGATGATCTTGGACCCGTTCCGCATTTGGAAGGGTTTTTTCAGCAGGAGCTCCTGGGAGTCCGTGGAGATCTGCACTCGGATTAGCAGGTTTTTCACACTGATCACTGCTGTTGTATTTCCTTACTTTACTTTTTCTGTCTGCACGGAGGCTTGACTCCATATAGTTTCTGTTGAAAATCGGGAGTATGTTGTTAGAATTAAGCAGTTACACCCCCCACCCCCAGAACACTGCCCTGTCTACCCTGAGATGTCTCTTCTCACACAAGTTCAGTCATGTCACAAAGGGTCTGAGCTTTACAGTCCGTCTCCCCAAATAACGGGGCTTCTGATGATTGTGTACAGGTGAAATGTGTCTCAATATTAAATATGTATTCACATGGGTACTGATAGTGTTTTCAAAAGAAGATGCTAGTGTAACACGTTGCCGCTGACTCTTTAAACCGACCACCGTGCTTAGAAATGCATTTGCTGTCATTTGTGGTAAGGTGTTAAATTCAGAGCTTGCCTCTCTCTCTCTGTCTCTCTCACACACACAGACGTGTGCGCATCCATCACATTGAGCAGTGACTGTCTCCTGAACCACTGCTCAATGCCATGAGCTCAGTACCTCACATGCCGTTCCTGACCACGGGGCTGACGTTCTCTGCCATGAAATCCACATATGTCTGCCCACGTGGGCGACCAGCAGGTGTTCTTCAGGAACTGCACTATTACACGTCCAGTAGACAACTTCTGTATACTGTTACCCTGCTGAGAGACTGACCCATGTCTGTAAGCCGAGTATCAGGGCACGAAATAAAACAGGAAGGAAAGCTGCGCAGGAACAGAACTTGTGAGGACAGACAGACAGGCGTTTGGCTCATCCAGGAATGTGCTGATGGCAGAGGGGTAAGAAATATGCAAAAATGAATTCCCTGAAAAATAGGCATGACGGTGACTAAGGGAGGGTGCCAGCAGGAAAGCGAAACAAAAAGGCAGTGGAAACAGAGCAAGTGTGTCAGTCAGTAAACAGAGTATGTGTGTCAGTCAGTAAACAGAACACGTGTGGACAGTCAGTAACAGAGCACGTGTGTCAGTCAGTAAACAGAACAAGTGTGTAAGTCAGTAAACAGAGCACGGGTGTCAGTCAGTAAAAAGAGCACGTGTGTCAGTCAGAAAACAGAACACGTGTGTCAGTTAATAAACAAATCACTTGTGTCAGTCAGTAAACAGAAAACGTGTGTCAGTCAGTAAACAGAGGAAGTGTGTCAGTCAGTAAACAAAGCATGGGTGTCAGTCAGTAAGCAGATCGCGTGTGTCAGTAAACAGAACACGTATGTCAGTCAGTAAAGAGAAGACGTGTGTCAGTCAGTAAACAGAGCACGTGTGTCAGTCAGTAAACAGAGCACGTTTGTCAGTCAGTAAACAGAATATATGTGGAGAGTCAGTAAAATGAAAACGTGTGTCAGTAAACAGAACACATGTGTCAGTAAACTGAACACGTGTGTCAGTAAACTGAACATGAGTGTCAGTCAGTAAACAGAACACGTGTGTCAGTCAGTAAAAAGAACACGTGAGAACAGTCAGCAAACAGAACACATGTGTCAGTAAATAGAACACGTGTGGACAGTCAGTAAACAGAACACGTGTCTCAGTAAATAGAACACGTGTGGACAGTCAGTAAACAGAACACGTGTCTCAGTTAGTAAACAGAGCAAGTGTGTCAGTAAATAGAGCACGTGTGTCAGTCAGTAAGCAGAACACGTGTCAGTAAACAGAACACGTGTGGACAGTCAGTAA
>NW_006399967.1:3214683-3219134 GCF_000299155.1 Elephantulus edwardii
TTAGTAAACAGAGCACGTGTGTCAGAAACAGAGCACGTGTGTCAGTAAACAGAGCACGTGTGTCAGTCAGTAAACAGAACCCGTGTGTCAGTCAGTAAACAGAGCACGTGTGTCAGTCAGTAAAGAGAGCAAGTGTGTGAGTCAGTAAACAGAACACGTGTGTCAGTTAGTAAACAGAGCACGTGTGTCAGTCAGTAAAAAGAGCACGTGTGTCAGTAAACAGAGCACGTGTGTAAATCAGTAAACAGAATACGTGTGTCATTCAGTAAACAGAGCACGCGTGGACAGTCAGTAAACAGAGCACGTGTGTCAGTAAACAGAACACGTGTGTCAGTTAGTACACAGAGCACGTGTGTCAGTCAGTAAACAGAACACATGTGTCAGTAAGCAGAACACGTGTGTCAGTAAACAGAACCCATGTGGCCAGTCAGTAAACAGAACACGTGTGTCAGTCAGTAAACAGAACACGTGTGAACAGTCACTAAATTGAGCATGTGTGTCAGTCAGTAAAAAGAGCACGTGTTTCAGTCAGGAAACAGAACTCGTGTTTCAGTGAGTAAACAGAGCATGTGTGTCAGTCAGTAAAAAGAACACGTGTAGATAGTAAACAGAAGACGTGTGTCAGTCCGTAAACAGAAGACGTGTGTCAGTCAGTAAACAGAGCACGTGTGTCAGTAAACAGAACCCGTGTGGACAGTCAGTAAAGAGAACACGTGTGTCAGTCAGTAAACAGAACACGTGTGTCAGCCAGTAACAGAACACGTGTAGACAGTGAGTAAACAGAACATGTGTGTTAGTAAACAGAAAACGTGTGTCAGGAACCAGAACATGTGTGGACAGTCAGTAAACAGAACACGTGTGTCAGAAAGCAGAACACGTGTGTCAGTCAACAGAACACGTGTGTCAGTCAGTAAACAGAACACGTGTAGACAGTGAGTAAACAGAAAACATGTGTTAGTAAACAGAAAACGTGTGTCAGGAAACAGAACACGTGTGGACAGTCAAAAACAGAACACGTGTGTCAGTCAGTAAACAGAACACGTGCGTCAGTAAACAGAACACGTGTGGACAGTCAGTAACAGAAAACGTGTGTCAGTCAGTAAACAGAACACGTGTGTCAGTCAGTAAACAGAACACGTGCGTCAGTAAACAGAACACGTGTGGACAGTCATTAAATAGAACACGTGTGTCAGTCAGTAAACCGAGTACCTGTGTCAGTCAGTAAAAAGACCACGTGTGACAGTAAGTAAAAAGAGCCGGTGTGTCAGTCAGTAAACAGAACACGTGTGGACAGTCAGTAAACAGAACACGTGTGGACAGTCAGTAAACAGAACACGTGTGTCAGTAAACAGAACACGAGTGTCAGTTAGTACATAGAGCACGTGTGTCAGTCAGTCAACAGAACACGTGTGTCAGTCAGTCAACAGAACACGTGTGTCAGTCAGTCAACAGAACACGTGTGTCAGAAAACAGAGCAGGTGTGGACAGTCAGTAAATAGAGCACGTGTGTGAGTCAGAAAACAGAACACGCATGTCAGCAAACAGAACACATGTGTGGACAGCCAGTATACAGAACATGTGTGGATAGTCAGTAAACAGAACACGTGAGTCAGTAAACAGAATACATGTGGACAGGCAGTAAACAGAACACGTGTGTCAGTATACAGAATACGTGTGTCAGTAAACAGAGCACGTGTGGACAGTCTGGAACATTACACGTGTGTCAATCAGTAAACAGAGCACGTGTGTCAGTAAACAGAACACGTGTGTCCGTAAACAGAATACGTGTATCAGTCAGTACACAGAGCACGTGTGTCAGTCAGTAAAGAGAACACGTGTGTCAGACAGTAAAAGAACACGTGTGTCAGTCAGTAAACAGAACACGGGTGTCAGTAAACAGACCACGTGTGGACAGTCAGTAAGCAGAACACGGGTGTCAGTAAACAGACCACGTACGGACAGTTCGTAAACAGAGCACGTGTGTCTGTCAGTAAACAGAATACGTGTGTCAGTAAACAGAGCACGTGTGGACAGTCTGAAACAGAACACGTGTGTCAATCAGTAAACAGAACATATGTGTCAGTAAACAGAACACGTGTGTCAGTACACAGAACACGTGTGGACAGTCCGTAACAGAACAGGTGGGTCAGTAAACAGACCACATGTGGACAGTGAGTAAACAGAGCACGTATGGACAGTCAGTAAATAGAGCATGTGTGTCTGTCAGTAAACAGAATACATGTGTCAGTAAACAGAACACGTGTGGACAGTCTGTAACAGAACAGGTGTGTCAGTCAGTAAACAGAACACGTATGTCAGTCAGTAAACAGAACACGTGTGTCAGTCAGTAACAGAACACATGTGTCAGTAAACAGAAAACGTGTGGACAGTCAGTAAAGAGAGCACGTGTGTCAGTTAGTTAACAGAACACGTGTGGACAGTCAATAAACAGAACACGTGTGTCAGTCAGTAAACAGAACACGTGTGTCTGTCCATAAACAGAACACGTGTGTCAGTCAGTATGCAGAGCACGTGTGTCACTAAACAGAACACATGTGTCTGTCCGTAAACAGAACACATGTAGACAATCAATAAACAAAAGACGTGTGTCAGTCAGTAAACAGAATAGGTGTGAACAGCCAATAAACAGAACACGTGTGTCAGTCAGTAAACAGAACACGTGTGTCAGTCAGTATGCAGAGCACGTGTGTCACTAAACAGAACACGTGTGTCTGTCCGTAAACAGAACACAAGTAGACAGTCAATAAACAAAAGATGTGTGTCAGTCAGTAAACAGAATAGGTGTGAACAGTCAATAAACAGAACACGTGTGGACAGTCAGTAAACTGAGCACGTGTGTCAGTAAACAGAACACGTGTGTCAGTAAACAGAACACGTGTGGACAGTCAGTAAACAGAATACGTGTGGACAGTCAATGAACAAAAGACGTGTGTCAGTCAGTAAAAAGAGCACGTGTGACAGTCAGTAAAAAGATCAGGTGTGTCAGTCAGTAAACAGAACACGTGTGTCATTCAGTAAACATAACACGTGTCACTAAACAGAACACGTGTGCACAGTCAGTAAACAGAACACTTGTGTCAGTCAATCGTCAGTAAACAGAACACGGGTGTCAGTCAGTAAAGAGAGTTCGTGTGTTAGTCAGTAAACAGACCACGTGTGGACAGTCAGTAAGCAGAACACGTGTGTCAGTTAGTATCCAGAGCACGTGTGTCAGTCATTCAACAGAACACGTGTGTAGAGTCAGTAAACAGAATACATGTGGACAGAAAAGATAACACATGTGGCCGTCAGTACACAGAGCACGTGTGGACAGTCTGAAAGAGAACATGTGTGTCAATCAGTAAACAGAGCACATGTGTCAGTAAACAGAACACATGTGTCACCCAGCAAACAGAACACGTGTGTCAGTCAGTAACAAAACACGTGTGGACAGTAAAGAGAACATGTGTGTCAGTCAGTAAAAAGAGCATGTGTGTCAGTCAGTAAACCGAACACATGTCAGTCAATAAAGAGAGCAAGTGTGTCCGTCAGTAAAAAGGGCACGTGTGTCAGTCAGTAAACAAGCACGTGTGTCAGTAAAAAGAACACGTGTGTCAATAAAAAGAAGACGTGTGTCAATAAACAGAACACGTGTGTCAGTCAGTAAACAGAAGATGTGTGGACAGTTAGTGAACAGAAAACGTGTGTCAGTCAGTAAAAAGAGCACGTGTATAAGTCAGTAAACAGAACACGTGTGTCCGTCATTAAACTGAGCATGTGTGTCTGTCGGTAAACAGAACGTGTGTCAGTAAACAGATAACGTGTTGACAGTAAACAGAACACGTGTGGACAGTCAGTAAACAGAGCACGTGTGTCAGTAAACAGAGCACGTGTGGACAGTCAGTACACAGAACACGTGTGGACAGTCAGTAAACAGAGCACGTGTGTCTGTCAGTAAACAGAATACGTGTGTCAGTAAACAGAACACGTGTGGACAGTCAGTAACAAGAACACGTGTGTCAGTAAACAGAGCACGTGTGGACAGTCTGAAACAGAACACGTGTGTCAATCAGTAAACAGAACACATGTGTCAGTAAACAGAACATGTGTGTCAGTAAACAGAAGTCGTGTGGACAGTCAGTAAACAGAACAGGTGTGTTAGTCAGCAAACAGAGCATGTGTGGACAGTCAATAAACAGAACAAGTGTATGAGTCAGTAAACAGAACACGTGTGTATCTAACAGAGTACGTGTGTCAGTAACAGAGCACGTGTGTCACTTAGTAAACAGAGCACGTGTGTCAGTCAGTAAATTGAACACGTGTGGACAGTCAGTAAACAGAACACGTGTGTCAGTAAACAGAATACATGTGTCAGTCAGTAAACAGAGCACGTTTGTCAGTCAGTAAAAAGAGCACGTGTGTCAGTCAGTAAACAGAACACGTGTGTCAGT
>NW_006399967.1:3219234-3222931 GCF_000299155.1 Elephantulus edwardii
TGTCAGTCAGTAAACAGAGCACGTTTGTCAGTCAGTAAACAGAGCACATGTGTCAGTCAGTAAACAGAACACGTGTGTCAGTCAGTAAACACAGCACATGTGTCAGTCAGTAAACAGAACACGTGTGTCAGTCAGTAAACAGAACACGTGTGTCAGTCAGTAAAAAGAACACGTGTGTCAGTAAACAGAAGACGTGTGTCAGTCAGTAAACACAGCACGTGTGTCAGTCAGTTAACAGAGACAGAACATGTGTGTCAGTAAACAGAACACGTGTGTAGAGTGAGGAAACAGAATACGTGTGGACAGTCAGTAAACAGACCACGTGTGGACAGTAAAGAGAACATGTGTGTCAGTCAGTACACACAGCACATGTGGACAGTCATTAAAAAGAACACGTGTGTCAGTCCGTAAACAGAGTATGTGTGTCAGTCAGTAAAAAGAGCACGTGTGACAGTCAGTAAACAGAACACGTGTGGACAGTCAGTAAACAGAATGTGTGTATCAGTCAGTAAACAGAACACGTGTGGACAGTCAATAAATGGAAAACGTGTGTGAGTCAGTAAACAGAACACGTGTGTCACTCAGTAAACAGAACACATGTAGACAGTCAATAAACAGAACACGTGTGTCAGTCAGTAAACAGAATACATGTAAACACTCAATAAAGAGAACACGTGTGGACAGTCAGTAAACAGAGCACGTGTGTCAGTCACTATACAGAACACGTGTGGACAGTCAGGGAACAGAAAACGTGTGGCAGTCAGTAAAAAGAGCAGGTGTATAAGTCAGTAAACAGAACACGTGTAGACAGTCAATAAACAGAAAACGTGTGTGAGTCAATAAACAGAACACGTGTGTCAGTCAGGAAACAGAACACATGTAGACAGTCAATAAACAGAACACATGTGTCGGTCATTTAACAGAACACATGTGGACAGTCAGTAAAGAGAACACGTGTGTCAGTAAAGAGAACACGTGTGTCAGTAAACAGAACACGTGTGTCAGTAAACAGAACACGTGTGGACAGTCAGTAAACAGAACACGTGTGTCAGTAAACAGAACACATGTGTAGAATCAGTAAACAGAATACGTGTGGACAGTCAGTAAACAGATCACGTGTGGACAGTAAAGAGAACATGTGTGTCAGTCAGTACACAGAGCACGTGTGGACAGTCAGTAAACAGAACACGTGCGTCAGTCAGTTTACAGAACACGTGCGTCAGTCAGTATCAAGAGGAAATGAAGATGGCCATTACCCATAAGACAGAGGCGTAAGAGACATTACAGAAATGGTTCAAGTCAGCAACGTAGAGAGAAAGCAACTGTGTCTGAGAGCTCCATGAAGACAGTGAAATCGCGTCACGCCTGTCCTTGCGTTGTCCATCGTCTTTCTCTGTAAGGGTGATGACAATCATCTGTATGTTGAAGAAGGCAGTCAGAAAATGGAAACCACGCTTACCTGACTCCAGGTTCCTGCAGATGTCTACCATCACATCTCGGTCGTTTCCTCTGCTTACAATCCAGCAGAGCCCACTCTTCATGGCTGAAGACCATGGCCACATCCTCAATGACCACCACCTCCTTAAAGAAATCACAGGCACTTGGAGTAAGCAAGGTCCACCCTCCCAGAGGGCACCCAAGATGGGCGGGGCTCGGCTACTGAGGAATGGAATGACGGTGGTCTGAGGTCAACAGCTGTGTTGTACCGTGTGTTTCTCTCCTCAATGAGGGTACCTGGCTCCGACATCTGACGGCATCTGTGACACAGGCTGAGATGGTGGTAACTGCCAGTCAACGGGGAGGGACCACAGTTATTTACTCTGTGTGAACTGACCGATGAAGTAGCCTGGCAGCCAGATTCAGATGGGGCGGTGACTCACAGTGTGGGAGCCACCAGCAGTTCACCCGGGAGGCTGCCAGCACAAGGTGTGGACCACATTAAAGATAAGAGGGGACAGGTGAGCAGAGAGGCAGAGACTCTGAAAACAATCCAGAGGAAATCCTCGAGTTAAAGAGCGCCACAGCAGCAATGAAACGTTCTCTGTGGAATCAGCAAAGGACTGGCTATGATTCAGGAAATACTTAGATAGCTTCTAAAAAGATTGAGGAAAACATGAAAAACAGAAACAGAACATGTAACTTTATGTAATGAGAACACTAGAGAGAAAATCCAGGTTCTTGAAAGAAGTATCTTAAGAGCTGATAATGCCATAATAAGCTCTGGTGGCCAAGTGAGTAAGGAGCTGCACTGCCAACACAGAGGCAGGTGGTTTGAATCCACCAGCTGCTCCTCGCAGAAAGGATGGGCAATCTCCTCCTGTGTGATCTGCAGCCTCTGTAAGCATGTTGGGAGGGCCAGCTGTTAGTTTGGCCTTGACGGTCTATAACATTAACAATAGAGGCCAATCTACAGCTAATAAAGTCCTAACAAGATTTTAAAAACAAAATCCACTCCACATAGGGAGCTCTGGTGGCCTCGTGGCAAGAAGCTGCGCTGCAATCCCAAAGGCACATGTCTGAGTCCAGCGCTGCTCGGAGAGTTGTTGTTAGGTGCTGTCAATTCGCCTTTGACTCACAGAGACCCTACCTGCAACAGCTCTGAAGCCTGGCCTGTCCTAAGCCAGTCTCCGACACACCTACCTCCATTGCCCTAGTTACTGTATCAATGCAGCTCATCCAGGGTCTTCCGCTCCTGCACTGTCCCTTTACCCTTCTAAGTATGATGTCCAAGGACTGACCCTTCTGGCCATAAGTCCAAAGTATGAGACAGAGCTTCAAAATCCTTCCCTCAAAGGAAACCTTGGTACGACCCTCTCCAAGACAGACCTCTTTGTTTCCTTTCTGGTCAATGGTATGCTCAACACTCTCTCCACAGACATGGGCAATTATCTCCCGTGTGACGAAGTGCCTCTGAAAACTGCAGGGTCAGCCATGTGCTGGTTCTGATTTGGGGCCACACCGTAACAAGAACAGTATCACCATCACTCCACTCCCCGTGTAAGCATTATCGTAAGGACCCCTAGAGGTACAGTGTGTAAAGTATCATGGTGCTGACCAGCTGTTCTTTGGGAGAAGGATGGGCAATCTCCTTCCAGGCAATTAACTGCTCTGGAAAACCTGTTGGAGGGTGAGCTCTAGGTCGGTTCCAATTCGATGGCACACGACCAACACCAAAGGCCAGCAGTTCTCAATCCCACGGACCACTCTGCAGGAGCAGCCCGACAGTACAGACTGACAGCCAGAAACCTGACGGATGGTCACTAGGAGTTGGAACCAACCCGAAAACCGTGGGGTTGGATGCCTGTATCTGAACTACAGAAAATCAGAGACAGGGTAGACGGGAACGGGCGAGAGGAGAAAAACGCCCCTCTTGATGGCGAGGAAGACAACAGACGCATCTTCAGAAGCTGCACCATCAAGAACACAATGAAACACCACAAAGTACCAAAAGAACTGACAGTTCATCAATCAGAATTCTGTGCAGAGCAAAACACTACCTAAAAATGAAGGGAAAACACTTCACCAAAGTAGACATTCAGATGGCCAACAAGCACATGAAGAAATGTTAACATCCCTAGCTTTAAGAGAGATACAAACCAAAACAACTATGAGATATCATCTCACCCCAGTCAAAATAGCAAAATTTAACAGAACAGCAAGCAACAAATGCTGGTGAGGTTGTGGAGAAACTGGAACC
>NW_006399967.1:3224811-3227486 GCF_000299155.1 Elephantulus edwardii
CATCTGAAAGTGGGACAATGACTAAAAAAAGAATTGCTATCCTTGAGGTGTGGTTCTGGAGAAGAGTACTGAACATCCCAAGACTTGTCAAAAGAACAAACAGATCTGTCCTGAAGAAAGTGAAATCACGATGTTCCTTGGAGGCAAAGATGGTAAAGCTCTGCCTCATACCCTTTGGGCATGTTTTCAGGAGGGGCCAGTTCCTGTAGTTTATGCTTAGAAGAGTGGAGAGAGGGTCAGTGCAAGAGAGGAAGATTCTCAAAGAGACAAACTGACACAGAGATTGCTGGAGGAGGAACATTGCAGGCCTGATCACTTCCTGAGAAACCTGGTAACATCTAAGAGCAGGCCAGACAATGGATCCTGATAAGGTTCTGAGCCTGGTCACAAAACCCAAACTCAATTAACACCCCAAATTGAGAATGCCATCTTCCTTAGTCCTCCGAGGACCTCTATAAGAAGGAACTCCCCCTAACTGTCCGTGCGCCATTTCTTGACTTTCTCTGCTCATGTCCACTTGGCATCCCTCTCAGACTGTGAAATAAAGGCCCGTTTGCCGCTTGGGACCAATTTCTTTCTCTCACCCTCAACACTTTTTCTCTAACGATAACAATGAGATCAAGCATGTCAGAGCTGGTGAGGACGGCACAGGAAAAAAGGGCAGGGTTCAAGTCTGTCATAGTTGACTTGACAGTGCATAAGCCGTTGCGCAGGCAACCCAAGGGTATATGGTTCAAACCCACCAGCGGCTCCCCAGGAGAAGTATGCAAAGTCTCCTCCTGTGAGACTGACTGCCTCTGAAAACCCACTGGCGGGTCAGCTATGGAACATTTCCAACTCAACAGAACACAACAAAAATCTGATGGGATACACTCAAAGCTGTATTTTGATTCTTGTGGACTTGTTTTTGAGCTTCAAATGAACATGAGTAATTGAATCAACTCTTTTCAGATACCATCCAAGAAGAGAGTGAAAGGTCATATAGACAGGGGAGACAGAAAAGACCAAAACGGACGTCAAATCACTCACAGCTCATGCTCCAATGGGTTTTCAGAGGCTGTGAACCTCACAGGAGGGGACTGCCCATCTCTCTCTCACACAGCAGCGGGTGGATTTGAACCACCTGCCTCATTAGAACACAGAAGTCAGAACAAAGAGAGAGACTGTGAAGTAAAAAGAAATGAAGATTTCATATGGCAGTTCAAGAAGGCAAAGTGAAGTATTATAATGAAATGTAGAGACTCAGGCGTAAAGTCCAAGGGGAGAACATGGTTGGCATTTCTCAAGTGGAAAGAACAAATTCAGGCCTAGAGTTGGAGGTGCAATGCTGAAAAGATTCCATGGGTAAAACCCTGACGGATGCAGGAGGCATCAAAGGAAGATGGAAGAAATAGTCACTGCACCACAAAGAACTGGTCAGTGATGAACCATTTCAGGCAGTAACTGCATGTGATCAAGAACCAACGGCAATGAAGGATGAAGTTCAAATTTCACTGGAGGCACTGGCAGAAACTAAGGCTCCAGCAACCACTGGAATAGCAACTCAGGTGCTTCAACGAACAGACACAGCCCACTAGTCTAGGACAAGAAATCTGGAAAACAGCTACCTGGTTGAATGACTGGAAGAGATCAATATTCATACTACTTCTAAATAAAAAGACCTGAGAGAATTTAAAAATTATCAAACAATATCAGTAATATCACATGCAAGTAAAATCTGATTGAAGATTATTTTAAAACTACTTAGAATGGTACACCGACAGGGAACTGCACTGGATTCAAAAGAGGTCCTAGTACAAAGGCTATAACTGATGATATCAGATAGATTTTGGCTAAAAGCAAAGAATACCAAAATGACGTTTTATTAACACTATGTGAAGGCACTGGACTGTGTGGATCAGAACAAAAAATGGCAAATACTGAGAAGAACAGGAATCCCAGAACACTTAATTATGCTCATGTGACATCTGTATCGAGGCCAAGAAGCAGTTATCCAGTAAGAGTAAGGGAATGCTGGAGGGCTTAAAATCAGGAAAGATGTCAAGGTTGTTTCTTTTCCCATACCTATTCAATCTGTATGACGTACAGATCATTTGAGAAGCTGGACTCTGTAAAGATGAATGAGGCCTCAGGATCAGAGGAAGACTCATCAACAACCTGTTATGCAGATAACACAAGCTTAACTGCAGAAACTGAAGGCAACTTGAAAGCACTTACTGTAGATGATCAATGACTACAGCCTTTAAGGCAGGGTACATCTCAACATCAAAGAAAAACCACTCCTCACTGGAGCAACATGATGGTAGAGGGAGGACAAACCTGGGTTCATAACCAACATCCATGGTAGGTGTTGTGAAAAGCCGTGGAGTGGAGTACCACTCACGGTGACGCAGTCAGCAACAAGCCTGACCCACGCCAGGACTGCACCATCCCTACGATTTCTGCTGTGCTCGAGTTCATTCCTCATCATTCCAGGACATCTTTTTTGAGGGGTCTCCTCTCTCTCTTACCCTCGACTTTTCCTAGCAGGATGTTCTTGTCCAAGGACTGGCCCTTCATCACAGCAAGCCCAAAATATGGGAGACAAAGTTTCACCACCCTTGCGTCTAAGGAGCACCTGATAGCACTTTCTCCAAGAACAATTTGTTTGTTCTTTTGGTGGTTATTGTTATGTG
>NW_006399967.1:3229271-3238806 GCF_000299155.1 Elephantulus edwardii
GTCCATATCCCGGCGTCCACCTCCATGTGCCGTCCAAGAGGAGGTCTCGCCCTGAAGCCCTTTGGCCACCACGCGTGAACAGTGCCCACCGCCCCCGGACCAGACCGGACAGTCGTCAAGGAGGGGGCACCGAGCAGGCCACCTGGGCGTAGGGGACTGGACACTCGGCGACCTGGCCGCCCCTCCGCGGGCCCCGCGGTGGCTGGTGACCTGTCTGTGTGGGTATCATGCGCTCCTTGTTGGAGACGGCTCAGAGTCACCCTCTGCTGGTGGAGCTGAAGAATGCAGAGATGTACAATGAGCACCTGGTGAGCGGGGACAAGTGGATGAACATTAGCCTGTGGGAGGTCATCTGCACGTCCCAGGATGGGAACAAGTTCTGCTGGAGTGCTACATCTGCAGCACTAACATCAAATACTTGTGCACCCCCTGATGAGATCAACCTACTCAAAGATGAGGGGGTGGCCAAGGGCACAGTGGCCTGTCACAGCAGGACCACTGCATGAGGGTGCTGGGGGAGGTATGTTTGGAATCCCCCCACCTCTGCACCATCTTCACACTGTAGCCCATGCTCAAGGCCACTGTTGTAGTTACTATGTCAACCCATCTTCCCGAGGCTCTTTCTCTCCTTCTCTGAGCCTCTCTTTCTCCAGAGACTGGCCCCTTCTGATGAGCTGTCTGAAGTACCTGAGGCATACCCTTTGCCTCCAGCTGCACCGTGGCTGCCGTTCTGCGACAGCCCATGGCAAACTCAACACTCATCATCACTGAGATTACAATTCAGGGGCATTTTTCCCTTTTCTGTTCTTCCTTATTCATTGAGCAACTTTCACATGGATATGAAATAAATCACCAGGGTTAGGGTCAAGTACAGCCTGGCTTTCAAATTGACAAGCTTGTGCATGATCACTTTAGAGTTCTCTGACACTGCATTTGCCCAATGCAACCACAAGCAAGTGTTGGTGCAGGGCAGTAAGTTTCCTTTTATGCGCCCTTTCTGGCCAGGGTCTCGTATCTCCCACAAAATGACTGGGTGGGCAACTGATAAAGTACCTGTGGTCCACCACGTACTGTCTGGTTCTGGCACTGAGTTAAGTTAAAAATCCAGTTCTCATGCCACGTGACTGGTGCGTATCACAACATCAAGAAGAGCCTGGAGGATAATGTTACCTGCTGGAATCGGGGTCTTGCATGAAGAATCCCCTAGACTCTAGGAAAGATTTAACACTGAAGTGGCACAAGACGGCAATGGCACAGGACTGGCAGAGAGCTGACTTGGGCTTCCCAACCTGAGTGAGGAACAGAGTGTCTTCAGCCAGCAGGCTTCCTGATGGGACAGGGTGAAAAGACTGGAGGCCTGAAGGAACATAAAGCCTAGACCCTCAGAATAAACAACTCCGACATTCTGGGATTCAGCCTTGGACTGAAGTTGATGCTCTCTTCCTCATGAATCTGGAGGTCTGACACAGCACCATTTTACACCCAGTGCTGTACATGGATTCCTCATTCATGGAAAATCTGCATTCTACAAATCCATTTTACTACTGTCTGATTATCCATACTTTTGCTCTAGAATGTCTATTTTGCTTGTCTGTGATAATAGAGGTAGACCTTCTAGTTGTCATAGGTCAGTTCCCAGGGGGTGGAGGACACTGAAGGAAGCTCCAGGAAAGAGAAGTCCTTTTGTATCTGACTCCACATGGGCTCTTCAGAGCTGGGCTCCTGCAAGGGGCCCCAACGAGACTTTACAAGCTCTCCAGTTCAGTCTGACCAGTGGTGTTACACCAGGAAAGCCATACACTAAAGCCTGCAGTCCAGTGTAGATAAAGTGTCCACACTGTCTCCATCAGTGTGAAACTATGAGGTTTTCTGGCTGTGCAAATAATTCCCTGAAGCCAGTGTCCACAGAAGTGTGCAAAACTCCTCTTAAAGCCAGTCTCTACAGATGCCAGCCACAACTGGAATGACACATCAATGGGGGAAAATAAAATGGTAGGTCTTTGAAAGTGCGTGATCATTTTTTAGTAGGTAACCTTGAGAAGAATGGGAATCCCAGAACACCTGATTGTACTCACATAAATAAAACCTATAGTTGGGCCAGGAAGCAGCCATCAGAAAGAGCAAGAAAACACTGCATGATTCAAAATCAGAAAATGAGTGAGTCAGGGATGTGTCCTGTCTTCATACCTTTTCAATCTATATGCAGAACTGATCATTGAGAGGCAGGACTTTATTATAAGGAGGAATGTGGCATCAGGATTGGAGGAAGACTCATCAACAACCTGCATTATGCAGATGACACAGCCTTACTTGCTGAAATCGAGGGCCTGAAATATCTGTAGAGGGCAAAGGACTGTAGTTTGCAACACAGACTGAAGCTCAACATTAAGAAAGCAAAGATTCTCACCACTGGGTCAATTGGCAGCATTATGATATATGGAGAAGAGACTGAGATTGTTAACAATCTTAGCTTGCTCAGTTCCAGAATCAACTCCCTTGGGACCAGCAATCAGGAAATCAAAATCAAAGGTTACCTGGAAGCTGGGCAGCATTCTGTGCAGATACACCTTAGGAAACATTCCAATGCTGCATCCAATCAGAAGAGAGCATGACCACCTGCCACTTTCTGTTTAACACAAGTTGTGATACAACCCACTCAAAGGGTCCTGGGTAGCTCCATACATAGAAAGGGGCAGAGGGCAGTCAATTAATGTCTTCTACGTGGAACTGACCACTGAATAGAGTTGACCACCAAACAGATCAACTTACATCCCACCCTCCCCCAACACAGAAATCCTTTGTTGTAACTTTCCCTGGTGGGACTTCCCATTCCTACTGCCTCCCTCTGGCAGGAACCCAAAGAGAGCCGACAACAAATGTGTTTGACTTCATTTGGTTCTCCACCTTTTTACCTCACAGAAAAGACAAGCTGCATTAGGGAAATCTGCTGCCAGGGATCGCTCCAGAGCGCTGAAGAGCAAGGATGTTAGTCAAGAGACTAAGGTGCTCCTGATCCAGACCATGTTCTTCACAATTACTTGCTATACATCAGAGAGCTGGACAATGACCAAGGGCGACAGAAGAATTGATGCCTTTTGAGTTGTGGTGCTGGAGAAGAATTTTGAACATACCATGGACTGGCAAAAGAACTAAGCTGCTCTTTGGAGGCAAGGATTTTAGACTGTCTCACCTACTTTGGGCATGCGGCTCGTAGGGACCAGCAGGGTATCATGCTTGGGAGGGTCGAGGGCAGTGCAGAAGATGACCTCAGATGGGATGGACTGATAACTGGGGTAATGAGGGTAAGTGTGTCAGAGACAGTGAGATTGGCTCATCAAAGAGCAAGGTGAAGAGCTGTGAGTTGTAGTCACCTTTTTTTAGTTGTAGTCATCTTGACAGCACATAACAACAACATAAAACTACCGTATGAAACAGCAATCTCATATAGTGATAGAAAATCAAAACTTTTTCATAAAAACCTGAACATTAAGGTTTACAGCTGATTTATTCACAAAAGGGGAACAACCTAAGTGTCCTTCCACTGATAAACGCACAAAGTGAGATGTGCACTCAATGGTATACTACGACACAGCGGTTAAAGCAGCAGCCAACTCGGAATGCATTCGCCAGCACACATGAATTGCAAATCAAACGTCGTAAGTCACTGAGCCAGAGACTGAGAGTGACACAGAGAACCAGAGCAGGGCCAGGGGTCAGGATGGACAGACGGGAAGGCGTGACTGACTGGGGCATGGATGACGTGGAGGGAAGGGCTCTTCTGCATCTCCCTTGGGCTGCATAAAAAGTCATAAAGGAAGTCCCCACTTCTCTTTGGATGTGGCTCTGTAAAACCTCCAGGCTGGACAGCAAGTATGCACCCAGGTCAAAGAGCGGTGACAGGTCAGCCCAACTAGTCCACCACAGTGTCATTGTTGGCCCAAACTCTCTCCAGTACAGAATTCCTAAAAGTAGAACTCTGCCTCAAAATACAGGTTCTGGGGCAAGTAGGCGGACAGGGAGAAAAGTGCAACAGTGAATGACTGGAAACCCTAAGTCTCTGTAAATTTTCACTAAAATTAATTTTAAACTATAAAACTAAAAAATTTAAAACTAAAGAAAAAATAATAAAAATATACAGGTTCTAGGAAAGTGCTGCATCAAAGCTCCACGGCTAGGGAGCCCTGGTAGCTTAGTGGCAAGAAGCTGTACTGCAATCCTTAAGGTGCGCAGTTCAAATCCACCAGATGCTCTGCTGAAGGAGGGGCAATCTCCTCCTGTGCCAGTGGGATACGATTCAATGGTATATAAGGGGGGGGGGGGAACTCCATGGCTGAACCCTCCTTCCCTGGGAATTCTGCTTTCATAGCACCACATGGAAGGAGATTTTACCGAAAAAAGATGGATCAATAAACATCATGAAAGACAAATGGTGGAAGCAATGTAAACAAAATGTTCGGCAGATGCTACTCAAATGGTAATAGGCAAATTGGAACTGACCCACTGCGTGCCCTGCAGCAGGTTATGGGAAACCATGAACCAGACGGATACCTTGGTGCAGTGGTCTATCTGCAATCCCAGGGAGGTCCTGCCTTTGTGTTAGCAGCACAATTCTCTAAGCCACTAATGCTCCTTTTTAAAAAATAGGACTTGCACACAAAGTGGGCTAAAAGGAAAAAACCCTCAAATAAAAATTGTGATGTGATACTGAATGATTTGTGGGCTTTCCTTAAGAGTTAATAACACACTTTACACATGTAACTTATTTCAAATGTAACTTGTCATATATTCAGTAGAGTAGTTAACAAAGGTATTCCCATGAGTGAATCCTCAACATTTGAGAAAGGACAGAGGGGAGGGAAAATTTCCCAAAACACTTCCTTTACATAATTTCTGTTACTGTGTATTTTCTTTCAGATTTTCAAAAAATTGAGAGGACCAAAAGGTTTACATAATTTACTGAGGGAAGCCGAATATAAAATTTAATAATAGCAGACCAAATGCTGTATCAGGAAATGAGGGAGGCTTAATACAAGCTGAAGGTCACCCTGTGGCACTAAGGTGTTCCCTAAGAGTCAAAATTGTTCTTAGTTTGTATCAACTGAATCCCTCCCTCCTGAGATTAGTATAAAGAGGAACTTGGCCTTATCTGCAAAAGAATTCCCCATGATCCCTTGATTTTGTTTTGTACTTCCTTATGATTTTACTTTGTTTACCTTCCTAATGATTCTCAATAAATACTCAGAGAAGCATGGCTTGGAGCCTTCAGTCATGGGAACTGTTGGCCCCTGTTTTTCACACTCTCTGTTCTAGATCATTCCTGGTAGTCTGTCTCATTATTAGTAATTATAAAAACACTTTACCCTCGGTCTGCAACAATTTACACCTGTAATCTTTCTTTCTGGTGAATCGTCTCACACATCTTCAAAAGGCCTGAGAGAGAGCAAAACATTTTCTTTTATTTCTTACAAAGAATTTTCTATAGGCATGAGAACTTTGTTGGAAGGTCTCATGCCTAGCTGTTGTTGTTAGGAGTAGAGTACGACTCACAGAAAACCTAAGAACAATAGATCTTAGCCCTGTCCTATCCTGTGCCATCCTCACAATTTCTAACAGGCTCTAGCCCACTGCTGCAGTCACTGTCAATCCACCTGGTTGTAAGTCCCTCTACATCCTGGTCTCTCCACCTTTCCAAGCATTAAAATCTCTTTCCAAGGAATAGCCTCTCCTAGCAACATGCCCAATGTATGTGAGATGAAGCTTTGTCATCTTTGCCTCCAAGGAGTAACTCCGGCTGCATCATCTCCAAGACATACTTGTTTGTTCTTTTGACAGTCCATGGAATAGTCAGTAATCTCCTTCAATACCACAGCTCAAAGACATCAATTCTTCTGTAATCCTTATTCACAGTCCAGCTCTCTGATGCATAACTGACTGAAAATTACCATGGCCTGAATCAATCACACCTTAGTCTTCAAACTGACCTCATAGTACCTCAGTAATTTGGAAAAGTCCTTGACACTGGGCATTTACAACATCCTGATCTCCTGATGATGAGTATAAAGGGTGTTAACTGTGGATCCAGTAAGATGAAATAATGGATAATTTCAATCTTTCCTCCATTTATCTTGACGTTATAATATCAGCCCAGGGGTGAGGATTTTTGTTTTCTTGGTGTTGAGATGCGATCCTAGTTGAAGATGGTAATCTTTGATCTTCTGCAGCATTTCAAGCCCTCGTTACTCTTAGCAAGGAAGGGCTGTCATCTGCATAGTACAGACTGTTGATGTCTTCCTATGATCCTGAAGTCACATTCTCCTTCATAGATTTGAGTTTCCAGAATTTTCTCATTAAATAGATTGAACAGAGAAAGGATACAACAGTCATGTGTATCCTTCCTGGTTTTTACACTATGTATTTTTTGCTTGCTCTATTCAGACAACAACCTCTTAGAGGTTCTGGGACAGGTTTCTTAGAAGCATGATTAAGTGTTCTGTGATTCCCATTCTTCTTAATGTTAGTCACATTTTGCTATGATCTATACAGTTAAATGCCTTTGCATCGTCAATAAGGCACAAAGAGATATTTTCCTGGTATTATGTGTTTTCTGCCAGAATACATGACATCAGCAATGTTATCCCTGGTGCCATCACCTCTTCTAAACCCAGCTTGAACTTTAGCAGTTGTCTGTCAATGAACTGTGGTATTTTTGAATGATCGTTAGCAATATTTTGTTTGTAGGTGCTCATAATGATATTATTCGATAATGTCCACATTCTATTGGACCTCCTTTTCTTGGGAATGAGAACATGGATCTTTTCCAGTCAGTTGTCCAGGCAGCTGTCCTCCAAACTTCTGGGCATTGAATGGTGAGCATGTCCAGGCCTGCATCTGTTAGCTGAAACGTATTATTTGATATTCCATTGATTCCTGGGGCCTTATTTTTTGTCAGTGCCTTCAAGGTAGCTGAACGTCTTCCTTCTTTACCACAGCTCTTCATCACGTGGAACTTCTTGAAATATTTCAGTGTCAATCATTTTTGGTACTAGACACTGAGAGTCTGGTGAGGTGTGAGAACTAACCAAAGTTCCTCACATTCCTAAGGTGAGTCCATGATGACTTTTGTTCCTCAAGGTGAGAGGGAAGCACAAAGGTTTCCTTATGTTTATTTCATCCTAAAAAGTCACTCCAATGTTCATTTCCCTATGGAGAGTGAAGCTGGAATAAAGCTAAAGGCTTGCTACATTCATGAGAATTCTTTCTCCAGTTTGGGTTCTTTTATCCCGAGTGAGCTGTAATGGGTAAAGGTTCTCTCATATTTCTTACTTTCATAAGGTCTCTCTCCATTGTGTCCCTGTATGATCAGAGTGGGATGAGGACACATTACAAGCTTTCCACATTCCTTATATTCTTAAGATCTTGTTCCACTGTGACTTTTCTTGTGTCTAGTAAGGTTTGAGAACCGACTAAAGGCTTTCCCGCATTCCTTACACACATAAGGTTGCTCTCCACTGTGACTTCTCAGATGTCTGGTGAGGTTTGAGGACTGACAAAAGGCTTTCCCACATTCCTTACACACATAAGGCCTCTCCCCATTGTGGCTTCTGATATGGTCAGAGAGTGCAGAGGACAGACTAAAGGTTTTCCCACACTCCTGGCATATGTAAGGCCTCTCTCCACTGTGAATTCTCATGTGTCTAGGGAGGTAGGAGGAATACCTGAAGGCTTTCCCACATTCCTTGCATACGTAAGGCCTCTCCCCACTGTGAGTTCTGATATGGTCTGAGAGAGTCGAAGACAGACTAAAGGCTTTCCCACATTCCATACATTCATAAGGCCTCTCTCCACTGTGACTTCTCATATGTCTAGTGAGGTTTGAAGACTGACTGAAGGTTTTCCCACATTCCTTACACACGTAAGACCTCTCCACACTGCAAGTCCTTACAGGATTAGAGAAGACCGAGGCTATTCCATATTTCTTATGTTTGTAAGGCCCATTTCCATGGTGAATTCTCATATGTCTAGTAAGGTAGGAAGAGCATTTAAAGGCTTCACCACATTCCTTACATATATAAGGCCTCTCTCCGCTGTGAATTCTTATATGGTCAGACAGGGTTGACGATAAACTAAAAGCTTTCCCACATTCTATACATTTATAAGGTCTCTCTCCACTGTGACTCCGCACGTGCCGGGTGAGGTTTGAGGACTGGCTGAAGGCTTTCCCACACACGTTACACACATAAGGCTTCTCCCCACTGTGAGTCCTCATGTGTGTCATGAGGAGGGAGGAGTCACGGAAGGCTTTCCCACATTCCTTGCATTTATATGGCTTGTCTCTACCGGGAGCTCTCACGTGCTCAGTGAGGGGAGAACAATTAACGGGCTTTCCGTCATCTTTACCAAGCTTCTCCCCAGTAAGGAATCCTGAGTAAGGTTTTAGGAAGGAGAGACAACTGCAGGCTTCTCCATCTTCCTTACATTGATCCGGTTTGCATCCAGTGTGAAATCGAAGGTGTTCTGTAAATCTATGAGTCGCAAAAGATTTTCCATCCTCATGAAAATGCAGAGAAGATTCTTTGGAATCTTCCCAGGCAACACCTGGCATCTCCCTGAAAGCTCTTCCACTCTCTTCTTTATGTTTCTTTACTTTGTCTTCTTTACCTGTACCCAGGTTCTCCATCAAATATTTTCTATTAAAAATAGGGAGTTAAAAGTTAGAATTAAATTTTCTGCCATTTAAAAATTTTCATACACAAAAAATAAAAATATTTTGTGTCCTAAATTTGTCTCTTTCAATTATCTAACCATTTATATTATATATAAAATTTATGTGAATTTTATAAAATTTATAAAATTTATTTAATTCATAATAATTGAACTGTTAGACTCAATTATCTAACCTTCACTTGTCATCGTCTTGCAAAATAATGGGGCATTCTTAAAAGTGTACACAAAGGAAGTTCAGTCTCAACAACTTCATAAGCAGTTCATATTTATGGAACAGTGTTATGAAACTGAAATTCCAAAATAGGTAAACAAAGAAAATTAGGATTACATCACACACACACACACACACACACACACACACCCATAGGCCTGCATTCAGAAGAATGCTCAAAGTCAAATCTATAATACCTGAAATGTATTTCCTCGCTGTGGAATAGATTTTCACTGCCATGGAACTCATACATTTCTGCTATCGTGGATGGCCAGATACCATTTTTCATTAATTGCACCATTATATTTTGAGTGAATAACTTTTCTCCATTATGATCCTGTTGAGAGACTGACCAATTGATTTTAAGTAGACTTGTAACATGAGATAAAACAGGAAAGGAATTTCATGAGGAAAAAGGACACTGGTGAGAAAAGACAGACTGAGGCATTAGTTATTCCAGGATTTTGGCAAATGACAAAAAAGGTATAAAGTTTACTGAGAAATCATTCCACAATGCATGAAGATCAAAGTGACTAAACTCAGTTTTAATCAGAAAAGCAAAATAAAAGGTGTTACAAACAATGTATGTGCAAAAACAAT
>NW_006399967.1:3240331-3255112 GCF_000299155.1 Elephantulus edwardii
TCCAGGTGCCTGAAGGTGTCCACCATCACATCTCTATAAAGGTCCCGCTGCGGAGCGTCCAGCAAGGCCCATTCTTCCTGGGTGAAGTCGATGGCCACATCCTCAAAGACCACCGAGTCCTGAAACATCACAAACACCAGGGTAAGCCAAGCACTGTATTTCCCCCTGTGAACAAATGGCTGGGTGAGACTGACAGTCCTGGGGAATGGAGAATAAACAGGCAGGTCACACAATGCTCTGTGTTCTCTCTAGAACCTGGACATCAGAGTAGTCCCCCGCTGTCTGCATATGCCACCTGACTGGCAGTAACTCCCTCCTTAGACTGAGCAGTATTTCTAACCCATAGAGCTCATCTCTAGTTTGACTAAGTGTGGATTCCCTGGCATAGCCATAACTAGGCCGCAGCTGAGGTCAGAGTCCAGACAGACAGGACTGAGCACCCTCTGCAAAGAGAGAATTCTGCCCAGCCCCCTGGGGGACATACTGGATGCCCTCTGCAAACAGAGAATTCTGCCTGGCCTCCGACCAGAGGAGATGCTGTGTCTGAACTTTGGTCTTAGTTTAAAGATTAAGTTTACCCCTTGTTACATTGGCAACACTTAAATATAAAGAAAATATAGTCTCTGGAGATGGAATTTTTTAGGAGGATTGGCTTCAATGAAATAAAAACCATAGGAAGACTAAGAAAGGGACCTTTTCACAGTGCTAAGCTGTGAGAGGACCTCTGCCTCAGCCTCTCTCTTTTTCAGAATTCATTTTCTCATGTTCCTGCTATCTTTCTGCATCCAGTTTGCAAAATCTGGTGGCCGAACCAGGGACCTGAAAGAAAAGGCAGTCTCTTTCTCTGTGTGTGTGTGTGTGTGTGTCGGAAATGAGGAAACCAAAAGATAAGTCTTTTGGGGAAAAATTTCTTCAGGCAGAGTCATGAGGATTCCCTTATCCCTTGGAAGTCAAGGGTAGAAGCAGAAAAAGTTTCATGAGGAAATCCTCTCCCCTTGGAAGTCAAGGGTGGTGGTGGTGTTGTTGTCAAGTACAGGCAAGTTGCAGGCAACTCATAGCGACTCTATGAAGGAGAGTCCTCAACACCTGAGTGTCTTTCATCCTCTCTCCAGGTTCACGGGCTTCCAGAGGCAAGCTTTTACGGAAGTGGATGCCACCCCTGCTTCTAAGCTGGTTTTAAAGCTCCACCCCACTCTCTGTCCTCACTGGGCAACCAACCATTAACGCGTATGACACATCAGTGTCACAGTGTTCAGCCTCACAGCAACCACAAGTTACCGTTGTACAGCAACTTGTACACCAGGGCTATGCAACCTAGAGGAATGTCTAAACAAAAACAGCATCTTACCATCCTGGCACCCCCAAATGCTGGCAAACTCCGGGCCCCAGACCCCCAGTTCATCTGGCAAGTCCACTCTGCCAACCACTATGCGGGGCAAAAAGAACACCATAACTGCCCAGAGCCTTCATACCTGCCACTCCTCAAGGAGCCAGAGGCCACGTTCAAGTCAAGGGTAGAAGCAGAAAAAAGTTTCATGAGGATTCCCACCACTTGGAAGCCAAGGGTTGTTGTTGTTGTTATGTGCCGTCGAGTCGTTTGCGACTCATAGCAACCCTATGTACAACAGCCGTAAACCCTGCTCTATCCTGTGCCAACCGCACTGCCTCTGACACACCCATCCCAATTACCCCAGTCACTGAATCAATCCACCTCATAGAGGGTCTTCCCCTCCTGCACCATCCCTCCACCCTCCCAAGCATGATGTCCCTCTCCAAGGACCTGTCCCTCCTTACAACATGACCAAAGTATGTCAGACGAAGCCCCAGAATCCTTGCCTCCAAGGAGCAGCCTGGTTTAACCTTCTCCAGGATGAATCTGTTTGTTTTCTTGGCAGTCAATGAGTATTCTCTCACCCCTTGAAGGACAAAGTCAAGGGAAGAATTAGAAAAAAAATTCATGGGGACTTTCCCAAGTAAACTGCTTAAAAAATTCACAGGAAGAAGTGAAAAAAGAGCCATGGGGAGCACACCATCCTCTGAAGCTCAATATATTTCTCTCTTAAAGGAGCTGCTTAAGAGCTCTGGGGTAAAAGTGAAAGAAAAATCCTTTATGCACTTGTTTAAATGTATTAAAAAACTGTTGCTGGTTTAAGCCAGTTGGTAGATCTCAATTAGGTTTAAAAACTTGGCATACTGTTATAAGAGATTTACAAAGAGCACATCAAAAAGAACAAACTCCTATTGCTTTTTGGCCAGTATTGGCTTTGATATGAATAGTAACAATGTCCATGCAGGATTGTACACATAATAAAAAAATTTTGCAAAGAGAGATGGTTGAATCTTTGCATGAATATGAATTAAGTGATATTACATTAGAGGCAGTTAAAGCTGAAGGCAAGAAATAACCTTTTGTCACCTTTAGAAAGAGCGTTAGGAAGACTCAATCCTGAATTATTATATTCTCTTAATTGGCATGCATTGACCCAAACAGTGCTCTTCATTGGCAATTACTTACAATTTGAAATATGGTTTAGCAAAAGGAAAAAAAAAGGTGCTAGGTCTCAAAGCAGAAGCCTGTAAATGTTTTTGTTGATTGTTTCATTTTTTGTTTAAGTTTGTTGTTGTTTCCTTGTATTAAGTTTAATGTAATAATAGTTTTTTTAATAATAGTTTTGAGCTTACATAATCTGATAATTTTTGTAAAATAAAAAAGAGATATAAGAATGAAGCTAGAAGATGAAAAGAAAGCAAAAAGTAAGTAACAGAGTGAAGACAAAGAAATAAATTATAAGCTACATAGATAATGTGATCTAAAAGTTTAGAAACAGGTAAGAAAGAAAATGTAATTTTGTTCCCAGGGTAAATGTAAAGAACAGAAGTTATAAAAAGATGTGTCATAAAAGTCAAATACTCTTGATTCACTACCTTAAAATCCAAAAAGTTAGACTTTCTAAAGTGTTAAGAAACCAAGCAGGTTTTCCTAAGCATAAGGCCATATTCATTTTAATGGAGAAGTACCTCCGAGACCAGGCGCAGGGCAGAGCAGTGGCCCCTAACAAGAAACTAGAGGCTTTACAACAGAGTTGTCTTTAATATCCAGTGAGCAGAGGCTGTCCCATGGAAATAAGATCCCTAAAGATACCGTAAGATTGACTCCAGTAAGAACTAGTTTAATAAGTAAAGGAATATTTGTATGTATCAGAGTGGTAGATTCCATTTATAATGAGGAAATAATTATGTCTACTTGACAACATCCAACCTTGTTAAAAGGCCAGAGAGCAGCTCAATTACTGCTCCTGCCTTATATAAAACAAAGGGCAGCTCCAATAAAAAGACAAAGACGGTTTGGCAGTACTAGGACTAGTATCATTGTAATGATATCTGTAAAATTAGAAGGATATGAAATTCAAGGATTAGCTGAGGCTGGTGATGATTTTACTGCTACTCATCACTGGCCTGGTGAGTTACAATTAAGAGATGTCTTTGTTACTTTTATAGGAATAGGAACTCTGACAGGAGTAAAACACAGTGAATATATGTTACAATGTAAAGGACCTGAAGGACAGATAGAAAAATTAGAGCCTTTCATTGCCAATATTGCAGTTACATTATGGGGAAGAGATTTGCTAGCTCTGTGGGGAGCCACATTGAAAACTCCTACAATATCAGAGCAGGCTAAGCATATGATGTTAAACCTGAACTATCTCCCTGGTAAGGGATTAGGAAAGAAACAACAAGGGATGGTCAGCTTCAAAAAACCAAAAGTTAATCATAGTAGAAGAGGATTAGGCTATCCATATTTATAACGAAGACCACTGTTCTATGCTTTGCCTTTCCAATAACTTGGTTAACTGATAAGCCGATACGGGTTTAATAGTGGCCCTTAACAAAGGAAAAGAACTACAAATTATAGAACAAAGAATTAATGATGCCCATTTAAGTCATACAGACATGGAAAAATCTGTTACATTAATAATGATTCATTCTCTACATTCTCATACTGGTATTTTATATCAAGAAGAAAAAATATTAGAATGGTTATTTCTGGGAAATAAGTATAATAAAAAAGCTAGTTATGTTGAAAAAAATTTGTGATTTGATTATTGAAGGACAACTATGGTTAAGACAATTTTGGCATCTGATTCACGTGTAATTATAGTCCTATTTACTACTTCCCAGATTAATAACTTATGGAAAATTTCTGAAAATTGGCAAACTGCTTTTTCTAATTACAAAGGTAAGATTTCTAATTCATATATGCAAAATAAATAATTACAAATCATTTAAAAGAACCAACTGGATTCTATCATAAAAGGTGAAAACTTATCCCCTGACAGCTAATACTTATTACACAGATGCTAACAAGATGAGATATGCAGGTTATACTAACGGTAAGATAATTAAGTAATTAAAACTAATTTGACTTCTGTTCAACAGGTTGAATTATATGTTATTGTTATGTTATTGCAAGATAAACACAAATATTTTTCAAAAAAAGAAAACATTAAACATATTACTGGTATTTATAATCCCCAAAGACAAGCTATAATAAGAAGGGCTAGTGGACCTTACAAACCATGGTGAAAAAACAAAAAGGGAGGAGATGGGATTAGGATGAGCAACAACTCCTCAACCTATTTTACAAAAACCATTATTTATTTTAAATTTTTTTAAATTCTAATGAGAAAAGAGAAACTCCAGCTCAAAGACATTGAGTATTACAATCAATCAAAGAGCTGAACCAGCACATATATATTTGAGAGAACTTCTAACTAATGAATAGAAAAAGGGATTTGTCATTCACTAGGGTCGAGGATTTGCTTCTATTTCTACAGGCACAGAAATGCTGTGGGTACCATCCAGAAACGTGAAACCCCCAGGTAAGCCAAAAGAAGCCATGATTCGATGAAGACAGAACTGTGGAATGGATGAGTCTGATGACCTCAGAGAAACAACAAAAGAAAAGACTGCTACCAGAGACCAGGAAAGTGGAGACGCCGACTTGGGGTCAGATGAAGAAGGAATAGCAGAAGGGGGGAAAGTGATTAAGAACACAGGGCAACAAATATCCTCCAAGAATTTGTTTTTAGCTATTCTTGCTGTATTAACCGATGTTTTCTTAAGTTACTAAGAAGGAGGCAGATAATTTAACTTGGACTTGCAACAAATGTTCTCTGTACACTGGTTTATATTTTTCTGTTTTCCGACTACCTAATAAGAGTATATTTATATATATTTATAGTTTACATCTAGGATTGGGTTATGGCTTCCTGTTCATTTGGGTCCTAAATGGCAGTCACCTCTTGAGATGATGCTTTTGGAGCACCTTGTGAATCAGTTATTAAAAAGAAGCAAGAGGTTTATTGGAGCATTCATTGCCGCTGTTTTAGGGATCATAGCCATAAAGGTTGCAGCAGTTACTGCTGGAACAGATTTGCATCAAAGTGTTCAAACAGTAGATTATTTCAAACAATGGCACAGTGATTCTGTAAAATTTGGTCATCTCAAGGACAAATAGATTCTGAAATCAATTCTCAATTAACTGACTTTAACAGTCAGTAGTTATGATAGGTGATCAGATCACTAACTTACAGAGACAACTGAAGTTAAAATGTGACTGGAATACTACTCAATTCTGTGTGACCCCTGTGGTACAGAATAATACTGAGTGGCATTGGGATAAAGTTCACAAACATATCATTAATCATGGTAATTTAACTGATGAGATATTAAAGTTACAAGCTCAAATTCATGATACTTTTTATGAACAATTGATAAAATTGAGTAATATTGATTTTCTGGAAGAAATAACGGAAGGAATCTCCAATCTTATTCCCTTTGATCCTGTAAAAATTTTTGGAAGTTTTTCTATAATCATGTTTTGTCTTGTTATTCTTATTTTTGTGTTTTTATGCCAAGGGTGGAGAAGGCAAAGAAAAAGAAATAATGAAAAAAGGAAGAGAAGCTGTATTTATTTGATGACTAAGTGATGCCTCTTAGTCCAAGTATAGGTTTCGCATTAGCATGATTAAATGTTCTGGGATTCCCATTCTTCTCAGAGTCAGCCACAGTTTGTTATGATCCACACAGTCAAATGCCTTTGCATAACCAATGAAATACAGATAGACATTCCTCTGGTATTCCCTGCTTTCAGCTAAGATCCATCTAACATGAGCTACAATATCCCTAGTACCACAACCCCTTCTAAACCCAGCCTGGACTTTTGGTAGTTCTCTGCTGATGTGCTGTTCCAGTCGTTTTTGGATAATTTTCAGCAGAATCTTGCTTGCATGTGAAATCAATGATATTGTTCTGTAGTTTCCACACTCCGCTGGGTCACCTTTCTTTGGAATGGGAATATAGATCTCTTCCAGTCAGTTGGCCAAGTGGTTGTTTTCCAGATTTCTTGTCACAACTTGGTGAGCACATCCAGGGCAGCATCTGTTAGCTGACATACGTCAATTGGTATACCATCTATTCCTGGGGCCTTATTTTTTGCTTCAAAGCAGCCTGAACATCTTCCTTCATCACCACAGGCTCTTGCTCATATGTTGTTTCATTAAATTCTTCTGTGTCTGCCAATTCCTTTCAATACAGTAAACTGGGCTGCTCCTTGGAGGCAAGGATCCTGAGGCTTCATCTGACATACTTTGGACATGTTGTAAGGAGGGACCGGTCCTTGGAGAGGGACATCATGCTTGGGAGGGTAGAAGGACAGCGCAGGAGGGGAAGGCTGGTGCAGGAGGGGAAGGCCTTCTACGATGTGGATTGATTCAGTGACTGGAGTATTCGGGATGGGTGTTTTGGAGACAGTGAGAGTGGCACAGAACAGAGCAGAGTTTAGGGCTGTTGTACATAGGTTCGCTATGAGTTGCAGGCGACTCGACGGCACATAACAACAAGTGATGCCTAATCAATTGGGGGGAAATGTGGATTCCCCAGCATAGTGACAGCAGGGCCACAGCTAAGGTCAAACTCAGGAAAAGAGTGCATCAAAGATGCGTTCCGTCACCGTACCTTTTCAATCTATATGTGGTACAGATCATCCAGGAGGTGGGGCTTTATGAGGAGGAATATGGCATCAGGATAGGAGGAAGACTCATCAACAGCTTGCGTTATGCATATGACACAATCTTGCTTGCCAAAACTGAGGAGGACCTGAAGTGCTTGTTGCAGAAGGTTAAGGACTACCGCCTTCAATACGGACTGAAGCTCAACATCAAGAAAACAAAGATTTTCACCACTGGGCCAAGTGGCACCATCATGATAGATGGTGGAGAGGCTGAGATTGTCAACAGCTTCAGCTTGCTTGGCTCCACAATCAACAGTCTTGGTTTCAGCAGCGAGGAAATCAAAAGATGAATTGCACTGGGAAAATCTGCTGTCAGGGAACTCTCCAGAGTACTGAAGAGCAACAGTGTCAGTCTGGAGAGTAAGGTGTGCCTGATCTAGGCCATGATCTTTGCAATTACTTGTTAAGCATCAAAAAGATCAAAAAGGGCAATGGCTGGGGATGACAGATGGAGAATTGATGCCTTTAAGCTGTAGTGTTGGAGAAGAGTTTTGAACATACTACTGACTCCTAGGAGAATAAACAAGTTCATCCTGGAGAGGGTGAAGCCAGGCTGCTCCTTGGAGGCAAGGATTCTGAAGCTCCATCTGACATACCTAGGCCATGTTGCAAGAAGGGACCAGTCCTTGGAGAGGGTCATCATGCTTGGGAGGGTGGAGGGACAGCGCAGGAGAGGAAGAGCGTGGGTAAGATGGATTAATTGAGTGACTGGGGTCATGGGGGTGGGTGTGCTGGAGAGGATGAGATTGGCACTGGATAGGGCAGGGTTCAGAGCTGTTGTACACAGGGTCGCTATGAGTCGTAAGCAACTTGACAGCACATAACAACTGTAGGAGCTTAAGGAATTTGTGAAAACAAGAGGATCTCCACAAGAAATTCCAAGGGGAATTCCTACACAGAGAACCCAGGGGAACATGGGTGGACAACAGTAACAAGACACAACACAGCAAAAGGCAGTGATGAAACTGGGCCTGTCACTACTCACACATAATGGGAATAGCTTCAGTGGAAAAATTAAGAGTCACAGAATAGATAAAAAAAAACCAAAGCCATCAATATGTTGCCTACAAAAGACACATCTAAGAAATGAGAAAAAAGATGAGACTGAAAACCAAAGGCTGGAAAAAATACACCACGGAAATGGCATCTACAAAAAAGCAGGATCTCTGATAAAACAGACTACAAAATGAAAAGCACTATACAAGTTAAGGAGGGGCTGTTGTGTTCTGTGCGGCTGAGTCACCTACGATGCACAGCGACCTGATGGACAGCAGCTCTGAATTCTGCCCTGTTCTGAGCCAAGCTTATTAATTTTGACACACCAATCCCTATTTCCCCAGTTACTGTATCAATCCATCTCATCCGAAGTCTTCCTCTCCTGCACTGTCCATCCACCCTTCCAAGCATGATGTCCTTCTCCACGATCAGTCCCTCCTGGCCACATGCCCAAAGTATGTGAGACGGAGCATCAAAATTCTAGACTCCAAGGAGAAACTTGGTTTCACCTTCTCCAAGACAGACCTATTTGTTCTTGGCGATCATGCTATGTCTAAGACTCTTCTCCAGCACCACAACTCAAAGTCATCGATTCTTCTTCTGTCCTCCTTAGTCACTGTCCAGCTCTCTGATGCATGACAAGTAACTGCAAAACCATGGCCTGGATTAGGCACACCTTAGTCTCTAGACTGACATCGTTGATTTTCAGCACTCTGGAGAGGTTCCCGACAACAGATTTTCCCAACGCAATTAGTCTTTTGATTTCCTGACCGCTGGTACGGAGAGTGTTGACTGTGGATGTGAGCAAGCTGCAATTGTTAATAACCTCAATCTCTTCTCCATTCATCACGATGCTGTTAACTGGCCCAACGGTGAGAATCTTTTTATTCTGCTGTGTCATCACAGCAATCTTTCTATACTGACGACAGAGTACGCTTTAACTGTTAATCACCTCAAACTCTTCGCCATCTATCAAGGTGCTCCTAACTGGCCCAGCAGAGAGAACGGTGAGCTTTACTCCATCTTGAAGACTACAGTCCTTGAGCTTGTGCAGCAAGCGCTTCAGGTCCTCTTCAGTTTCAGCAAGCAAGGCTGTGTCATCTGTGCAATGTAGGTTGTTGATGAGTCTTCCTCCAATCCTGA
Organism: Elephantulus edwardii; assembly: GCF_000299155.1. Lineage (NCBI taxonomy): Eukaryota > Metazoa > Chordata > Mammalia > Macroscelidea > Macroscelididae > Elephantulus > Elephantulus edwardii. The sequence goes on from NW_006399967.1 coordinate 3,249,543, forward strand.
TGCCACATTCCTCCTCATAAAGCCCTAATAAAAGGCACAATAGGTAAGAAGACACAACCTTGGTCAATGTCTAGGCACCAAATAGCAGATGTGCAAAATACAGAAAATAACAGTTAACATATATTTGAAGAAAGAAATAGCACTAGAGTACTTGGAGACTTTAACACAGCACTCTCACCAAAGGACCTGTAAACTAAAAAGAAACTTAAATATGCAGAAGAGCTAAACGATACAATCAGCCAGCTCAACCTTGTGGGTGGATATAGGGTACTGCGCTGAACTAAAACTCAATTCACCTTCTTCTTAAGTGCACATGGTACTCTAGAACTGATCGTATATTAGGACACAAAGCAAGCCTTAAAAAATTCAATAAAATGAAATTATACAAAGTATCTTTTCAGACCACAATGTCATAAAATTAGATATTAAGGACAAGTGGATAAAGCTTTTAAGTCACTATACCAAAAAGAACTGGCTGACAGAGAAGATTTTCATGAAAACCAAAAGGAGAAAGTTCAAACTACTCTGTAAGAAATGGAAAAAAAACAAGGTCCTAGGAATTGACGGCATACCAACTGACATATTTCAACAAAGAGATGCTGCCCCTGGAGGTGCTCACCAGGCTGTGCTAACAAATCTGGAGGACAATCACCTGGTCAACTGACTGCAAGAGATCCATATCTATTCCCATTCCAAAAAAAAAAGGTGACAGAGTGTGAAAATTATTGAACAGTAACATTAATATCACATGCAAGCAAGATCCTGCTAGAAATTATTGAAAAATGACTGCACATCAACAGAGAACTGTCAGATGTACAAGCTGGGTTTAGAAGTCGTGGCACTAAGAACACTATAGCCAATTTTAGATGGACTGTGTAAAAGCATTTGACTGTGTGAATCACAACAAATTGTGGCTAACCTGGAGAAGAATGGGAAACCCAGAACACTTAACTGTGCTCCCGCCAAATCTATACTTGGACCAGAAGTAGAACAGAGAAGGGAAACACTGCATGGCTCAGGATCAGGAAAGGTGTGTCAAGGATACATCCAATCTCCACACCTCTTCAATCTAATATGCAAAACAGATCATTCGGGAGACTGGGCTTTATGAGAGGCGGAATATGGCATCAGGATTGGAGGAAGACTCATCAACAACCTGCGTTATGCAGATGACACAACCCTGCTTGGTGAGACTGAGGAGGACCTGAAGCGGTTGCTGCAGAGGGTCAAGGACTGCTGCCTTCAGAATGGACTGTGGCTCAATATCAAGAAAACAAAGATTCTCACCACTGGGCCTATTGGCAGCATCGTGATGGAGGATGAAGAGATTGAGACTGTTAAGAGCTTTAGGTTGCATGGCTCCACCATCAACACTCTGGGCACCAGCTGCCAGGAAATGAAAAGACTTATTGTGATGGAAAAGTCTGAGCTTAGAGACCTCTCTAAAGTACTGCAGAGCAAAGATGTCAGTCTCAAGACTAAAATACACCTGATACAGGTCATGGTCTTTGCAATCACTTGCTATGCATCAGAGAGCTGGACAATGACTAGGGATGATAGAAGGAGAATTGATGCTTTTGAGCTGTGAGGCTGGAAAAGTCTACTTAATATACCATGAACTGCTAGGAAAACAAAGAGGTTCATCCTGGAGAGGGTAAAATTAGGCTGCTCTTGGAGGCAAGGATTCTGAAGCGTCATCTGACATAATTTGGACATGCTGCAAGAAGGGACCAGTCCTTGGAAAGGGACAACATGCTTGGAAGGGTGTAGGAACAACGCAGGAGAGGAAGACCCTGGAGGAGATGGATTGACTCAGTGACTAGAGCAATGGGATTAGGTCTGTCGGCGATGATGAGCTTGGCTCAGGATAGGACAGGTTTCAGAGCTAATGTACACAGGGTCACATGAGTCGCAGGTGACTCGACAGCAAAACAACCATAACACCGTGAAGACTAACTTTGTTCTCAAAGACTTACCACCACACGTGGGGAGGAGGGAAACAGCGACCGAGGGGCTTACGGCGCCTCGTCGGATTTAGTGCTCTGGCCTCTCGGCCACCTCCCCCCTCACGGCAGAAGAGCGCGGGGCACACAGCTGCTCCCTCACCAGATCACCTCTAACTCCGTGCACTTCACAAAGAACCACCCCGTTCTCCTGGGCACTACTCACCATTCTGCCTCTGCTCTCTGGAAGTCCACCTGAACGTCCTCCCTGAGCCCAGGGGGTCCCAGGAGGAGGAAGGAAGGCAGGGGAAGCAGGGCCACCAGGCACTCTGGACGCTGATGAAAGCTGGGTCCACACAGCCAGTCTCAGCAGCTCAAATTCTGACTTGTGCTGACACAGATGAGCCAGAGGGACGTCTCAGTCTCCACCTGTTCACAGAGGACAGGTCATTCCTGCGGCACAGGGGGACCTAAAACAGGACAGGACAGTGGTGAGTAAAGACAGAGGGGCAGGTTCCTGCCTCCAGTTCTCCCCCTGGGCAGACTTTCTAATAAGTGGTTTGGCTCTCTGGGGCCAGAAACTATGCCTGAATCAATTTCACCCTAATTTCTTTTTTTAAAATGTTTTTAAAATTATGTTTTGTGTGTGTCCTGTCAAATCAGATCTGACTGGTACAGGAGGAGATTGCCCCTCCGTCTCCAGCAGAGCATCTGGTGGATTCGAACCGCACCCCTCTGGGATTGCAGTGCAGCTTCTTGCGACTAGGCCACCAGAGCTCCCCAAGTTCACCCTAATTTCGTTCCTCACATCCTGCCTTGACCAATCCTTGAGTTTGGAGAAACTCGGAGGGTGTGATCTCTACAAAATCACGCACGATCGCCTCTCCTGATGTCAGCACATCGCACGTTACACAGGATCAGACTCCTGTCTTACATCCAAAATGGAAAACGCCTTTTCCTACAATATTTTCCCCCGAAATTGGGCAAAATATGGGTCTAACTTCACATTGCAAAGAGCCATTTTTGGGTGTTTCTCCGTGTGCCCTGGAGATCGACCCCCATTCACAGGGTGAGACGTAGCGCTGTCAATCCACAGGTTCGAATCCCCCAGCTGCTCCGCAGGAGAAGGGTGGGCCCTGTCCTCGCGCGCGGTTTACGGCCGCTGACAACCCGCTGGCGGGCCGGACACGGGTCGGTTCCGACTGGACGGGACACGGACACCGACAAGGACAGCTCGGGAGAGGCCGGGGCACGAGCTCACCTTCCCGCCCGGGGCGCGGGGTCCGCGAAACCCCGACTCTCCCCGCCTCCCCGGGTCCGCAGACGGCACCGACTGCACGGGGGCCTCCCGGTCAGCGGCCGGACACAGGACCGCTCGCGCGCTCAGCGAGCTGGATGTTGAAGGGTCAGCGGCCGCGGACGCAGGCGGTCTGGCCGGTACCCGGGGCCGGCGAGAGACCGGGGCTGAGCAGGGCCGGAGAACAAGCCTCAGACAGCGGACGACCCTCCCCGCGGACCGCCTGGGTGGACAGGGCGGAACTCGTCTGCCGCGGAACCAAGAGCGCCAGGAAATGTGACCCGCGACCGCCGGCTCGCACTTCCGCTTCCGGCTCCCGTGGCGCCGGAAGGGTCGGCTGTGCCCGATGCACCCGGTTCTTGTGCCTCTTTCCACTCCGTTTCTCGCTCCGTCTTCTCCGCCGGTTCGCGCCCCGGTTCCCCCACCGGTTCGTCCGCCGGTTCGCGCCCCGGTTCCGCGCCCTCCCTCCTGTCCTGGGCGCTCTCCTCCGCTGACCTTGTGTCCTCTGGCTTTAACCCCAAAGGCGGTGTCTCGAGTCTCTGCTATGCGGTGTTTATTTGGCCATTTGTGGAAAAGTTGCTGCGTCCTATAGACAGAGAGTTTGTCAAGGGGATGATTACCAAAAAAGGTCCAGGGGCCTCTTGGAGTAAGAACTAGAAAGTTCTCGGAAATACAAGAAAGACCAGGTGAAAGCAAGAGAAGGAAACTGAGGCTTATTAGACGCTCATAACAGATTATGAATGGGTCAGGACAGACTGACTCCTTTTTTATTTTATAAAATATAAATCCTCTTTTATATATCCTCTGGGGAGTGGGTTTAAACAGCCAATTAGTGCATTTTGCCACATTCCTTGAGAGTCTGTTTTTATTGTCATGTAGCCCGCATTCCTTGGGGGTCGGTTTCTATTGTTAAGTGGCCACAGCCTTTGACAAACCCAGATCTGATTGATCTCCTTTGTCAGCGTGTCCTGTGCCGTTCTCTGTCAAGTTGATTTATAAATCACCATTTGCCTTTTTTTCCCAATACAATTTTTATTTTATACTGGTTTACATACAGAGTTCATATACATTGTTTCTTCCCCACTTCCTTTACTCCCCCCTCCACCCACCAAATTGTGAGAGACCTTTTGATTTCACCCCCTGCTCTTACCTCTCGGTTCCCACCCTCCTCACCTTGGATCCTCATACACATTTTACTAGTTATCTATTTGTACAATAATGGTCTTGTTAAGTGCCTTGAGTCGCCTGTGACTCAGTGACCCTATGTACAACAGCTCTGAAACCTGTCCTGTTCTGAGCCAGTCGCACAGACTACTGAAACACCTATTCCCATTGCGCCAGTTACTGTATCAACCCATCTCATCTGGAGTCTTCCTTTTCTGTGCTGTCCCTCCATCCTTACAAGCATGATGTCCTTCTCCAAGGACTGGTCCTCCCTGGCCGTGTGCTCTAAGTATTTGAGACAGAGCTTCAAAACTCTAATCTCCAAGGAGAAAATTATTTTCACCCTCTCTGGGACAGACTTATTTGTTTTCCTGACCGTCCATGGTATGTCCAAGACTTTTCTCCAGCACCAGAAGTCATAGGCATCAATTCTTCTGTCACCGTTAGTCACTTGTTCAGCTCTCTGATGCATAGCAAGTAATCGCAAAGGCCGTTATACAGTATTTGTCTTTATGGTACTGAATTCACTTAGCATAATGCTTTCTAGTACTTCTGAAGTTAAGTAGTGATTTTCAAAATCATTCCTTCTGCATAAATGTGTGTGAATGTTTTCAAGATGGTGACTAACACTGCGATGAACACTGGTGTACAAGTCAAACACAAATAGCTCTCCATTATTCTCTGCTTCCAACAGAGATCTATGTGTCATCAGCGGTATTCTTCAGGCCGTGGCTTTCTCTGAATCCAGCTTGGATTTTGGTTAATGCAGTTCCAGTCATTTATTCATACTCTTTAGCAAGGATTTACTTGCACATGATATTAATGACGTTGTTGTGTGCTGTTGAGTCAGACCCATAGCTGATCCTCCAGCGAGTTTTCAGAGGTAGTTAATCATACAAGAGGAGCAAGGATGTCATTTAAAGACTAAGGTGCACTCGAACCAGGCCATGGTCTTTTTATTTGCTTCCTATGCTGGGAAATTCTGCTGTTAGGGACCTCTCCAAAGTTCTGAAGAGCAATGGTGTCTCTCTGGAGACTAAGGAGCATCTGACACAGGCCATGGTTTTTGCAATCACTGGTTATGCATCAGAGAGTTAAACAATGACTAGAAAAGACAGAAGAAGAATTGATGCCTTTGAGCTGTGGTGCTGGAGAAGAGTATTGAA
>NW_006399967.1:3256062-3259645 GCF_000299155.1 Elephantulus edwardii
TTATTAATAATTATAAAATTATTCCATTCTTTGGGACCCTTGGTCTGCAACACATGGCCTGGATCAGGCACACCTTAGTTTCTAGACTGATATTGCTTCTTAGTACTATGCATCAGAGAGCTGGACAATGACTAATGATGACAGAAGAATCTATGCCTTCAAGTTGTGCTGGAGAAGAGAATGCCATGGACAAATAGGTTTGTCTTGGAGAGGGTGAAATCAAGTTTCTCCTTGGAAGCTAGGAGTTTGAAGCTCCATTTCACATACTTTGGACACGTGGCCAGGAGGGACTGGTCCTTGGAGAGGGACATTGTGCTTGGAAGGATGGAGGGATAGCCCAGGAGAGGAAGACCCCAATGAGACGGATTGATACTATAACTAGGGTAATCAGTGTGGGTGTGTTGGAATCAGTGAGACTGGCTCAGGACAGGGCAGGGTTCAGAGCTGTTGTACACAAGGTTGCCATGAGTCTCAGACGACTTGATGGCACATAACAACATAGAAAAAAATTCTACCATGCGATCTTCAACCTCATTTATGTCACCAAGACCCTGTTGTCCACTACCAATCCTTTGTTTCAACTTTTATATTCTGTTGTTATGTACCACGGAGTCAGAAACAAGTCATAAGTGCCCCTCCAGAGGGTTTTCAGAGGCAGTTAATTGAGGGGAGGAGATAGCCTGTCCTCCCACGGAGCAGCTGGTGGATTCAAACCCTGCGCCTTTAACTGTCTGTTCAGTCACTTTCAGACTGTAAAAGTTAGTAGAAATCCTCCATTTCCTGATCTTTGGCTTAGTGGTTGGTGTATTTGAATAATGGTTGTATTAAGAGGTCTTTGTACAGATAGTATACTAGCACTCACAGCACTCCACTGAAGGATAGATCTTCAAACATTTCCCCCTCCCACTGTTGTCAGTGGTCATTTCTATTGTCTGATTCAAGTGACCAACATCAGACCATCTCAGCTCACTAATGCCTAGAATGTCGATCTTTATGTGTTCCTTTTCATTTTTGGCAACTCGCAATTTTCCTAGGTTCATGCTTCATATACTCCACGTTCCAATTATTAATGCATTATCTATAGCTGCTTCTCCTCATTTGGGGTTTTGCAACATCAGTAAATGACAGTGCTCCAATGAGCGGAATCTTTACTCCACCTGCGTCACTAAGCAGATTCTCCTGGGGAGGCAGCTCTCCCCAGCCCCGATTGGAGTGTCATCTAAGCTGAGGGGTTCACCTCCCAGCTCTACACCCAACAGTTCTCCTGATGTCCACAGAACGTGTGAAGGTCTGTGATTTCACAGTGGGTGGTTAGTCCTGATTCTTGGTGTGTCCTAGTCTGGAGGTCCACTAAAGGCTGCCTGTCATAGTTACCTTGCTGGTGTTTGAAACACAGCGACATTGGGAGCTCCCAGAATCACAGCCACAAAGCCACCACAGTCCAGCAGAGGGACATACGAGTGGTGCAACAGTCAGTTGTTGTTGTTAGATGCCATCGAGTCCACTACGACTCAGAGTGACCCTGTGGACCACAGATCCGAGCCCTGTCCTAGCCTGGGTCATCCTGTGGACCAAAGATGTGAACCCTGTCCTATCTCGTGGACCACAGATCCGAGCCCTGTCCCAGCCTGGGTCCTCCTTATCATCTCTGACATACTCAAGCCTGTGGCAATGGCAATGTTCATGTAGAAGGTTCAACAGATACGTTATGACAGGGTGCTTGTTTCTTGGTTTATAATCTGCAAAGCAGTGTAAGATTTTCAGACTAGAATGAAGATGTGGGTAACCTGCAGATCTTGTAACATCGATTTTGATTCACCAGGGGTGACCTGTGTTTGAGATTCCATGTATCTGTGAAAGTACAAATTTATGTTGAAAGTAATACACACATAGAAATAGAATGAGAATGAAGGCTAGCTGTGCTGGTCATGAACTGAATTGTGTCCCCTGAGAATGCCCGGCTATCCTGCTCTGATAAACCAAATATCTGTAGAGGATTAAGGTTGGATACAATGCTCCTTAATTCCATCAAAGCCCTCATCAGACATAGGTGTCCTCTGCCCTGGATCCTTAATACCTTTTATCCTACTAAATAAATAGGGATTTCCATTGGCCTATAAGGAGCTCTGATGGCCTAGAGGCAAGAAGCTGCACTGCAATTCTAAAGGCATGTGGTTTGAGTCATGAGCTGCTCCGTGGTAGAAAGATCAATCTCTTTCTGTGCAATTAAAGTGCCTCTGAAAACCTGCTGGAGGGTCAGCTACGGGTCAGTTCCAACATGATGGTACACAACAACTACACTGGCCTGTAGCAGTACTCTTCCAGCACCATAAAGGCATCAAGTCTTCCGTCATTTTTATTCATTGTCCAGCTCTCAGATGCATACAAGTGACTGAAAAGACTATCACCTGAATCGGGTGCATCTGAGTCCTCAGGAATTTGGAGAGGTCCCTGACTGCAGACTTTGCCAGTGCAGTGTGTTTCCTGATCTCCCGAATGCTAGGACCAAGTGTCTTGATTGTGGATCCACGAAAGATGAAGTCACTGACAGTCTCGATCGGTTCTTCCTCCCATCATGTTGCCTCCCAGTCCAGTGGCGAGGACTGTTGTTTTCTTGACATTGAGATTAAATCCATGTTGAAGGCAGCAGTGTTTAACTTCTGCAGCAAGAACAAACACAGTCAGATGCCTTTGTACAGCCAATAAAATACAGAGAGATAGTCTTCCGATACTCTCTGCTTGCAATCAAGACCCATCTGACATCAGCAGTTATATCCCTGGTGCCATGGACTCTTCTAAATCCAACTTCAATTTCTGGAAGTTCTCTGTTAACATACTGTTTGTTCTACCTGGTTTTGGCTGATCTTCAGTAATATTTTGCTTGCATCTGATATTAATGAAATTGCTTGGTAATTTCCACATTCTCTTGGATCACCTTCCTGGATCATTCAAGGTTGGTGTTTTTTTAAAAAAAAATTTATTTTAATGAAAGTTTACAGAGACTTTGGATTTCCATTCATTCATTGTTGCACTCTTCTCCCTGCCCACCTAATTCGTTTTTCTTTTTGAAAAGTAAAAGAAAAATTATTTCATTGTTACTCAATCCCTCCCCCAAAGTCCACTCCACTATGCTACTACCTTCATTGTAGACTCCTGTAATATCAACATCTAATCATATATCCCTTTTAAACAGTCATCTCCCTCATCTGTTTCAATGCAGTTTACATTATTTATCCCATCTTTCCAATAATTTGCTATTGTGAACAAAGCTGAAATAAACATGGGTGTGCATGTATCTGTTTGGGTGGCAGTTATGGCTTCTTTGCGGTATATTCCCAGTGGTGGAATTGCTGAGTCAAATGGTATCTCTATTTGCAACTTTTTGAGAAAGCGCCATACCACCTTCAACAGTGGTTGCACCGTTTTACACTCCCACCAACAGTGAATAAGGGTTCTAGTTTCTCCACTACCTCGCCATCATTTGTTGTTTGCTGTTTCATTAAATTTTGCTATTCTGACTGGGCTGAGATGATATCTCATAGTTGTTTTGATTTGCATCTCTCTTAGAGCTAGGGATTTTGAA
>NW_006399967.1:3259950-3271255 GCF_000299155.1 Elephantulus edwardii
CAGCATCTCTTCCCTTTGTTTTGGTTCTCGATACTCTGGTGCAATTTTCAGCCTCTTCTGACATTCATTTTGGTCTTTTCTGTCTCTTCCTTGTAATGAAATTTTTTTCTCCTCAAGCCTCCAGTTGCAATACTTAGAGATGCTTGAATGATCAAAGCAGCATTAAAAGAAGATGGAGGAAAGACAGAATCATTTTACCAAAAAGAACTGTCCAACACTGAAATATTTCAAGAAGTTTTGTCTTTTAAAGACAAGATAGGTAACATCATGGTAAATGGAGAAGAGATTGAAACTGTCAACAACTTCATCTTGTTTTGATCCACTATTAACAGCCTTTATACCAGCAGTCAGGAAATAAGGAGACACACTGAACTTGGAAAGTCTGCAGTCAAGGACCTCTCCAAATTATTGAGGAATAATGATGTCCGCTTGAGGACTAAGGTGCATTTGATTCAGACCACAGTCTTTCCAGTCTCTTGCTATGCATCTGAGAACTGGACAATGAATAGGAATGACAGAAGAATTGATGCCTTTGAGCTGTGGTGTTGAAGAGCACTAAACATCACATGGACAGCCAAGAGAACGAACAGATATGTCTTGAAGAGGGTGCAGCCAGAGTGCTCTTCGGAAACAAAGATGATGAGGCTTCATCTCACATACTTCGAGTATGTTGCTAGGAGAGTCGATTTCCTGGGGAGGGACATCATGCTTGGAAGGGTGGAGTGTTGGTGAAGGAGAGGAAGACCCCTGACGAGGTGAAGTGACATTGTCACTACCACAGTGGGTTCTACTGTGTCAGGAAGTGTGAGTACAGCACAGGAGTGGACCTGGTTCAGATCCATTGTTCACAAGGTTGCTATGAGTCATACTCAACACCATGTAACAACAACCACAACACCATATGATCAAGAGGCAGAGGTAATGAAGGAAGAAGTTGAAGCTGCATTGAAGGCATTGGCAATCAATCAATCAATCAGGCCCTAGGAATCGACAGGATACTAGGTGACATATTTCAAGTGACAGATGCAGCTCTGAATATGCTTATCAGTCTATGCCAGAAAATTTGGAGGATAGATGCCTGGCTGACTGGAAAAGAACCATGTTTGATCCCATGCCCAAGAAAGGTGATCCAACAGAATGTGGACAGCATCAAGTGATATCATTAAGATCAGGTGCAAACAAAATATTGCTAAAATATTTTTAAATGGCTAGAATAGTACATGTGGAAGGAGGAGTGGCATCCACTTCCATAATAGCTTGCCTCCGGAAACCCTATGAACCTGGAGAGAGGATGAAAGGCACCCAAGCATCAAGGACTCTCCTTCATAGGGTCACCTGTGACTCGACGGCACTTAACGACAACAACAACAGAATAGTACATAGAGAATTTTCTAGAAGTTCAAGCTGTATTTAGAAGAGGCCATGGCACCAGGGATATCATTGCTGATGCCAGGTGGATACTGGCTTTGAGCAGAGAATACTAGAAGATTGTCTGTGTGTGCTTTATTGACTATGCAAAGGCATTTGACTGTTTGGATCATGACAAATTATGGTTAATATTGAGAAGAGTGGGAATCCCAGAACACTTAATTGTGTTCATGTGAAACCTAGACCAAGAGGCTATTATGCAAACGGAGCAAGAGAACATTACATGGTTTAAAATTAAGAAAGGTATGCATCAGGGTTCTATCTTTTCTCCATAACTATTCAATCTGTATGCTGAACCAATTATTTGAGAAGCTGTACTCTATGGAGAAGAATGTGCTACCAGGATTCGAGGAAGATTCATCAATAACCTACATTATACAAGTGATATAACCTTGCTTACTGAAAGTGAGGACTTGAAATGCTTGCCACAGATGATCAAAGACAGTAGCCTTTAACATGGATTGCATCTCAAAGTCAAGAAAACAAAGATTCTCACCACTGAATTGACCAACAGGCAACATTAGATAGGTGGAGAAAAGATTAAAACTGTCAACCGCAGTGCAACAATGAATGCATGGAAATCCAAAATCTCTGGTAATGTTCACTAAAATTATTAAAATAAAAAAAAACAACAAAAAACTGTCAACCACTTCATCTTACTTAAATCTACAGTCAATCCATTTGCTACCAGCAGTGGGGACATATGCACTGGGAAAGTCTGCAGTCTGAGATTTCTTTGAATTATTAAGGAGAAATGACTCCAGTTTGAGGACTAAGGTGTGTGTGATTCAGACCATGATCTTTTGAAGCACTTGCTATTCATCTGACAGCTGGACAATAAACAAAGGATGACAGAAGAATTGACGCCTTTGAGCTGTGGTGTTGGAGAAGAGCACTGAGCATCCATGGATGGCCAAGAGAACAAACAATGATGTCTTAGAGGAGCTTCAGCCAAGGTGCTCTTTGGAGGCAAAGGCGACAAAGCTTCGTCTCACATACTTTGGGCATGTTGCTAGCAGAGGCTATTCCATGGAGAGGGACATCATGCTTGGGAAGGTGGAGGGTGAGAGAAAGAGAAGGCCCTCAGCCAGGTGGACTGAACACAGTGACTGCAGCAGTGGGCTTGAGTGTGTCAGAGATTGTGAGGACGGCGCAGGACAGGACGGGGTTCAAGTCTGTTGTTCACAGGGTCACTAGGAGGTACTTGATAGCACCTAACAACATCCCACGACACAGCTGGCCTTTGAGCCCTAGCGTCCAATGCCTCAAACATTTCCCTGAGATGATTTTTCGTTTCTGGTGGGATAGACTCCCGGTCATATTTTTGCTCTTACAGACTTGTTTTTTCTTTTGCTTCACTTTGAATCTGCATATGAGTTATTGATGGTCAACACCTCATCTGGTTTTGACTGCTGATATTGAGCTTCTCCAACGAACAGCAATATTTGGCCTAGTGGTAAAAAAGTTGTGCTGCCAACCTAAAGGCCGACACATGAAACTCACAAGCGGCTCCACAGGAGAAACATGAACTCTCTCCTGTCCCATTTACGACCTCTGAGAAGCCACTGGAAGTGCAGGCACGAGTCGGTTCTGGGTCGATGTCACACAACAGAGATTAAAAGAGACGACTGAGGTAGCCAAAAGGGTGGACCATGGTTCCACCGGGAAGTCATCACCAGCAGTGGCGTGCACCTTTATGGACTAGGCCTTTGCACAAGGAAACCCTGACAACGGGGAAGGCCAGATCACGTGGCGGTCTGTGGGGAGAAGCAGGTCTACAGAGGCAGAGGGATAAGGACCTTCCTACAGTGCCAAGAACAAGGGCCCTCCCCTCAGCAGACACCCCGAATTTAGATTTCCAGCCTCCTAAACATTAGGGAATAAATTTGTTTGCTACTTTTGGAATCTCTGCTATAGCAGGGCTTGATAATTATGGTAGAACCGGGTACCCTGAGAATAGAATCCTGTTCTAACAGATCCCTGAAACGTGGCTGGAGTTTTGAAGTTCCATCAGCAGAGTACAGAAGAGTTTACAGTGCCCTCTATTTCCGGGAAAACACAGCTCTGGCTCCTGCTACCAGGAAAAAAACAAACCAAAACCCAAACAACCACATTTATGTTGTTTGGGGGTCAGGGGGAACCCACAGAACGCCAAGGTTGCAGAAAAAGTCAAGGCGCTGTGTCCAAGGTGAGCATGTAAAAATGACCTCACTTCAGGGAGGAATTCCATCAATGGAGCGCTTCCAGTACACTGTGTCCCAGACCACACTGCCCGGAGTGGGCCTTAGTTACCTCAGCGACTGTTAGGTGCTGTTGGGTCAAGAACAACTCACAGCAACTCTAATAAGAGCCGCCCTGCACCCTGCTCTATCCTGTGCCGTCCTCGTCATCTCAGAGACACTAGAGCCCACGGCTGAAGTCACAAGGCCAATCCGTATCGTCGGAGGTTTCCCCGTCCCACTGACCCTCCATCTTTCCAAGCCCGTTGTCCCTTTCCAAGGAATCTTTCCAAGCTTGATGTCCTCTCCAAGGAATAGCCTCCCCTAGCTACTTGTCCAATGCATGACAGACAAAGCTTTGTCGTCTCTGCCTCCAAGGAGCACTCTGGCTCTATTTTCTCAAAACATACCTGTTTGGTCTTTTGGTCGTGCATAGATACTCTGTATACTTCTCCAGCACCACAACAGAAATGTGTGGATTCTGCTTCTGTTATCCCCATTCATTGTCCAGCTCTCTGAAGCACAGCAGGTGACTGAGAAAACCATGGCCTGAATCAGGCGCCCCTTAGTCTTTTGGAGAGGCCCTGGCGTACGTGCCCAGTGCCATACATCTCCTGATCTCCTGACTGCTGGTACCGAGGGTGTTGACTGCTGATCCAAGCAAGAAGAAATCACTGATAGCTTCAGTTCTATCTCCATCACACATTAATTCTTTTGGGAGTCAGCTGGCTGACCAGCATGGACCTTGCCATTCCTGCTATGCGCAGACTGGGGCAGAACATTTAATTCTACCTGTTCACCAGAAAGCCACGTCCTCCCATCTCAGGTGGGAGGATCTGTGGAGGAGTGTTGACAAGATGTGTGTTTCCCAAACTTTAGGGAGGAAACAAAACATACACCTATCCTTGGATTTTGATATCTGGCTATGTCCACTGGCATATCTCTTCAGCGCTAGAAATGTGGGAGCTGATAGGAGTGTACGTCCCCCATCAGGCCATCCACACCCACCTTAACTACACGATTGACTGGTGGGCTTTGACACCCACCCAAGACCCTCTCTAAAGGGGTTTTTCCTATCCTTCCTGGTGGTTCATTTAGCAACCTCACAGCAAGGTCCAAACGTCTCACCCAGCCCTTCAAGGTGAGCGATGAGCCTGTGGCCTTCTGTTCCTCCTATAATAGACCATATGTGCTCCATTCATCCCCACTGCCTGTGATGGTAAGGGACACACAAGTGCCATTAATACCCAGTCCTCCTATGGCTCCAGAGGTGAGGGCTCTAACACCTGTGTAGCTCTTGGGAAAGGAGACTACTAGTCAACTGAGCTCTGTTCCAAATAAGCACCCTACTTTGGTAAGGTGGGCACTTGGGCTACTCCCGCCCGTTCTAGGATATTTAGTCCTGACCTTGACTTTATTAATCCCAGTCATTGCCTCGCTGGCCTTCAAGGCCATGCACACAGCAGCTAGCTTTTCAAATTCAAGAGTGTGTAATGACTTCTGACCCCTTTCCACAGTTGAGACCCAAATCCTATGGGTACATGCCATCACCCAATGGCCTATCACAGGCCTCTTTCCATAACTGAGATGAAAATTCTATGGGGACATGCTTTTATCTGACAGTGGGCCATAGCCCCAGCTACAGTACATCCAACTGAAGGCCAAGTAGGGCCACGACATGCATGGCCTGTGCCTGGGCTACTGCCCTCTTGCAGCATCAAGTGCAGATTCTTTCTTCTCCCCTGTGTCCTGGGTGGTATTCTTCTCCATGAACACCTGTAGAGGTCGAGTTGGGGAAGGAGTACTCTTCAGAATCCCAGCAACCCCACTGAAGGGTGTCACTGTTTAACTGCACTGGGTCTAGGGCAAGCTTGCACCTTATCACTCCTGGGATAACGTTAGTCTTACCCAACCAGACAACTCTCAAGAATCGGACAGATAAACCAGGTCCTTGGACCATGTCGGGGTTGACTGTCCAGCCTATGTTTCCAATGCTTGCTTCAAACCACAAGCAGCTGCTTCTAAACCTGAAGCAGAGGTTAGCATAATGTCATCAATACAAGAAGCTGTGTCACAGGAGGAGGGTGGGAGCAAATTTCCCAATCTTGTGCCACTCGTCTGTGGTGTATTGTAAATTTAGGGAAGTCCATCCCTAACACAGTCAGTTGATCTGATAAATTCTCCACTCTGTATGCAGCACCACAGCTCAAAGGCATCCATTCTCCTTCTATCCTCCCTAGTCACTGTCCAGCTCTCTGATGCATAGCAAGTAATGGCAAAGACCATGGCCTGTATCAGGTGCACCTTAGTCTTCACACTGACAGTGTTGCTCCTCAGTACCTTGGAGAGGTCTCTGACAGTACTTTCCCAATGCAATTCATCTTTCAATTTCCTGGATGCTGGTACCAAGAGTGTTGATTTTAGAGCCAAGCAAACTGAAGCTGACAACAATCTCACTCTCTTCACCGTCTATCATGATGCTGCCAATTGGCCCAGTGGTGAGAACCTTTTGTTTTCTTGATATTGTGCTTCAATCCATATTGAAGGCTGCAGTCCTTGACCTTCTGCAGCAAGCGCTTCAGGTCCTGCTAGGAGAACAAACAAGTTCATAATGGAAGGGGATGAAGCCAGGCTGCTCCTTGGAGGCAAGGATTCTGAAACTCTCTGTCTGACATACTTTGGACATGTTGCAAGGTGAGATCAGTCCTTGGAGAGGGGCATCATACTTGGGAGGGTGGAGGGACAGTACAGGAGAGGAAGACCCTCGATGAGATGGACTAATTCCATCACTGGGATAATAGGGGTAGATGTGTCGGAGACAATAAGGTTGGCAAGAGATATAGCAGGGTTTAGGGCTGTTGTACACCAGGTCACTATGAGTCACAAGTGACTCGATGGCACATAACAACACTGTATGCAGCAGGGAGACCACGGTATTCTCCAAGTTCCATCTGGCTTTTCCCCAGGTCCCACAGGGGAGGCACATGGCTGTGAGTGGCTCAGATGATGCCAGCATTCTCCAACTGGAGCACAGCTTGTTCTCTTTCACCATGCCCACATGGGAGCCTATTTTGCTTGGCCATGAACACTTAGTCTGGTGCTGGCAATCTCACCGGCTGGGTGATGAGGATAGCCTTGTGTCTCAGGTTTTATGGTATGCACTCCCAATCAGAATTCACAAGGCTGCTTTTGGGATCTGTTCCATAGCTGCCTGGGGACCTTCCACCAGGGTCCTGCAGTGCTCAGCACAAAGCTGGCTCTGCCGCGTTCTGCACATGGACATGGTTACACTCCAAAACAATGAAGCTGGACCACCGCTCTGCACCTGTGCGGTACCACGTAACTCAGGGACTCAGCACAACCTTCCTGGGCTTGCTCAGACACACTTCTGGGTTTGCTCTGACTCACAGACGTTATTTTCCTGCTATTTTTCCCTGTGGGGAGAATATGTGGAATTATTTCCTCCCCGAGCGTCTTGATCGGGAAGGCCAGCATTCAGTTAACGGACGCATCCCAAGGCCCAGGAACACACCCTCTGTGGGTAGCCTGGACACCTATAACTGGCTGAGGGCTTTCAGGTGCTTTGGGAGTGACCCCTCTGGGACCTTCTAAGGACAGCCATCTCTACAGGGCTTTTTTTAAAAAAAAAATTTATTTTATTTCATTATTTTTTGTGTGTACCGTCAAAGCAGATCTGACTGGTACAGGAGGAGATTGTTCTCCTTCTCCAGCAGAGCATCTGGTGGATTCAAACCGTGCACCTCTGAGATTGCAGTTGTACTTCTTGCCACCAGAGCTCGCCTTTACAAGGCTTTTTATGGGATGACCAAGCACATCACCTGATGGCACAAGTGACATCAGGGTATACCTGTGGCTCCTCTGGGCATACGGTGATGCTGGTACAGTCACTCGTCGTGGCTCTAAGGAATCCAGGGTCCCCTCATTCTGTTATCCTGCCACCGAGACACTCTTGATGCCCATGGGACCCACACTGTAAACTAGTGGCAGGAGCTTCCCTTTTGCCGGTTTGTAGCACTGTGGCCCTTTCCAGCCCTCAGCTCACATGACCAGGATTCCCACTTTGGAAACAGTTGCCTTGAGGATGGGGCTTTGGATATCTCCACTGGGGCTGTTGGTTGGCTCCAAAACATCATTTTCAGCTGGTCTTTCTCACCCTCCTCCAAATCCCTATTGTTGGACACTGAGCTAGCAGTGGTCAGGAGTTCGTCTGGATCTCTCTGAGAGCCTAAAGCTTTTCTCTGAAGCTTTCTCCTGATATCCAGGGCAGACGGAGCGATTAAATGGGTATTAAAAACGATCCTTCAGGAGATTCAGGGTCCAAGTTAGTGCATTCAACATTGCTTCCACCAGCCTAACCTAAAAGTTGTGGGGTTTCCCTTCACATTCTAGGTCACTTCTGCCAACTTAGTGTAACATAAAGGCTGTACCCCAACTTCTCTCAATCATTTAGGAGGCAAGTTTGCACACGTTCCTAGCAGCTTGTCTCGGTCAGGAGCTCCCTGAGCTCCACTGGATACCTGTCGGTTTGTCACATCAGGAACTCCCTGAGCTCCACTGGATACCTGTCGGTCTGTCACATCAGGAACTCTCGGAGCTCCACTGGATACCTGTCGGTCTGTCACATCAGGAACTCTCGGAGCTCCACTGGATACCTGTTGGTCTGTCACATGCTTATCATCAGCGCTGGATCTCACACACTGACGATTCTTTGCTTTTCATTAGGGGACCAGCGGAGAGAGCAAAACTGTCAAACAGTTCCATTTTAAGAAAAAAAATAGTACTTTTCCAAAACTCCTCTATAAACCTCTTGGGGAAAATGTTGCATTTTATCTTTACAATTCTTTACACCTCTAAGGGGACATGGACTCTCAGGATTCTTTCCACTAGGTCTCCTTACCTTTTGGACGGGGCAGAGTGGCATCCACTGCCTAAACAACATGCCTCTGGAAACCCTCTGAACTTTGGTAAATGTCGACAGTTCTAGAGGGGCTTCAGGTATTTTGTTTGTAGGGTTGCTGTGAGTTGTGCTCAACTTGAAGGCAATCAACACCACAAGAGGGCAGGGTACAAGGTTTGAGTTCTAGGGGAAATGACCATCTCAAGTGGAGTATGAGGAGTTCTGGCTGGTGTTCTGCCCTCTGGGTAGGGAAGGAGAGTCACCCCGAGGGCGTTCCTGGAAATCCCTAACATTTTTACTGCAGGTCTGGGAGGAATAATTCACTCATTTCCCTCACCTCATGAAGGTGTTCTCACAAGTGCATGAACAGCTGCACACGTGGGAGCTCAGGCCACTCGCCCTGCCATTGGCAGAATAGATCTTATTTGTGTTCATAACTCTGGGAATCATTGACAGGCCAAACCTCTGAGGCATCTAATCTATATAGTAGACATTTCATGTTGCAAAAAAATTAGTAACCTTTTCTTTTTTTCCCCTCAAGGTATCCAATCCTAAACTTCGGTCTTCCCAATTCTTATGCAAGCAACCTATTGTGAGTGTAGTCTGGAATTGATGGTTGCTATCCCATAGTCTGTCTGGAGAACTGAACGGGATCATGGAGGGTTTATGACACCACGCCCAACGTCTCATTACTGGCTTGGCTCAGGACCTGAAAGCTCACCAACTATCAGTAAAAAGGAGTCCCTTCTCCTGGAGTTTCTTCTCCAAAGACCACCTCATCTCTAGAGAGCTTCGGAGACCTCTTTCTGACTCAACGGCAGCCAACAGGCGCAGGTCTTATGTCCCTCCCGCCCCAACATTTTCCTAACTTACTGTTTAATTCTTGATGTCCCGCCTCAATTCTGGGAACCAAAGTGGAGGTTCCCTCTGCTGGATGCTGGCAAACGTCTAGGACACTTAACCTAGAGTAGTTAGCACTGGTCTGCAGTCATCCCCCATATGCTGGATTATCAGAGCTCAACATGTAACCACGCTCTAGCCTAGCAATTGCTACGCACTGGGCCCATTTAAAAAATTCCCACACCAATTCAGTCCTCAGAAACTTCCCTGGTGAAGCTCCTAATTTCCAAGCACTCACCCCTAAGTCTCTGTTACCAGCCATTATCAAGGTAAAGCCTATTGCTTGCTTCTATTTCTCCCTTCCTTCGGCCAACTCAGGAAGCTTGCTTTTAGCTCCTCCCTTGCAACACTGGCTCACTTCCTATTTCCTTTCAAACACAGACCTTACAGTCCACTCAGACCTCAAACCATCATGGTTAATAAGATCAGGATGGGGAAACGCAAATCCAGAAGGTCACAGAAATAGAGGGGTTGTAGGATATGTAGAAAGCCTTCATAAAAGAAACGTAAAGACATTTCTAGGTAAGGGCAGGTAATAAGAAAGAATGTGAACAGGCACCTGTTGGAGCTGCAAGTCAGTGCAAGGTGGAGGTAGTGCAGAGAGAAGGTGGTATTTCTCTCATCACCCACAAGCCCTAATACACCCCCACGTTAACCCACAGACATACATCACAACATCAACAAAATAAAAATTTACCCGCTATCCATTTGTGCTCTATTGTACCTTTTCAACCTGCATGCAGATCATCCAAGACGCTGGGCTGTACAAGGAGAAACGTGGCATCAGGATTGGTGGAAGAGTCATCAACAACTTGCGTTATACAGATGACACAACCCTGCTTGCTGAAACGGAGGAGGACCTGAAGCGCTTGCTGCAGAGGGTCAAGGATTGCAGCCTCCTATAATGGATTGAAGCTCAACATCAAGAAAACAAAGATTCTCACCATTGGGCCAACGGCAATATGAGTATGGATCGTGAAGAGATTGAGATAGTTAACAGTTTGTTTGCTTGGCTCCAAAGTCAACACTCTTGGTAACAGCAGCCAGGAAATCAAGAGACGAATTGCATTAGGAAAGTCAGCTGTGAGGGACCTCTCAAGAGTACTGAAGATCAATGATGTCAGGCTGGAGACTAAGGTGCCCCTGATCTGGGCTATCGTCTTCGCAATTACGTGCTAGGCATCAGAGAGTTAGACAGTCAATAGGGATAAAAGAAAGAGAATTGATGCCTTTGAGCTGTGGTGCTCGAGAAGAGTGTTGAATATATCATGGACTGCTGGGAGAACAAACAGCTTTGTCCTGGAGAAGGTGAAGCCAGAATGCTCCTTGGAGTCAAGGATTCTGAAGCTTTGTCTGACATACTTTGGACATGTTGCAAGGAGGAACTAGTCCTTTGAGAGGGACATCATGTTTGGCAGAGTGGAGGGGCGGCGCAGGAGAGGAAAACCTTCGAAGAGATGGAGCGATTCAATGTCTAGAGTGGTGGGAATGAGTGTGTTTGAGATGGCTAGGTTGGTACAGAATAGAACGGCGTTTAGCTCTTGTACAGAGGGTCGCTATGAGTCACGAGCAACTTGATGGCACATAACAACATCCATTTGTGTACATTGTTGTTGTTATGTGCCGCTGACTAGTTTGCGACTCATAGCGACCCTATGCACAACAGCCCTAAACCCTGCTATATCCTGTGCCAATCGCATTGCCTCTGGCACACCCATCCGGATTACCCCAGTCACTGAATCAATCCGCCTCATAGAGGGTCTTCCCCTCCTGCGCTGTCCCTCTACTCAGCATGATGTCCCTCTCCAAAGACCTGTCTCTCCTTACAACATGTCCAAAG
>NW_006399967.1:3272945-3294410 GCF_000299155.1 Elephantulus edwardii
AATCGGGATGGGTGTGTCAGAGGCAATGAGATTGGCACGGGATAGAGCACAGTTTAAGGCTGTTGTACATAGGGTCACTATGAGTCGCAAACGACTCGACGGCACAGAACAACAACAACAATGTACACAACTTTCTATCACTTCATTTCTAGATCCATCTTGAAGTGATAGAAAGTGGCACAAGATGGCAATGGCACAGGACAGAGAGCTGACATGGGCTTCCCAACCTGAGTGAGGAACAGAGTGTCTTCAGACAGCAGGCTTCCTGATGGGACAGGGTGAAAAGACTGGAGGCCTGAAAGAACATAAAGCCTAGACCCTCAGAATAAACAACTCTGACATTCTGGGATTCAGCCTTGGACTGAAGTTGATGCTCTCTTCCTCATGAATCTGGAGCTCTGACACAGCACCATTTTACACCCGGTGCTGCACGTGGGTTAATCAATCATGGGAAATGTACACACTACAATCCATTTTCCTACTGTCCTGATTATCTGTACTTTGCTTTTGCTCAAGAATGTCCACTTTGCTTGTCTGTGATAATAGAGGTGGGCTTTCTAGTTCTCATGGGTCAGTTCCCAGGGGCTGGAGGACACTGGAGGAAGGATGGACTCACCTTTCTGGTAACAATGTGATCACCCTCAGGTTCCAGGAAAAAGGGTCCCTTTAGTATTTGACTTCATGTTGGCTCTCCAGATCTGGGCTCCACCAAGACTTCACAAGCTCTCCAGCTCAGTCTGACCAGTGTGGTCACACCGAGAAACCCATACACTCAGGCCTATAACCTAATCCAGATGAAAGGTACAATTGTTTCAACAAATGTGAAATATGAGGTGTGATGGCTGTGCAAATAACCCCCAAAGCCAGTGTTCACAAAGTGTGCAAAACTGCTCCCAATACCAGTCTCTACAGATAGCCGCCACAACTGGAATTCTGAAACTAATGTGGCACAGCTCCCTTCAGTGTTATTGTTACTTCTGAATAACTATCACAGTGACTGTTAATTTTCATAACTATCTTCCATATGAAGGAGATCTGTTGGGTTGGTGCTAAAGAACTGAGCTGCCAATCAAAAGATATGTGATTCAAATCCACAAGCAACTCTGTGGAGAAAAGATAAACAATCTATTCCTGTGTGAGTTATTGCCCCTGGAAACTCGGTGGTGGGAGGGGGTCACATATGACTCATTTCCAACTTGACGGAACTCACCACCACCACCTCCACAATCTATCATATGACACAACAATTTCTCTCATAGAAACAGATGCAAGAAAAAGAAAAGTTTCCATAAAACCTGGGCATAAATCTTTATAGCTGATTTATTCACAAAAGAGGAAACAATGTAAATGTTCTCCCACTGATAAATACAAAGTGAGATGTGCACACAATGGTATACTAGAACACAGCAGTTAAAGCAGCAGCCAACTCAGAATGCATTCATCAGCACAGCAAATAAAATATCCTAAAGCACTGACCCAGAGGCTGAGAACAACACACAGAACAACCAGAGCAGGGCCAGGGGTCAGGATGGACAGAGGGGAAGGGGTGACTGACTGGGGCATGGATGACGTGGAAGGAAGGGCTCTTCTGCATCTTCTTGGGCTGCATGAAGAATCGTAAAGGAAGCCCTCACTTCACCTTGGACTGTGGCTCATTAAAACCTCCAGGCTGGACAGCAGATACGCACGCAGCAAAGAGCAGCCACAGGTTACCCCAACTAGCCCACCACAGAGTCATTCCCGTCCCAAACTCCTTCAAGCACAGAATTCCTAAAAGTAGAACTCTGCCTCAAAATGCAGATTCTAGGCTAGTGCTGTATCAAAGCTCCATGGCGGAACGCCCTTCCAAGAAAAGTGTTTTTACCATTTGGAAGAGGGATTTTATCTGTACAGCCAGGATCAATAGTTGTGATGGAAGATAAAGGCTACAAACAATGCCACAAAAATTTCAGTGTGACAGGGTAATAACTCATCGCTGTCAACTCAGAAGTGACCCACAGCTGATCCTCCAAAAGTGTTTAAAGAGGCTGTCAATCACATGGCAGGAGACCACCTGCCCTTCTCCCGGGAGCTGACGGGAGGTTCCAATGCCCACCGAGGTACTTCAGGTTAAAAGCACAAATCTCCATGGATTAAGCCACCATAGCTGTAACAGATTCTGTTTTCAAACCACTGACTTGCATATAAAGCAAGCTAAAAGAAACAATTTGAAGTAACAATTGTGATGTGGTACTGGGTGATTTGCGGGTTTTCCTCAATAACCTACATTAACCTTCAGAACAGCTTACACACTATGTTTGCTATAGAGTTGGAAGAGGCCCACTGCTGGCCTTCCAGAGCATTTTCAGAAGTGGTAAACCACACGGGAGAAAGCTGCCCATCCTTCTCCTGCCGACCTTGAACCACACATCTTTGGTATTTCAGCACAGCCTCTTACCGCTAGGCCAAAATGACTTATTTCCTATATAACCTCCCACATATTTAGTAATTAATGAAGGTGTTCCTCTAAGATAGAATCTTCAACATCCTGGAAAGTGCAGAGGAGAGAGTAAACTTTCTCATATTACCATCTTTATACTCCATCATTTCTATGACCATGTATTTTCTCTCATGGTTAGAAATTTAGACAACAGAATAGTATTTCTTTCTTCCTTTCTGAACAAATGGGAGAATCAAAAGCCTTAGAACATGATTTAACACCTGTAGTCTTTCTTTCTGGTGAACCTTCTAAAGGCTGAGGGGGGGAAGACAATCTCGCACTCCTTACATGCAATGAGTTCCCTAAAAACCTAACCACTTCCCTGCCTAGTGAGGAAGGAGAAATCCCCAACGCTGATGTTCCTCACACTCCTGAGGCAGGTAAGGCTCCGTGACGACTTGTTCCTCGAGGTGAGAAGGAACAGCAAAGGTTCCCTTACATTCCTCTGTTCCTAAGGACTTGCTCCACTCGGAGTTCTCACACGGACAGTGAAGCCGAAATAAAACCTAAAGGTTTGCCCACATTCCTTACGTACACGAGGTCTTTCTCCAGTGTGGGTTCATTTATCTTGAGTGAGCTGTGAGAAACACCTAAAAGCTCTCCCATGTTCTTTAAACTCAAAAAGCCTGTCTCAATGTGCGTTGTGACACATGCGGTGAGGACAGAGGACTGAGTGGAGGCATTCCCACACGTCTTACACTCAGAGGACCTCTGTCCACTGTATGTCTTTATATGGTCAGAGAGGGCTGAGGGCACACTGGCATTCTCACACTCCTTGCACTCATACGGCCTCTCTGCACTGTGACTCTTTTTGTGTCTGGTGAGGTTTGAGGACCGACTAAAGGCTTTCCCACATTCCTTACACACATAAGGCCGTTCCCCACTGTGGCTTCTGATATGGTCAGAGAGGGTTGAGGACAGACTAAAGGTTTTCCCACACTCCTGACATACGTAAGGCCTCTCTCCACTGTGAATTCTCATGTGTCTAGGGAGGTAGGAAGAATACCTGAAGGCTTTCCCACATTCCTTGCACACATAAGGCCTCTCCCCACTGTGAGTTCTGATATGGTCTGAGAGAGTCGAAGACAGACTAAAGGCTTTCCCACATTCCATACATTCATAAGGCCTCTCTCCACTGTGACTTCTCATGTGTCTAGTGAGGTTTGAAGACTGACTGAAAGCTTTCCCACATTCCTTACACACATAAGACCTCTCCACACTGCGAGTCCTTCCAGGATCCGAGAAGACTGGGGACAGACCACAGCCTTTTCCACACTCCTTAGGCCTATCTCCACAATGCCACCTCTTATGTCTAGTGAGGTATGACGAATACTTAAAGGCTTCCCCACATTCCTTGCATGCGTAAGGCCTCTCTCCACTATGGATTCTCACATGGTCAGAGAGGGTTGAAGACAGGCTGAAGGCTTTCCCACATTCCATACATTTATAAGGCCTCTCTCCACTGTGACTTCTCACATGGCGACTGAGGTTTGACGACTGACTGAAGGCTTTCCCACACTCCTTGCACACATAAGGTCTCTCTCCACTGTGCGTCCTTGTATGTGTAGTAAGGAGGGAGGAATCACGGAAAGTTTTCCCACATTCTTTACACACATAAGGCTTCTCTCTACTGTGACTCCGCACGTGCCGGGTGAGGTTTGAGGACTGGCTGAAGGCTTTCCCACACACGTTACACACATAAGGCTTCTCTCTACTGTGACTCCGCACGTGCCGGGTGAGGTTTGAGGACTGGCTGAAGGCTTTCCCACACACGTTACACACATAAGGCTTCTCCCCACTGTGAGTCCTCATGTGTGTCATGAGGAGGGAGGAGTCACGGAAGGCTTTCCCACACTCCTTGCATTTATATGGCTTGTCTCTACCGGGAGCTCTCACGTGCTCAGTGAGGGGAGAACAACTAACGGGCTTTCTGTCATCTTTACCGAGCTTCTCCCCAGTAAGGAATCCTGAGCAAGGTTTTAGGAAGGAGAGACAACTGCAGGCTTCTCCATCTTCCTTACACTGATCTGGCCTGGAGCCAGTGTGAAATCGAAGGTGTTCTGTAAATCTATGAGTCACAAAAGATTTTCCATCCTCATGACAATGCAGAGACTCTACCCCAGCAGGGGTTCCTCTCACACAGGTAACACCTGGCATCTCCCTGAATGCTCTTCCACACAGACCAGCTTCTCTCTCTTCTTTACATTCCTTTACTTTGTCTTCTTTACCTGCACCCAGGTTCTCCACCATACAGCTTCTGTTGAAAGTAAACAAGAAATTGTTACCCTTTCCACAATTTGAAAAATTATCATGCACACGGAATGTACACGTTATGCCCTAAATTGTCTTGTGCTGCACAGGTTCAATCATCTTATCATTACCATCACAGTCCTTCTAAGTAATAGAGCTTCCAGATGACTGAACACAAGTCAAGCCTCAAACACTCAGTAACCAGTTCACATTTGGGGAACAGTGCTGTGAAGATCAAGTGATGACAGAAATTTAGAGCTAGGCTGAGCACACGTGTTTGCACCTGCACACACACACACACACACACTCCCACATACATAACACACATCCATGCATACACAGTATAAGCCAGAAGACTGTCCAGATGCACTGCTCAAGGTCACATCTATTATACCTCAAATGCCTTTCCTGGCTGTGGTATAGATTTTCACTGCCACGGAACTGAAAAATCTCTTCTAGCACGGATGGCCAGATGTTGTTTTTCAAGAATCGTACCACTGTATCTTCAGTGAACAACCTGTGTCCATTATGGTCCTGTTGAGAGACTGACCAAATGATTTTAAGTAGAGTCATAATATGAGACAAAACAGGAAAGGAATTTCATGAGGAAAAAAGGACACTGGTGAGAAAAGACAGACTGAGGCATTAGTTATTCCAGGATTTTGGTAAATGACAAAAAAAGGTATAAAGTTTACTGAGAAATCATTCCAGGATGCATGAAGATCAAAGTGACTAAACTCAGTTTTAACCAGAAAAGCAAAATGAAAGGTGTTACAAACAATGTACGTGCAAAAATAATATTTAAAGAGGTAATGGAGAAGACAAGGCCATTTCCCACACACAGAAAATGAGAGAGACGTGATGAACATTCAACGTCAGCTCAGACAGGTGAAGCAGTGCAGCCTCCTGAGCTCAAGAGGGACCTTTCCAGGTTGATTTCTCCAGATGGAACTCCGCCCCATTACGGCCGCATCTTCAGCAGCTTATCTTAGTTTGCGTCCAACACAGCGCTCCAGTGTAGTGTCCTTCCTCAGCCCGGACTGTCTGAGATGACTGACGACAAGTTTATTTCAACATTAAAGAGGAAATTGGAAAACTGAAGCCATCCTTACTTGAGTCCAGGTGCCTGAAGGTGTCCACCATCACATCTCTATAAAGGTCCCGCTGCGGAGCGTCCAGCAAGGCCCATTCTTCCTGGGTGAAGTCGATGGCCACATCCTCAAAGACCACCGAGTCCTGAAACATCACAAACACCAGGGTAAGCCAAGCACTGTATTTCCCCCTGTGAACAAATGGCTGGGTGAGACTGACAGTCCTGGGGAATGGAGAATAAACAGGCAGGTCACACAATGCTCTGTGTTCTCTCTAGAACCTGGACATCAGAGTAGTCCCCCGCTGTCTGCATATGCCACCTGACTGGCAGTAACCCCTTCCATAGATTGAACCATATTTCTAACTCACAGAACTCATCTCTCTTAGTTTGGCTAAGACTAATTCCAACCTTGTTTCTCTCTGTATTTATGGTCCAGAAGAGTCAGGACGCACAGCAGAAAGGAAAGAATTCCTCAACCAATGACGTAGTTCTATATCTGGATCATCATTTCCTTGTGGGAACTACAGAAAACCAGAGGGTCCATACACAAAGAAGTCAGAGAGATATACAGCACATCAATGAAGGAACTAGAAATCTCATTATACTTTTCTTCTGAAACCACAAAAGCAAGAGATCAAATTATTCAAAAGTGTTGAAACGAAGAAAAGCCTTCACTGACCAGAATTCTTCAAATAACTAAATTATACTTTAAACATAAGGGAGAACTATAGACATTTTCAGACAAAACATTTTTAAGATATCTGTCATCAGTATAGCAATCTTAGAAGAAATAAAGGAAATTCTTTCTAGGAGGAAAGGAAAATTATAGACTAGGACACATGTATAAAGTGAAGGGTAGATTAGGGAAGGACAGGAAAATATTTTTCTTCCTTGCTGGTAAGGAATTGTGCTGCCAACCGAAAGGCACATGATTCAGATCTTCCAGCTGTTCTGTGGGAGAAGGATGGGGCAGTCTCCTCCTATGTGGTTTTCAGCCTCTGAAAACCCACTGAAGGTCGGCTATGGCTCAGTTCTGAATGGCCAGAACACAACAGTCTTTCCTCCCATAAAGAAGCCATTCCCCACGTGTCCAGACTCGGCCTTACTGTGGTGGCCAGCAGGGAGCTGGAAAGCCGGGAAGCTCTGTCACCAGTATTTCAAATTCTAGCAGAGTCAATCATGGTGGACTGGGTTTAGCTGAGCTTCAACAATAAGACAGACAAACTGAGAGGCTGAAGGGACATTCCTTTCTTAAAGAACAAGTCTTCAAAATCCTATGAACAAGGGACCTCTGGTGGCATAGTGGCAAGAAGCTGCACTGCAATCGAGAAGGCACACGGTTCTAATCCACCAAATGCTCTGCTGTAGGAGGAGGGGCAATCTCCTCCTGTGCCAGTCGGATCAGATCTGACAGTACACAGCAAGGAAAAAGAAAACCCGCAGAACCCAAAAAAACCCCCCTATGAACATCAGAAGAACACTGCTGGATCTAGTGCTGGACAAGGTGACACCTGGGCTGGGAGGTGCTCGGAATGGGACCACGGAAGAGGTGCGTTCTCAGAGTAGCTGTTGTGTTTCTGTGTGCTGTCAAGGCGGAACCCACTCACAGCCGATGTTCCAGTAGTTTTCAGACAATAACTCACACCGCCGGAAACTACCCATCATTCTCCAGCAGAGCAGCTGGTAGATTTGAACTAAGTGTCTCAGGGCTGGTGGCACAGGTCCTTATCGCATGGCCAGCAGCACGTCCCCTGTAAGGACACAGGTGGAGTAAAGCCTTCGCTCAATGAACAATCTTCACCAGCTGGTGCAGCAAAGCTCAAAATGAAGATACACAGCTGCAAGCATCCATGAACAAGTGGAACATGGGAAATATGAAGTGTGAACTGAAGAAAAGTAGAAGTTGGAAAAAAATTAAAATAGAACACATCTTAGGCATCAGTGAGCTGAACTGGATGGGTATTGGTCCTTTTGAATCAGAAAATCACACGGTCAATGATGCTGAGAATAAGAAACTGAAGAGGAATGGGGTGGCATTCATAGACTCCTCAGCTACAGCCTGAGTTATGCAGAGGACACAACCTTGCAGAGAATGAAGAGGACCTGAAATACTTACTGAAGTCCATCACAGACTGCAGCCTTCAATGTGGACTGCGTTTCAACATCAAGACAAAAATCCTCACCACTGGACTAGCAGGCAGCATCATGATAAAGACTGAAGCTGCCAATGATTTCGTTTTACACGGATCAATTACTACCCACGGCAGCGGCTGTCACGAAATGAGAAGGTGTAGTGCTGGGAAATGTGCTGTCAAGGGCCTCTTCACCGTGTGAGAGCACAAGGCCATCAGTGAAGACCGGGGGTCGCTTGATCCAAACCACTGTATTTCCAATCGCTTCCTGTGCTCCTGAAAGCTGGGTAAAGAGGAAGGACAGAGAAGTGCCAAGGACGCGGAGGAACATGGCGCTGGAGGGGTGCACCAAGGACCCGTGGGCTACCACAGGGACATCCCCTGCGCCCTCTGGCTTCCAAGACCTGTCCCACAAGGAAACAGACTTTCTCCGCAGGAGCCACCCGGGGACTCACACTGCCAACCTTCACAGCAGCCTTCCGACCCACTGCACCGGGAGCTCCTTTACAGTGATAACTACGAGAGTAGACCCTGAGGAACCCGAGGCCACAGAGCTCCAGGGCTTAGCTGCTAAACATCACTGGTGGTTCACAGGCTTTCTCGGAGAAGATCCTGGAAGGCAGAGGTCCAGGGTGTTCCAAACGGACCGCTCCATCGCCTCCCTTCTGAAGGTCTCACAGAATCTCAAAAACCACTTATGGAAAGGTTCAGGAGCTTGTCGGCGACACAGAGCCAGGAACAGGTGTGCAGAGACTGGTGAGGTGGTCAGAGGTCAGAGGTCAGAGGTCAGCGTCGGTGGAGCTGGATCAGGCTAGACGCAGTGACCATCCCAGGCAAGCAAGGACTGAGCCTCCATGAGCATTAATTTAAACAGGATCTCCGGCCTCTAAGTCAGGTCCCACAACTAAAGGTTTTGACTTGGCTCCTATCTGCTGGTGGGGTGGGGCTTATATCCTACCTACTATGATCTCCTTACCAATAAATAACTCATCCTTGAAGAAGGTCTTATGCATAGACACAGTGGCTAGAACCTCAAAATGCAGCGCTCTGTTGGAAAGCCCATATGACTTAATTCATTAAACCACAACCATCCAGGGTTGATACTGTATATCTGTGTTACACACTTTCCTTTATCTGGGATCTGAGCTAGAAACCACATCTCCAGGAGCATTATGGGAACCTGTGACATGTGTGTGTGTGTGTATGTATATGTATGTATGTGTATGTATGTATGTATATATGTCTCTGTAGGCTATATGTTGTGCACACATAGATATACACAGATACATACACATGTCTGTAGTCCTCCTGAGGACGTGGTCCACTGGCCTGAGCTCCCACATCAATGAAAGGTGGACAACAAAGAAGGAAGATCAAAGACAGAGTGACGTCTTTGAATTGTTGTCAACAAATATCAAATAGGATATGGCCTGCCAAAAGAACAAACGCATCTATCCGGGAGAAAGTTCAGCTAGGGTCTTCCTCAGAGGCAAAGGTGGTGAAATTTCACATCAGACACTTTGGGCATCTTACCAGCAAGGGCCACTCCTTGGAAAACAGCATCGTGCTGGGGGAGGCCAAGAATGGGCAGAAGACGGTCCACAAGGAATGACTGACACGGTGCCTGTAACAACGGGCTGCAGCTGGGCAGAGGTCACGAGATGGAGCAGGACACGGGCAAGGGGATTATCTGTCTTTCAACGGGTCACTAGGAGTCACAGCCAACTTGAGGGCACCTAACTATAACACACACACACACACACACATATCCATGGGTGAGCACACCGGCATGCAGATACGGGGTGCATGCACATGTTCTCTCTCTCTCTCACACACACACACTGCTGCGGGCTGGGTTACAACTCCCCGTGAGTCTCTGCAGGTGTCGGCTGTGAATCTTTACGGACGAGACCCCCCATCTTCCTCCCATGGACCAGCTGCTGGATTTGAACCACCAACATTTCAGTTAACAGATGGATTATGTTAACTGATGCGTCATTAGAGCTCCAAATGTAAACATATACATACACACACAGCTGGGCGTAGAGGAGACCCTGGGGATATCTCTGCTGACGGCAGATGGATCTTGGCTGAAAGCGGAGAGTACCAGAAGAATATTTATTTCTGTTTTACCAACTAGGAAAAGGCATTTGGCTGTGAGGATCACAATAAAGTGTGGCTAACGAGAAGAACTGGAGTCCCAGAACACTTGACTGTGCTCACAAGAAACCTATCCCTAGAACACCAGCAAGGGAACACGCACGGTTCAAAATGGAGAAAGGAACACGTGGGCAATGGAGTCTCAGTCTCTGCTGAACAGATCATTCTGGAGGCTGGACTTTACAAAGAAGCATCAGGATTGAAGGAAGATTTATCAACAAACTGCATTATCTGGAAATTAATCAATGATCTAAATGAAAATAAAACCATGAAATTCACAGGAAAAAACCATGATTATTTACTTCATGATCTTGAGCCTGTCAATGAATTCTTAGATATGAAGCCACTATGACAAAACACCAAATAAAAAGTCCATAAATTACACTTACACCAAAGTAACACTGTCACATATCAAAGGACATTATAAAAAACCGAAAGATTCCAGTGAGGAGCCTGGATAATGCAGGGAGAGGTGGAACAAACAGAAAGGCCGGGCTTATAGGTGCAGATGGACGCTGGGCAGCCAAGCCTACGGTCCTCAGTCACCCTGCCCACGTGGAAGGTGTTCTCACTCTGCTGGGCCCACGAGGTGACCAGCTCCCCCAGGGAGGCACCCATCCCTAACAACTAACCACAGAGGCTCAAAGAACAGGGTTGGCCCAAAGGTAACACCATGCAGGTACCACCATGCAGGCAGGAAGGGGAAGGACAGAAGGAGTCACGAACATGACGACGTCAGGGAGGAAATGGAAACAGCATGATTGTATCATAGGCACTAATGTGATAATGTATAAATGGGTGAATGAAAAATCAATCTGCTTTAGAAACCTTCACTCAAATCACAATAAAATAATTTGACAGAACAGTTGAAAAGATTACCAATAGAACGGATACCCAGCATCGTTTAAAGACTCACCATGCTATTTTCGGTTCCTTCATGTGCCTGTGAAAACTGACCACTGGGTAAGGAAGACCAAAGAAGGAGGTGGTGTCTTTGAATTGCGGTGCTGACAAAGACTATGAAATACACCATGAACTGCCAAGAGAACACTCCACCAGGGTGTTCCTGACAGGCAGAGATGGAGAGATGTCTTCTCAGGCATTCTGGACACGTCATCAGGAGGGGCGAGTCCTCAGGAGGACGCAGCATGCTTAGAAAGTTGGGGGGGATGTCAGGAGAGGAGAGAAAGACCCTCAAAGAACAGGACTGACACAGTGATTCAAACTGTGGGTTTAAGTACACTGGAGACTGCAAGAAGGGATCAGGGTGGGGCCGGGTTTCAAGCTGTAAGTGCCCATAAACAATTCTCAGAAAACAGAGAAGATCAGAAAGACGTTTATCTGTGTTTTACTGACTGTGTCAAGCCATTTGAACGTGAAGATCATAACAAATCATGGTAACACTGAGAAGAACGGGAATCCCAGAACACGTACTTGGCCCACACAAGACCTACAGACCAAGCAACAGCTGTTCAAACAGAACAAGGAGCACTGCTAAAGATTAGGAAAGGGTGAAGAGGTGATCATTTCCCCGTCTGACAGGCTTGATTTCCTCGCTGAGTATCAGCTGACCACTGATAGCTGGGTCTAGTTCTGGGTTCTCAGTTCTGTTCCACTGGTCGATGTGCCTGTCATTGTACAGGTACTATGCTGCCTTGGTTACTACTTCTGGGTAGTAAGTTTTGAGGTCAGGGAGTGCTGCCTCCCACTTCATTTTTGTTTTTCAGAAGTGCTTTGCTTATTCGGGGTCTCTTTCCTCTCCAAAGAAACTTGACAATTTCTCTTTTGATATCCTTGAAAAATGGATTTGGTATCTGGTTTGGGATTGTGTTGAACATGGAGACTGCTTTTGGTAGGACTGTCATTTTTACAATACTGAGTCTTCCTATCCATGAACAAGCACATTTTTCCATTTCTTTAGGTCTTTCATAATGTCTTATAGAAATGTTCTGTAGTTTTCTTTGTATAGGTCTTCTGTGTCTCTAATTAGGTTCATTCCCAAGTTATCTCAGTTTGTAGTTGGCTACTGTAAATGGTACTGCTTTCTTGGTTTCCTTCTCTAAGTTCTCTTTGTTACTACATCCACTGATTTTTGGATGTTGGCAAAATTGGACTGCTACCTGTAGAAAGCTGAAAAAGGATCCACATCTCACACCACACTCAAAAATCAAATCAAGGTGGATCGGAGACCTTGGAATAAAATCCAAAACCCTAAGGCTCATAAGAGACAAACTGGGAGCAAGCTTAGATGGCCTAGATTATGGTATAAAAGGACTGCCAAATACAGCCAGAAATACACAATGTGAAGAGGATAAAATGGATGAATAGGACCTTGTAAAGATTAAATCTCTGTGCTCATAAAAAATTCTCCAACAGGGCAAAAAGAAACCTACTGACTGGGGAAAAAATATTTGGCAATACCATCTCAGACCAGGGTCTCAGAAAGAAAGAAAGTTTACAGAAACCTACAAGGCCTCCAAAAGAAAAAGACTGATAATCCAATTACAAAATGGGCAAAAGACAAGGAAAGACTTTTCACAGAGGAGGACAATCAGATGGCTCACAGATACATGACGAAATGCTGCAAATCACTGGCAATAAGAGACACAAATCGGGCCCCGGCCGCGCGTCGGGACCGGGGTCCGGTGCGGAGCGCCCTCCGTCCCGGGAACACGGGGAGCGGCCGGAAAGGCGGCCGCCCCCTCGCCCGTCACGCACCGCACGTTCGTGGGGAGCCTGGTGCTAAACCATTCGTAGACGACCTGCTTCTGGGTCGGGGTTTCGTACGTAGCACAGCAGCTACCTCGCTGCGATCTATTGAAAGTCAGCCCTCGACACAAGGGTTTGTAAAACAAAAAAAAGAAAAATAGAAAATATTTAAAACAAATAAAAAAAAAATAAGAAAAAAAAAAGAGACACAAATCAAAACAACAAGATAGCATCTTACCCCGATCGTAGTGGCAATATTTAGCAGGGCATCAAGTAATAAATGTCGGAGAGAATGAAGCGATATAGAAACTCTTATACATTGTTGATGGGATTGTAAAATGGTACAACTACTCTGGAAGGCAGTCTGGCATTTCCTCAAAAAGCTGAACACAGAAATTCCGTATGATCCAGTTATTCCACTGCTTGGAATATATACCCTGAGAAAATGAGAACTGAGGCACCAACGGAGACTTGTACACCAATGTCCATAGCAGCATTATTCACCATCGCAAGAACATGAAACAGCCCAAAGGCCCAACCACAATGGAATGCATTGAGAAATTACGGTGCATTCACATAATGGGACACCACGCAGCACACAGAAGCAATGATTTTGTAAATTTCTACCTAACATGGGACGGACTCGAGAGCATTATGCTGAGTGAACTAACTCCGTCTCATAAAAAACAAACACTGTATAAGACCATTATTGTAGAGTGTATACGAGGATCGGGGGGTGGGGGTCTCAAACATAGGGTTGGACAATTTGGTGGGTGGAGGAGGGATTGGTAAAGGAAAGGGGAAAGGTCAGGTGTGAAAAACAATGTATATGAACTTTGTATGTAAACCAGTATAAAATTTTTAGCTAACTTGAAAGGGACAGAAGAGCGGCACTACCCTGAGTGAACTAACTCAGTTTCACAAGGACGAAGACTGTGTAAAACCATTACTGCAGAATGAGTAAAAGGATCCAAGAAGTGCTCTGCCCAGGAATCCAACCAGCACCACAGGCATGAAAGGCGAGGTTTCCACCGCTGAACTATCATGCTTATGGGTCTGCTGTGCTTACATGTAAATAAAAACGCTGGTTTGCTTCAAGTAAATAATCCTTCTAGTCTCATACAAGCCTAGAGCGTGAACAATAACCCCAGGGAGGTGTACACGCCTTAAAACAGTGAACATAGGAGGTCAGGAGGGCAGTGCACTGCAGCCGTACAGGGTTCAGGGCAGAGCACAGGAAGGGAGAGGCTGGCAGGATAGATGGAAATGAGGATCACCGGGGGGGAGTGAGCAGAGTGCCCCTGCACTGTGGGGAAGAGTAGCACGTGTCACAGAACAAAATGCATCAGGACAGGTGAACGGAAAAGCCAGCCTCTTTGTGAGTTAAAATCACAGGAAAAGAATAAAAATGAGGAAAGGTGTGTGTCAGGATTGTGTCCGTTCTCCACACATTCTTGTGCGGAGCAACTCATCAGAGAAGCTGGACTCTGGAGAACAAGGTGGCATCAGGAGTGGAGGGAGGCTCACTAACAACCTGAATTATGCAGATGACACAATATTGTGTGCTGAAAGTGAAGAGGACTTGAAGCACTTCCTGAAGATCAAAGACTACAGCTTTCAAAATGAGCTACTTCTCAACATCAAGAAAGCAAAGAGCTGAAAACTGACATCAACCCTGACCTCAGGAACGGACCTTGACTCTTGTGGACACAGGCACTGGCAGGACCGGCAGATCCCATACATAATTTGGTACCAAAGCGCAGGCTGGTGCAGACCTCTCCACGGTTGGTCAGTTCAGCTTTTATTCTATTTGGTGGCAGAGAAAGTGCTGGTGCTCATAATACACGCTGCTGGTTCCCTTCACAGTGCTGACCACGGTGAGCCCACCGGCCGGGGTACTAAGGTGATTCTGCACCTTCAAGAAGGCCAGGCAGAGGCTCAGAGGAGGATGGCCGTGGGAAGGACAAGGAAAAGAAAACCAAACACATGAAGGAGAAATACGGTCATCGGGAGGTACAAGACTGAGCCAATGTGGACCAGATGTCCTGATGCCGTCACACAGGAGGACCGTGGAGCGCGCGACCAGAGCCTCAGTGTCCGGGAAGACCGCTCGGCAGGCTAGCACTTGCCAGTGTTCAGCTGGAAGTGAGGGCAGTGCTCCTTATCCCCCGCCGGGCTCCCTCTGGTCTCTTTGAGAACAAGAATAACAACATTAAACTTGATGTTCGCCATGTGCCCATCATGGACGGCTGGGCTGAGTTGACACCTGAACATCTGAACTTGACCCATGGTGTGGTTGGCTCTGAGGATCCGCCCCCCAACATATGTCGAGAAATGCTGCAACAGAGCAAAACCTTGAAGGTCAGCCGCAAAATCACCGGCAGGAAGTGCCTTGGGCTCTCCTCTGAGTTGGCGGAAGACGAGGGGAACTACAAGAAATCCTACGAGGCATTCCCTAACAGCCCGGAGCCTGGAGCCCAGAGGAGTCGCCTTTCTGAGCTGCTTCGCTGTCACACGTCCCAGTCTGGAGTGAGATGACAGCTCGCTCACAATGTGTCCGGCATGAAGGAGACGCAGCAGTCCACCTACTACATCACCGGTGAGAGCAAGGAGCAGCGGCCAGCTCTGCTTCAGTGGACCATGCGCGAGCGGGGCTTTGAGGCTGCGTGCATGACTGACCCGGTCGACGAGGACTGCGTGCAACGGTCCAAGGAATCTGTGCAAAAGCCCGCGTTCCGTCTCCAAGGCGGGCCTAGACCTACATGGGGATGAAGAGGAGGAGAAACGGAGGACAGCAAGGCCAAGCTTGAGACCTGGGAGCTCACAGGAAATTATGGGTAAGAAGGCCGAGAAGGTGACAATCTCCCCCAGGCTTGTATCTTCCCCCCGCTGCACTGTGACCAGCACACACGGCTGGACAGCCGACGTGGGGCAGATGAAAGCACAGGCGCTTCGGGACAACTCGACAATGGGCAACGTGGTGGCCAGAGAGACCTGGAGACCAACCCCGACCATCCGTCCAACTGCTGAGACACTGAGCTGAGGCCGACAAGAACCACAAAGCTGCCAGGATCTGGTGCTGCTGCTGTTGGGAACTGCACTGTTCTCTTCCGGCTCCTCCCAAGGATCCCCAGACTCGCTCCAACCCACACTGACCGCACCATCAAGCCAGGCTTAGGCACTGAGGATGGGGTGACAGCCGAGGAACCCAGAGCTGCGGCTCCTGATGAGAACCCCCCGCTCTCATCATCTCGCATAGAAGCCAACTAGAAGTTCCTGCGGTGACACCCCTGCCCCTGTACAGCATCCCTGTGGCCCCCACTGCGGCCCTGAGTCCCGCTCTCCGACCTGGCTCCACCTGCTGAGAGCCGGTGCTTTTCCCTCCTGTCCTGAGTGTAAGGCAGGATGGAAGGGCTTCTGGCCTCAAGCCCGACCTCAAGAATGAGGCTGAACGTTGTGTACTGTGAGGTTTCTTTGTTTACTCTGTTCTGAAATTAAAGTATTCAAAATTAAGACAACACTGTATTTAAAAAAAAAATCAAAAGGGATGAACTCGCTCAACATTTCTTAAGCTGAAGGAACTAAAGAACAAATTCAAGCCTCAAGCTGCAATACTTAAGGAGGCTACAGACAGTCTTGAATGATCCAGAGAGGGTCAAAAGGAGATGGAGGGAGTACACAGTCGTTGCACCAAAAAGAACAGGCTGACCCAGAAGAATGTCATCAAACAGCCTATGGTCAGCAGGCAGTGGTGATGAAGGAGGAAGTTCACACCGCCCTGAAGGACTGTCAGAGAACAAGGCCCCCGGCCTCCCCTCCGTATTTCAAGAAGGGCGCTCCAACCCTTTAGGAATATAACTTTCTAATAAATCTATCTTTACTAGGTTACCCTAAAAAAAAAAGACCCTAGGTATTGAAGGAATATCAACTGACAAATTTCAACAAACAGATGCTGCCCTGGACGTGCTCACCAGGTTGTGTTAAGAAATCTGGAGGACAACTACTTGGCCAACTGATTGGAAAAAGATCAATATTTACACCCATTCCAAAAAAAGGTGATCCAACAGGGTGGAAATTATCGATCAATATCACATGCAAGCAAAATCCTGAAGATAATCCAAAAACTACCAGAACAGTACACTGACAGAGAACTGGCAGAAGTGCAAGCTGGGTTTAGAAGAGGCCTTGGCTCTAGGGCCATGGTAGCCACTGTCAGATGGATCCTGGCTGAAAGCAGAGTACTGGAAGAATGTCTGTGTTTCACTGACTATGCAAAGTCATCTGACTGTGTGGATCACAATAAGCTAACCTTGATGAGAATGGGTATCCTAGAACACCTGATTGCGCTCATGCAAAACCTACACTTGAACCAGGAAGCAGTAGTCGGAATAGAACAAAGAAACAACATGATTCAAATCAGGAAAGGAGTGCATCAGGGATGTGTTCTGTCTCCCTATCTTTTCAATCCATATGCAGAACAGATCATTCAGGATGTTGGGCTTTATGGGGAGGAAAGTGGCATCAGCACTGGAGGAAGATGCATCAACAACCTACATTACAAGGTTACACAACCTTCCTCGCTGAAACTGAAGACGACCTGAGGCATTTGCTGCGGAAGGTCAAGGACAGTAATCTTCCATGTAGATTGAAGCACTACATCAAGAAAACAAAGATCCTTATCCCTGGGCCAACTGGCAGCACCACAATAGACAGAGGGTAATAATTTCAGCATGCTTGGTTTCACAATCACCACTCTTGGTAACAGCAGTCAGGAAACCGAAAGACAAACTGTACTGGAAAAATCGGCTATCAGGGACCTCTCCAGAGTGCTAAAGAGCAACAATGTCAATCTAGAGACTAAGGTGCACCTGACCCAGACTACGGTCTTTGCAATTACTTGTTACACATCATAGAGCTGGACAATTGCTAAGGGTGACAGAAGAAGAATCAATGCCTTAGAGTTGACATGCTGGAGAAGAGCACTGAACATACATACCATGGACCACCAAGAGAACAAGGAAGTCTGTTATGGAGATAGCGAAACCAAGTTTCTCCTTGAAGGCAAAGATTTGGAAGCTCTGTCTCATATATTTTGAGCATGTTGCCAGGGACCAGTTCTTGGAGAAAGACATTATGCTTGGAAAGGTGGAGAGACAGCACAGAAGAGGGAGAACCTGTATGAGATGGATTGATGGGTTGTGTCGGAGGAAGTAAGATTGGCGCAGGACAGGGCGGGTGTCAGAGCTGCTGCACACAGTCGACCCGAAGGCACACGTTGTTGCTGTTGTTAAGAGCCACTGAGTCAAGTGCAGCAATGAATGAATGAATGGAAATCCAAAACCTCTGTAAATGTCTATTAAAATTAATAAAAATTTTAAAAAAAGAGCCATTGAGTCTAGGCGACTCATAGCGACCCTATGAACGAAAGTCATTGACACTTGCGTGAATTTCATCCTTTCTCCAGGTTCACTGGGTTTCCAGAGGCAAGCTATTATGGAAGTGGATGCCACTCCTGCTTCCAAGCTTATTTTAATCAGGGAGCTCCAAACACTGTCCACCATGGGTAACCATTATTGCATTTGACACATCAGGGTCACAGTGTTCAGCTTCACAGCAACCACAAATTACCTCTGTACAGCAAGTGGACACACCAGGGCTATAGGAGCTAGAAGAATGTTTCACTAAAAATAATTAAAATCAGGCCTGAGGGCCGCATATTAAAGTCACCCAAGAGCAAAAGGAAAGAACTGGCCAGCTAACTGGAAGAGGTCCACATTTGTCCCCAATTCCAAGAAAGGTGAGCTAACAGAATGTGGAAATTACCGCACAGTATCATTACTACCCCATGCAAGCAAAGCATTGCTATAGATCAGTAAAGCAGCTAGGACACTGACAGAACTGCCGGAAGTCCAAGCAGGATGTTTAAAAGGTGTGGCACCAGGGACACCATGGATGAGATCAGATGGATTCTGGCTGCAAACAGAGAATAGCAGAAGACTGTCTATTTACGTTTTATTGACTGTGCAAAGGCGTGTGTGCAGATCGTAACAAGTTACGGCTGACATTGAGAGGAATGGGAATCGCAGAGCACGTAATCATGCTCATGTGAAACCCATCCCTAGACCAAGAGCCTATTGCCCAAACAGAGCAAGGAAACGCTGCATGGTTTACAACTGAAAATGGTCTGTGTCAGGGGTGTATCCTTTCTCCAGACCTATTCAATCTGCATGCTGAGCAAATAATTCAGGATGGTGGACTCTATGAAAAACCTATGTCGTCCGAATTGGAAAAACTCATGAGCAACCTACGTTATGCAGACAACACAATCTTGATTGCTCAAAGTGAGGAAGACTTGGAACATTTGCTGAAGAAGATCAAAGAATAAAGCTTTCAATATGGATTGCATCAAGATACTGCCTAAACACCTCGGCATTAAGAAGACAAAAATCATCACCACTGGGACTAACATCGTGACAGACTGAAGCTGTCAAAAATTTGTCTTACTTGAATCCACAGTCAGCAGGCTTGGCAGCATCACAAAATCAGGACACGCACTGCCTGGGGCAAGCCCACTGTTGGGGATCTCTCCAAATTATTGACGGGAAAAGATGTCAGTTTGCAGACCAGGTGTATCTGATTCAGGCTATGGTCTTTTCAATCACTTGCTACGCATCTGAGAGCTGAGTAAGGATGACAGAAGAACTGATGTCTTTGAACTGTGGTGCTGGAGAAGAGCACTAAGGATTCCATGCATCACCGGAAGAACAAAAAGGTCTGTCCTGGGAAGAGAGCGGCCAGAGCGCTCCCTGGAGACAAGAACGGCAAATCCTGCTCGCGTGCTCTGGGCACACTGCTGAGAGAGGCTTCTCAGTGGGAAGGGACATGGTATTTGGAAAGGTGGTGGTTGTTCGACGCCACTGAGTCAGGACAACTCAAAGTGACCCTACAAACAACAGATCCGACCCGTCCTTTCTCACAATCTCTGACACACTCCACGCAGAACAGCAAGGGCCAAGTGGGGGTGGCCAGATCTGCCCTTTACAAACGGCACAAGGGGGGGACTGTCTCTGTCAACGGCACCCACAACACAAAGCCGGGTCCACTGAGGTCGGACGTGAGCCCCACGCTCCCGCACCTCTACTCATCCCAACACCAATTTTACTGCCCAAATGGGGACTTTTTGGGGTTATGTTTGATGTGTGTTACTGTTCTTATTCCCCCCAAAAGGGGTTGCCAGTTAAACTTTTGACCAAGGGTGGAGGCCTGCTTAAGGGTGTGTGTGTCTTTAAAATCCCGTAGTGAGGGGCTAGGTGCCCAGAGACTCCACTCTACGAGCTGGGTCCTAGCGTCTGATGATGGATGGTCATGTCTTGATGGCGGTCACGTCTTGATGGTGTCACGTCTTGATGGTGGTCACATCTTGATGGCGGTCACATCTTGATGGCGGTCACGTCTTGATGGTGTCACGTTGTGATGGTGGTCACATCTTGATGGCGGTCACGTCGTGATGGTGTCACGTCGTGATGGCGGTCACATCTTGATGGTGGTCACATCTTGATGGTGTCACGTCTTGATGGTGTCACGTCGTGATGGTGGTCACATCTTGATGGCGGTCACGTCTTGATGGTGTCACGTCGTGATGGCGGTCACATCTTGATGGCGGTCACGTCGTGATGGTGTCACGTCGTGATGGTGTCACGTCGTGATGGCGGTCACATCTTGATGGTGGTCACATCTTGATGGTGTCACGTCGTGATGGTGTCACGTCGTGATGGTGGTCACATCTTGATGGCGGTCACATAAGGGAAGTTTTTATTTATTTAAAAACGAACATTCTTTAGGTGATTCAGCAATCGTTTGTCTATGTGCTGCACTGAATAACTTGGAGTCGTTGTGAGGCTGAACACTGTACCATAGTCGTGTCAAATACCATAATGGTGACCCATCATGGACAGTGTGTGGAGGGGCTTGCAGACTGATTCAGGTTGGGAAACAGGAGTGGCATCCACTTCCTAAATTAGATGCCTCTGGAAACTTTACAAACATAGAGAAATGATGTTAATTACAGAACAGAGTTCAGGTCTTTTGTGAAAGGGTCACTATGAGTCGTATTTGACTTGATGACACTTAAACCACTGCTAAATGAGACTAGTGCTGTTCTATGTGGAGGAACACTCTTCTACTTTGTACGTCACTCTTTGTCAATGTGCCCTATGAAGTAACCTGGGCTTGCTGTGATGCGGAACCTTGTGTCCTGGGAGTGTCAAATACCAGAATAATGTGCACAGTGCTTGGTGGAGCTCCCAGGTGTAAAACAGGTTTGGAAGCAGGAGCGGCATCCACTTCCTAAACCACATGCCTCTGGAAACTCTATGAACTCGGAGAAATGACGGCAGTTATGGGAAGGCTTTAGGTCTTTTGTTCACAGAGCTGCTATGAGTCGGGCTTGGCTTCACAGCAATCAACAACATCAACATGGGTCCAGAACCCACTGAATAGCTCACAGACCACACAGAAGTCAAAAGGTTAATTCAGGGTGCAACCACCGTGGAAGGCGGTGTGGCGCTTTCTCAAAAAGTTGCAAATAGAGATACCATTTGACCCAGCAATTCCACTACTGGGAATATACCCTGAAGAGACCA
>NW_006399967.1:3314796-3318260 GCF_000299155.1 Elephantulus edwardii
CGGTGAAGTGTCTGTTCATATCCTGTGTCCATTTTTCTATTGGATTATTTACCTTTATCTTGCTGTGGTGCTTAAGTATTTTATAAATTCTGGATATAAGTCCCTTATCTGATATGTCATTACCAAATACTTTTTCCCAGTCAGTGGCTTCCCTTTTTACCCTGTTGGAGAAGTTTTTGGATGTGCATAGAGATTTGATTCTTAGAAGATCCCATTCATCTATTTTATCTTCTCCTGGTTGTAGGCAAGTCTTCACTTTTAACAAGCAAGGTTGTATCATCTGCCAACTGTAGGTTGTTGATGAGTCTTCCTCCAACCCTAATGCCATATTCTTCATAAAGTCTAGGTTCTCAATTATCTATTCAACATCCATATTGAATAGATATGGAGAAAAGGTACATCCCTGATGCATACTTTTCTTGTTTTTGAATAATGCAGAGATAAGTTGCTCAGTTTGGGCAACAACTTCTTGGTCTAAGTATAGGTTTAACATGAGCACTATAAAGTGTTCTAGGATTCCCATTCTTCTTGATGTTAGCCATAATTTGTTATGATCCACAGAGTGAAATGCCTTTGGATAGTAAATAAAATGCAAATCGACATCCTTCTGGTATTTCCTGCTTTCAGT
This sequence comes from Elephantulus edwardii, assembly GCF_000299155.1. NCBI lineage: Eukaryota > Metazoa > Chordata > Mammalia > Macroscelidea > Macroscelididae > Elephantulus > Elephantulus edwardii. The sequence goes on from NW_006399967.1 coordinate 3,315,425, forward strand.
CCCCATTCATCTGACATCCTCAGTGATATCCCTCATGCCTCTTCTAAATCCAGCTGGTGTTTCTTTCAATTCTCTGTCAATGTACTGTTCTGGTGGGGTGTTTTTCACAATCATCAGCAGTGTTTTACTTGCATGTGATATCAGTGATACTGCTCAGTAATTTCCACATACTGTTGGATCACCTTGTTTAGGAACAGGAACAAGCAGGGATTTTTCCATTCAGTTGGCCAGGTAGCTGTCCTCCTAATTTCCCAGCAAACTCTGGGGAGCACTTCTAGGGCTGGATGTGTTTTTTTAAAAATGTCAATCAATTCAAGTCCACAAAACCCAAAATATGGTCTTGCATCTATCCTATCTGAATTTAAAAACTATGTTTAAAGTAGATTTGAGGTATTGAACACTAATGCTTGAAGACCAGATGAGTTGTCAGATGATACAAAGGATATCTATCATCTATGAAGAAAGTGAATGGTCATTACAAAGACTGAGGAGAAAGAGAAGATCAAAATTGATGTCAGAAGAGACTTTGCAAATTGCACTAGAATGTTAAGAAACCAAAACAAGAGGAAGAATTGCCCAAAAGGTGAACAGAAGATTCCAAAGGGCAACTCAAGAAGATAAAACAAAGAATTATAACAAAATGTGCAGAACTGGAGTTTAAAAACAAAAAGAAAAAAATTTAAAAAAAGAGAGAACTCACTCAACATATCTTAAGCTAAATGAACTGAAAAACAAATTCAAGCTTTGATTTGCAGTGCTGAAGACTGCCATGGGCAAAATCCTGACTGATCCAGGAAGCACCAGAAGAAGAGGGAGAGAATACACTGAGTCACTGTATCAAAAAGAAGTGGCTAACACAGGACCATTTCAGGAAGTAACATATCAAGAATCAGTAGTAACAAAGAAAGAAGCTCAAGCAGTCCTGAAGGCACTGACAGAAAATAAGTCTCCAAGAACTAATGGAATACTCTTGCACTTCTCTGACCAGCAAGATGTTGTTGTTGTTGTTATGTGCCGTCGAGTCGTTTGTGACTCATAGTGACCCTGTGTACAACAGCCCTAAACCGTGCTCTATCCTGTGCCAATCTCATTGCCTCTGAAACTCCCATCCCGATTACCCCAGTCACTGAATCAATCCACCTCATAGAGGGTCTTCCCCTCCTGTGCTGTCCCTCTACTCTACCCAGCATGATGTCCCTCTCTAAAGACCTGTCTCTCCTTACAACATGTCCAAACTATGTCCAGCAAGATAGTTCTGGGCAATTGAAATGAACTACTCAAGGCTTTGTGGCCTTTATGAGGAGGAATGTGGCACCAGGAGTGGAGGAAGACTCATCAACAGCCTTCATTATGCAGATGAGACAACTTTGCTTACTGAGACTGAGGAGGACCTGAAGCATTTACTGAAGGTCAAGAACTGAAGTCCTCAATATGGATTCAAGCTCAACAACAAGAAGACAAAGATTCTCATCACTAGGCCAATTGCCAGCACCATGAGGGATGGGGAAGAGATTGAGGTTGTTGACAATTACAACTTGCTGGGCTCTTCAATGAACACTCTTAACACCAGTAGTCAGGAGATCAAAAGACAAATTGTACTGGAAAATCTGGTGTCAGGGACCTCTCCAGAATGCTGAAAAGCAACAATGTCAGTCTCGAGGCTAAGGTGTGCCTCACCCAGGCCATGGTCTTTGCAATTACTTGCAATGCATCAGAGAGCTGGACAATGACTAAGGATGACAGAAGAAGAATCGATGCCTTTGAGTTGTGGATGCTTTTGAGCTGGAGAAGAGTCTTGAACACAACATAAACTGCTAAGAAAACAAGTAGGTCTGCTTTGGAGAGGATGAAACCAATTTCTCCTCTAAGGCTAGGATTTTGAAGCTCCGTCTCACATACTTTGGGCATATGGCCAGGAGAAAACAGTCCTTGGAGAAGGACATCATGCTCAGAAAGGTGGTGGAACAGCACAGGAGAGGAAGACGCCAGATGAAATGGATTGACAGTTACTTCCGCAATGGGGGTAGGTGTGTCTGAGCCAGTGATACTAGCTCAGAACAGGGCAGGCTTCAGAGCTGTCCCTAGGGTCTCTACGAGTCACATGTGACTTTACGGCACATACCAACAGCTACTACTCCAGAGTTTCCCTAGTCAAAGCCTAGGGGAGAGGATCTCTGGTTGAGTGTCCTCCTGACCTATAGGACTCATCAATTTTATTGACACGTTTTTCATGACATAAGCAGTAAAGTGTGTTAACGGGACTCCAAGATGGTTTTTGTTGTTGGGTTTTTGTTGTTTTCTTCTTATTTGCTGGCCTTTCCTCTTTCCATAAGTACATCTTGAGCAGAAGGCAGCTTCAGTGTGAGACTCAAAGTTACACTGTCTCCTGGAAGGGTGATTGTTTTGTCTTTAACCCAGGCACTACCTGCCTTGGTCAGCTTAACCCCTTACATCTACCCCTTTTTGTTTTCTTTTATGATTTTTTTAGGGTGTAAAATGTTTTGTTTGCCTTTCACAATAGGGTTCAGTATAAGTAGTGTGTAAATCAAACAAATTAAAGGGCATAAGGTAAACAATTTAAATTTTGCTGGTGAGGCTTTGGTGGAAGGCACTTTTTTTCACCCTATGAAAATATGTATGTTTAGCATAGTTCAAGCTGCTTTGAAGGAAATAGCAAAAAATAAGGCCGCAGGAATAGATGGTATACCAATTGAAGTATTTCAGATAACAGATGTTACCCTGGATGTGCTCACCAAGTTGTGCCAAGAAATCTGGAGAACAACCACTTGGCCAACTGACTGGAAGAGATCCATATTTGTTCCCATTCCAAAGAAAG
>NW_006399967.1:3319369-3353080 GCF_000299155.1 Elephantulus edwardii
CAGGAGGGGAAGACCCTCTATGAGATGGATTGATTCGGTGACTGGGGTAACCGGGATGGGTGTGTCGGAGGCAGTGCGGTTGGCGCAGGATAGAGCAGGGTTTAGGGCTGTTGTGCATAGGGTTGCTATGAGTCGCAAACAACTCGACGGCACATAACAACAACAAGAACATCATTATTAAAATAAATACCTGAGGTCCGCGGGCCCACTATTCACACGCCACATGCTCAGTGAGCAAATGGGGGTGATGGCTGCCAGTTTGGACAGTGTGGTAAAAAAAAATCATTTTGGTCACCAAAGATTGTTTTCTGCCTGATTTTTTTCTCCTCTTATTAATTCAATGTTACGCATTTTTTAACCCTCCCTTCTCTCCACCTCTCCCAGGCCACCCCACAATGCACCTCTTGTTCCAGATTGTTCTCATGCATATAATGACAGTTCTTCCCCTCCTCTCTTCTGATGCAGTGTTTATTATCTAACCACTCTTTCCCTATTCTCTCCCCAAACCTTCATATTGATCTTATTTTATAACAGTGGTGATACACAGTATTTGTCCTTTTGTGACCGAGATATTTCACTAAGCCTGATGTCCTCCTGGCTCCTCCATGTTGTGTAATGTTTTACTATTTCACTGTTTTTTTTTCAGTGCTGCATTGTATTCCATTGTGTGAATGTACCATAGTTTTTCTATCCATTCTTTTCTTGATGGGCACTTGGTTTGCTTCCATCTTTTTGCTATTTGTGAATAGTACAGCAATAACCATGGGTGTGCTTATAAGGCTTTTTTTCTCTTTTTGAGACTTGCATCCTCCTCTGAAATGAGAGCTCTAGCTCCTGTTAAAGGGGAGGGAATGACAACCTCTCCATCTCCTTCCTGCTGGCAGTGGGAGTGGTTTGTGAGCAGCAATTAGGCTCTTTTGGGTAGAGGCTGATTCAGGTGTCCACTGAAGACGCGGGAGCTCACGCAAGGGTCCACGACCAGACTAGCTGTATCTCTGAAGCAGCATCATTTTCTACTGGGAGTCATGTAGTCTGAAAGATCTAAACTTGGAAAGCTCGTTAGAAAGACAAGACAAGCAGTAATAGTAGGGGCGTGTCTTGTTTTCTCAGAGTATTTTTTGTTATTTTATTTTAATGAACATTTACAGAGATTTTGGATTTCCATTCTTTTTTTTTTTTAGTAAACTTGATTTGCCTGAATTTATTAATTTTAAAGACTATGCAGAACAATTTTTTATTACATACAACAAAATTATTTTCTTCTTTATTCATTTTCTCTTACACTTAATTTACTTTTACACTTTTTTAATTTACTCTTACTTTTTAGTTACTCTTTCTGGAAAAAGTAGACCTTTACTTTAGGACTAAACTCCTTTCCTTCTAAAAAATTACTACTCTTATTATCCTGTTACTTAGCTACAGATTTACACACACATTCTTATGCATTTTACAACTGTTTAGTTAGTTCTCACAAGCTCCTATGCCTTCTACAAATGTTTAGTCAGTTCTGACAAAGATTCACATTTCCTCACTACTTATAGCTGTAGCAAGCTGGCATTTTGGCTTCAGGCAATACATAGGTTTCACTCAATTACTTACACAACTGTTTAGGAGTTTTACCAATATTTTTTCTTTAAACTTCTGGAGATGTATAGTTCATTTTTTTTTGTATGTGTGCAATTATAGCATCTACATAATCAGGTAACAGAGACATATCTTCAATAGTTAATATAATGTCATCAGTACTATGAAATTAACAGAAAATAAAGTTATATTTTTATCATGCAAGTTGTTGTTGTTGTTAGGTGCTGTCAAGTAGGACCCATAATGACCCTATGAACAACAGATATGAACCATGTCCTAACCTGTGCTTTCTGTACATTTCCTGACACATTAGAGCCCATTGTGGCAGTCGCCATGTCAATCCACCTGGCCAAGAGTATTCCTCTCCTTTGCCAACCTTTCACCCTTCCAAGCGTCATATCCTTCTCCATGGATTAGCCCATCCTAGCAACATGCCCAAAGTATGTGAGACAAAGCCTCATCATTCTTGCCTCCAAAGAGCATTCTGGCTGCCAGCTCTCCAAGATGTATTTCTTTGTTCTTTTGATAGTCTATGGGATGTTCAGTATCCTTCAACACCACAGCTCAAAGACGTCTATTCTTCTTCTGTCATCCTTATTCATTGTCCAGCTCTCAGATGCATAGCAAGTGATCAGACACACCTTAGTCCTCAAATTGATGACATTGCTCATCAATAATTTGGAGAGGTCCATAACTGCAGACTTGACTGCTGATACCAAGAGTGTTAGATGTGGATCCACATAAGATGAAATTGTTGATAGTTTGAATTTTTTCTCTATCTATCCTGATGTTGTCTATCTATCCAGTGGTAAGAATCTTTGTTTTCTTGACATTGAGATGCAATTCATAGTGAAGGCTACATTCCTTGATTTTCTGCAGCAAGTGCTTCAAGTCCTCCTCACTTTAACAAGCCAGGGTGTGTCATCTGTATAATGCAGGTTATTGATGAGTCTCCCCCAATCCTGATGCACATTCCTCTTCACAGAGTCCAGCTTCTCGAATAATTTGCTCAGCATGCAGATTGAATAGCTATGGAGAATACAACCCTCACACACTCACTCCTTTCCAATTTTTTTAATTAATTTTAATGAAAGTTTACAGAGACTTGGGGTTTCCAGTCATTCATTGTTGCACTTTTCTCCCTGCCTGCGCCCTCCCCTCAATTCACTCTTCTTCTTAGAAAAGTAAAAGAATTGTTTGTTCTCCTAGCAGTCCATGGTATATTCAATAATGATCTACATTGTTGTTATTGATTGCCTTCAAGTCAAGCATGACTTACAGCGACCCTATGAACAAAAGGCCTGAAGCCCCTCTACACCTATCAACATTTATCAAAGTTTATAGGGTTTCTGGAGGCATGTTGTTTAGCAACTGGATGCCACTCCTGCTTCCAAACCTGTCATACTATGTTATTGTTGTTATGTGCCATTGAGTTGCCTGCGATGTATAGTGACCCTATGTACAGCAGCCTGTCCGGAGCCAGTCTCACTAACTCCAACACACCAACTCCCGTTGTCTCAGTTACTGTATAATCCATCTCATCTGGGGTCTCCCTCTCCTGTGCTGTCTGTCCACCCTTCTGAGCATGATGTCCTTCTCCAAGGACTGATCTCTCCTGGCCACGTGCCCAAAATAAGTGAGGCAGAGCTTTAAAATCTTAGCCTCCAAGGATAGACTTGGCTTCACCCTCTCCAAGACAGACCTGTGTGTTTTCTTGGCAGTCCATGGTAGGAAGAGTAAAAAAGGCATTGGTTAAATCATTCACTTCATATTTCTGTCCAGGCAACGCTTTCATTTTATCCATTAGGGTAATTGTATCAGGTAACTGCAAAAAGAGGGTGTGTCACTTTAATTCTCTATAATCCACTGTCACTTGCCAGCTTCCGTCAGTCTTAGACTGGCCACACAGGGTTATCCCACTTAGCGGTACTAGTGACTAAGACCCCAGCTTTAACATGGTCACTAGTGGTCTTCTTTATCGCTTTGTCCCCAGGAGTACGACACTGTTTACTCGTGACCTCCCTGCTGGCTGTTAAACATTTCACCCGAGTCACATATGCCTTCCCTACCAAACTGCAGGTACTTGACAGGTTTGTACAGTAAACTCATATTTTCCTTCCTGTAGCTGGAGAATGAGTCCTTTTAAAATGTTGCTGTTGTTGTTGTTGTTTTTAGGTGCCACTGAGTCGACAACAAGCCATAGCGACCCTATGAACTTCGAGCTGAACCCCGCCCTGTCCTGTGCCATCTGCACACTTGCCGACACACTAGAGCCCATTGCAGCAGTCACCGTATCAGTCCACCTGGTCAAGGGTCTTCCTCCTCTTCACTGACACTCTACCTTTCTGAGCATCATGTCCCTCTCCAAGGAATCGCCTCTCCTAGCAACACGCCTGGAGTATGTGAGGTGAAGCCTCATCATCTTTGCCTCCAGAGAGCACTGTGGCTCTGCCCTCTCCAAGACATATTTGTTGTTTTGGTCTATAGGACGTTGAGTGCTCTTCTCCAACACCACAGCTCAAAGGTATCAATTCTTCTTCTGTCATCCTTATTCATTGTCCAGCTCTCAGATGCATAGCAAGTGATCAGAAAGACCATGGCCTGGATCAGGCGCACCTTAGTCCTCAAACTGACAACATTACTCCTCAATAATGTGGAGAGGTCCCTAACTGCAGATTTTCCCACTGAAATATGTCTCCTGATTTCCTGACTGCTGGTGACAAGGGTGTTGATCATGGATTCAAATAAGATGAAGTTGTTGACAATGAATAAATGGAAATCCAAAATCTCTGTAAATGGTCATTAAAATTAATAAAATAAAATTTTTAAAAAAAGATGAAGTTGTTGACAGTTTCAGTCAGTTTATTTAGTACAGTGATTCTGTGCATTCCCTCCATCTTCTTTTGATACTTTCTGGGTCATTCAATATATTGCCATAGCATATTTCAATATTGCGACTTGAGGCTTAAATTTGTTTTTCGGTTTTCTCAGATTGATACGTGCAGAGCAACTTCTTCCCTTCTTACTCTCCTTCCAGATCTCCCCGAATTCCATGATAATACTTTGCTTTGTCTACAGTATTTTAGCATTCCAGCACGCCCAAACGCTGGGGAACTCTGGGCCAGAGTCCCCCAACTCATCTAGCAAGTCTGCTCTGTGGACACCCACTTGGGGCAAAAAGAAAGCCACAAGTGCCCCGGCGTTCCATACTTGCCTCTCTTCAAGACACAAGAGGCCGCATCTAGGGATTGAAAATGAGGTGACCCTCTCCACCTTCCAAAAAACTCCTTAAGTACTGTGTCCAAACTAAAAAGGCTTGAGGTCAAATGGCCTACATGTCTGGGCTGCAAACACCCACAGGTCCGCCTTGCGTCCTGAGGATAACCCACCCTCCATCCTTGAAATAGTTATTGATTCGCTCTGTTCCTGACAAATAGGCATTTCTCAGGAATCGAGCATAGTGTCCCAAAATAAGTAGTGGACACATGAACTCAAGAGACTCTCCCAATTATTCCCACAGGTGTTTGCATTGAATACGTAGTTGATCTAAGAAAATTTTATCACAAAATTCCTAACTCATTTCTGTCACCAAAGGTACTTTGTGAATACCCAACCTTCTTGTTTGTTTCAAAGTTTTGCATTTTAATTACTAGTTTAAATCATTAATGCACATTGATTGTTTGATCCATTTTAGACTGCAGAAGTTGGTGGAAATTTTCAATTTCTCCATCTTTGGTTTTATTGGTTGATACACAAATTTGAATAAATTCTCATTTATGTCTTTCTTGTGTGCATATGGCTATTATCTTAACCCTAACCACACTGTCAAAATCAGAATATGTTTTGTTACATGCTGTTGAGTTGACTAGGACTCATAGTAACCCTGTGAACCACAGATCTGTGCCGTCCTCAACCTCTCTGCCTTGCTCAAATCCATTCAAATCACACAGTACATTTTCTAAATTGATTCTCAAGTCTGAATAGTCTTAGTGGTGCTGATGGATCTACTTCCATCATTCCATGGTGTCAGATGGCAATGTTGTTGTTAGGTGCCATCAAGTCAACTGCAACTCGTAGAGACTCTGAACAACAGTTCTGAACCTTGCCTCCCCCTGCACCGGGCTTATGATCTCTGTCCTGCTCAAGCCTCCCGTGGATGTCGTTGTGTTGATCCATCTCTTCATGAGTCTTCCTCTCTTTCACTGATCTTCTAGCTTCCTCAACATGATGTCTTTCTCCGAGACCGGTAACTCACCATCCTTGCTTCTAAGAAGCCCTCCTTTAAGACAGATTTGTTCATTCTTTGTATAGTCTATGGAATACTCAATACTCTTTGACAACACCACAGTTCAATGACATCTATTCTTCTGTCAATCTTACTGTCTAGTTTTCAGATGTATAGGAAGCACTTAAAGAGACCACGGCTTGATCAGACACACTTCAGTCTTTAAACGGACATCCTTGCTCTTTAGAGCTTTGGAGATGTGGAAATAGTAATAGCCAAATTGTCACCACTAAAAGCTAAAATGTTAGTGAGACATGAGGATTTGTTTGATCATGTATTTGGTATTTTCCCACAATTTTTTCGGGTTAAGAAGTTTAGAGAAGTGCAGTCACTGTGGAAGGCGGTATGGCACTTTCTCACAAAGTTGCAAATAGAGATACCATTTGACCCAGCAATTCCACTACTGGGAATATACCCCAAAGAGACCATAACTATCACCCAAGCAAATATAAGCACCCATGTTTATTGAGGCTTTGTTCACAATAGCAAAGAGTTGGAAACAATCTAAGTGTCCATAAACAAATAAATGAATTGAGAAGCTCTGAAATACTATCAGATTGAACACAATAAAATACTATCACAATGAAACACTAACACAATGGAATACTATCCTGCATTGAAAAACAAGGAATTCATGAAATATTAAACAAAATGGGTGACCCTGGAGGACATTATGCTGAGTGAAATATCTCAGTGACAAAAGGACAGATACTACATAGTGCCACTGTTGTAAAGAGGGACTTACATAGAAGTTGGGGGGAAACTAAGAGTGGATAAAAAATATATACTGCTTTAAAACAGATGAGGGAGACAACTGTTTGTAAGGAATATATGACCAGGTATTATTGTCATGACAGGAGTCCAGAACGAAGGCTGCACAGTGGCGTGGACTTGGGGAGGGCGGGGGGCAGGGATTGTATAACAATGAAAGAATTTTTCTTTTAACTTTTCAAAGAGAACAAACTGAGGGGAGGTGTGGACAGGGAGAAAAGTGCAACAATGAAGGAATGAAAATCCAAAGTCTCTGTAAACTTTCATTAAAATTAATTTAAAAAATTTTTTAAAAAGAAAGTTTAGGAAGTTGATGGTGGGTCCTACATATGTTAGACAAAACGGTGAAAGAAAGAAATGAGCTCAGGCTTCTGAGTCAAAGCTCAAGTTTGTCACATAATAGTTTCCAATTATGCCACAATGAATGAATTTTTTTAAAAAAGTAAACTGGGGGTAGGAAGGAAACCATGCAAGAATGAATGAATGAAAATCCAACTTTTCTGTAAACTTTCATTAAAATGACTATTTTTAAAAAAGGAGACAAAAGCTTTCCAATTATGCCTTGAAACAAGGAGGAAGTCCTCTGTATTTAGTAACAGAGCTGATCTTGAGGAAATTCAAACCCAAAATCTGATTATAAGAGTGAATGAATTCGAGGCCGACTGAGTGCCAATCTCAAATGGTGTCTGAAGTTAAAGGTCTTGATAGGGAAGAAACAGAATCCTGAAACCTGGTGAAGGACAGATAAGCAGGAAGTTAAGGGCACTGAGTCTCTAAATCCATTCTACGGGCCGTGCCAATAGAAGGAGCTCTTTTGTTGTTGTTGTAGTAGTAGCAGCAGCAGCAGCAGCAGCAGTATTGTAGTACTGTTGTACTAGTAGTATTGTAGTATTGTAGTAGTAGAGTACTGTTGTAGTAGGAGGAGGAGCAGTAGCAGCAGCAGCAGGTGTGTGTGTAGCATCGAATCAGATCCGACTGGTACAGAAGGAGATTGCCCCTCCTTCTCCAGTGAACCATCTGGTGATTTCAAACCGCACGCCTTCGGGATTGCAGTGCAGCTTCTTGCCATTAGGCCACCAGAGCTCCCTAACAGAAGGAACTCTTGTTGATATTAACTGGCTGTACTTGATGAATCTTTGCTATAGTCCCTGTTGTAGAGGATGGGTGATGTTGGAGGCATTGCCTGAGACAGGTACTTTACAAACGCGTTGCTGGAGGTCCTTGTGAATTGTCCTCACCGTCTATTCTTACTTCTAGGACTATAACTGGAGATAAATTTCAGCAGGCCCCAAAAGGCAAAGTACAAATAGTGACCCAGAAAGAGGTACACTACACCCCAAAGAACTGCTTGATCTTTTTCTAATATTTACAAACAGAAACCTGGAGAACATGTGCAGGAATGGTTATGAAGGGTGTAGGATAAAGGTGCAGAGAATATACAACAGGACCAATCTGAGTTTATTGATCTAAGCACAGATTTTTCAGGGAGCATTGCAGCTGGAGAGGTTGTGAAAGGATCTAGCCCTTGTTTAGTTGACTCACAGAAGCATGGGTTATGCAGTGGTCACTCTAAGTCCAGGGAGTACTGGGGTGTCTTCCGTGGGGAGCTGTGCGTCTAACACTCTAGCTGTTTGAGTCCAACAACTGCTGTTCAGAAAAAAGATGGGCAGTCTTGTCCAGTGTGATTTAACCCTAACCCAGATACGAGACTGATAAGGGTCAGATATGAGTTGGTTCTGACTCAAGGAGAGAGAGAAAAACAACATCACACTTTAGGACAGGTCTTGAAATCTTGACTTTTTCTTTTCTTTTTTACTATGACTGCTACACTGTTCCATTTCTCATTTCCAACATAGCGGATCGTATGATTGTCTGATTGAAAATGGCCAGTTCCAGCCCATTTCAAGTCTCTGATGCCTCACATGTTCATGTTTATATGTGTATACATCTCATTTTCTCCAGTTTTCGTAAATTCATACTTCATACATTCCGTATGCTAATTCTTGATAGTCATTTGCAGCAGAGTCTCTTTATTTTTCATTTTGCCACGTCAGCAATGACGATCTTTCATTGGGTGACAGATTTGCTCTATCCCAATCATTAAGGTAGACTCTGCTTTTCCCCCTGTAGTGTTTCGAGATCCTTCCAACCTGAAGGGCTCACCGTCAGGTACTAGGTCCGTGTTCTGCTGTGGTTTCCAAGGCCCGTCATTTCACAAATGGATGGCCGTGTGTTCCTAGCCCACCTTAGTCCACAAGCTCCACCACAGTTCGCCCTGCTAGTATGTGGCGTCTAGTCTTATAACAACACGCAAACCCCCACAGTCAGCAACCTGACAGATACGTGGTGGAGGAGAATTGTGGGATACAAACATATTTATGTATTCATACCAAGATGAGAGATTCAGGACTAAGGAACACCAAAATGCTTCAGAACTCTTATTTCCTTTTTTTAATTTATTTTTTTATTTTTGTGTGCGTGTACCGTCAAATCAGATCCGATTGGCACAGGAGGAGATTGTTCCTCATTTTCCCGGCAGAGCATCTGGTGGATTCGAACTGTGCGCCTCTGGGATTGTAGTTGCAGCTCCTTGCCACTAGGCCACCAGAGCTCCCCAGAACTCTTATTTCCTTTTAACACTGTGATTGGGGAACAAATCTTAACCCTGATGTGTCATTGAAGATGATTTTTGGGTAGAATGGACCATTGACCCAAATGGGAAACGATCACTTCTCAGTTTTGTTTTGCTGTACGATGTTGGCCAATTTTACAGAAAAGAGGACGCATTAGTTATTTCTTCCCCTCCTAGCTCGTTCTACGCTAGAGGCCAGTGTGAGCGGTGAACTGGCCTGGAAAAGGGCTCAGATACTGCAATACACCATCACTTACGATTGTCACCACCAGCGTCTCAAGTTCTAACTACTAGCTCTGCCATGAACCAGCTATGAATTATATGGGCCAAGTACTTCACCTCGCTCAGCACCTGTTTTCTCTGATATGAGATTAAAAATTGACGGCCTGCAATGATCTGCTTGTGTGGGGCTTTTCTTTCCCCTCTTCCTCCTACGCCTGATCATGGTGCTGTGATTTTCCTTTGGGGAGTTGCCTCTCCTTTATTTTTATCCAAACAGCTAAAATTAAAGTTGACCTCACTTCTCATCTCCAAGCCAGGTAGTAAGAGAACATTGGCACAGTGGCTGCCTCAGCGGTCACCATGCGAATTTCACAGCGCAAAGCAAATCCATTCTGGGACTTTTGCCAAGAGAATCCATTCTGGGGAACTCTCTGGGGTTGTTACGCTAGAAAGATGTAGGGATGGAGCTGAGTGGAAAGCATTCATCTCATAATAATAGGAGAACAGGCAGAGAACAGTAAAGTTCACACTGCAAAGGTTGGTAGAATTCCACAATTTCCTCATCTTTGGCTTTCTCTGTTTTTGCCTGTGTTTGAATAATTGTTATAGTAACGGGTCTTTCTTGGTTAGGTATGGATAGTACACTGTTACAGCATTGTACTTCATGTAGATCTTGCAATAGTCTTTTAAACAAGACATGCAATATCATTTCTATTCAACTCTTCAATTCTGGCATTGTAGGCCATTTAAGTGTCAGATTCATAGTGGCACATTCCAGTCATCTCAGCTCAATAATTCCTAGAATGTCTATCATTATGAGTTCCAATTTTTGTAAGAACTTTTAGCTTTCCTGTATTCATATGTCCTACATTCCATATTGGGTCTATCTCAACTGAATTTAAAAAGCATTTCAAGAATAGGTTTGAGGCATTTAACACTAGTAATCAAAGACCAGATGTGTTATGGGATGGTGTCAAAGCTACCATCCATGAAGAGAGGAAAAATGTGTTTGCAAAGACACAGGAGGGAAAAAACACCAAGAGACTGAAAACTGCACTATAGCAAAAACAAACTAGAAGCCAAAACAAAGGGAAGAGATGCTGAAGAAAAAAGGGGACAGAAGATTTCAAAGGGCAGCTTGAAAAGACAAAGCAAAGTCCTAAAACTAAAAGTATAAGGAGCTGGCATTGAATAAATAGAGAAAAACTAGACTCGCTCACTATTTCTCAAGCTGAAAGAACTGAAAAACTAATTTAAGCCTTTGTTTGCAATACTGAGAGATGCTATTGGCAAAATCTTGAATGACGCAGAAAGCGTGAAAAGAAGATGGAGGGAATACACAGAGTCACTGCTCCAAAAGAATTGATCAACACTCATATATATCAGAAAGTAGTCTATGAAAAGAGCCAATGATAATGAAGGAGGAAGTGGAAGCGGCATTGACGGCACTGGCAAAAAATAAGGCCCTGGGGATGCATGGGATACCAGCTAACATGTTTCAACTAACAGATGAAGCCTGGACGTCACCAGTCTACACCAGGAAATTTGGAGGACAGCTGGCTGGCAGAATAACTGGAAGAGATCCACATTTGTTCCCATTCCCAAGAAAGGTGATCCAACAGAATATGGAAATTATTAAAAAAATCGTTAGTACCACATGCAAGCAAAATCTTGCTCAAGATCCACCAAAACCAGCTACAACAGTACACAGAGAACTGCCGTAAGTTCAAGTTCAGTTTAGACGAGGCCGTGGCACCAGGAATGTCAGATGGGTTCTGGCTGAAAGAAGACTACTAGGAGAATGTGGACCCGTAATCCAGCAGATGCTCGCCTAGAGAAGTAGAGATGATCTCCTCCTGTGCCGGTCAGATCTAATTTGATGGTACACACACTACTACTACTACGACTACTACTACGACTACTACTACTACTACTACTAGAATGTGTACCTGTAGGGGTTAAGCTAACTAAATCAAAGGTTGCTTGGATTGAGAGAATGAAATCAAAGAAAACTCTGTCAAAGAGAGAACTCGGTTAAATGCACATTGTGGGGAAACTTGCTAAGTAAATGTTGATTTGTTCAACAAAACGAAGGTAAGTATTTGTAGCCACAGAGAAAGGCCTTCACCAACATGGAAAGAGCACGGAGCTCATTATAGAGCCCAGATGGGGGCCACCAGGCAGTGAAGGACCATGTCACCACAGCATGTTCCCTGACCCACTGAGAGGGGATGTAGCGGGCCATGTAGGAGGGGTGGCCACCAGGAGGAGACGAGGAGAGGCCAGCCCTGGCAGAAGCCATGTATATTACAGGGCCCTCAGCCCCGGCCCCTGTGCAGAACAAATCTTGGTTACGTCTAGACCTCTTGACATTAACATGGTTGCCCATGTGTGATAAAAGCAGATAAGAAACTCCTCATGTTTGGAAACATCCATTTGTTTGAGAGCTCACATGTCTTCTATAAATGACGTTAAATGAAATTGTTACGGCCACCTCCAGAAGCCACCACAGAGGGACATGGCCTGAGGTTCATCTCTGATAGACTGACCTGTAGCTGCGGCCACTATGCTAATCCATCTCACCGACAGTCTTGCTCTCTTTCTCTGACCCTCCACTTTGCAAGCATCGAAATGTCCAATTGCCCATGGCTCTGTATGTTAATGTGTTTTTCACTTAATTGGAACTGTACATGTTATGTGTACATATTGGGCAAATGAGTCCTAATTTTATAATATCTAATATCTAGATTACTAGATAACATCTAATATCTCTATCTAATATCTAGATAGGGAGCTCTGGTGGCCTGGTGGCAAGAAGCTGCGCTGCAATCCCAAAGGTGCATGGTTCAAATCCACCAGCTGCTCTGCGGGAGAAGAATGAGCAATCTCCTCCCGTGTGATTTAACTGCCTCTGATCTGACTCAACGGTACGCACCAATAACATCTCCCCACAGGATCTGATATTTAAACTAAAGTCAAAGCCAGAGAAAGATGATCAATAAAGGTGACAAGAAGAGTTTACTCATTGCTTTCATTAATTTCCATTCCAATTGAGACTGAGAGGAACTCAGAGATTGAAACTGTCAACAGCTTCACCATCTTATGTGGATCCACAATTAACACCCTTGGTACCAGCAGTCAGGAAGTCAGGAGACATATTGTACTGGGCAAGTCTGCAGTTAGGGACCTCTCCAAATTCTTGAGGAGTAATGATGTCAGTTTGAGGACTAAGGTGCATCTGATTCAGGCCATGGTCTTCCCAATCATCTTGCTGTGCATCTGAGAACAGGACAACGAATGATGATTCCTGTTCCTTCTAGACAATTTCAGAAGAAGAATTGACACTTTTGAGCTGTGGTGTTGGAGAAGAGCACTGACCATCCCATGGGCAGCCAAGAGAACAAACCAGTATGTCTTGAAGCCAGAGTGTTCTTTGGAGTCAAGGATGATGAGGCTTCATCTCACATACTCCAGGCATGTTGCTAGGAGGGGCTATTCCTTGGAGAAGAACATCATGCTTGGGAGGGTGGGAGGTGGATGAAGGAGAGGAAGACCTTCAACCAGGTAGGTTGATGCGGTGACTGCTGCAGTGGACTCTAGTGTGTCAGGAAGTGTGAGGACGGCGCAGGACAGGACGGGGTCAGATCTGTTGTTCACAGGGTTAGGGTCTCTGTGGGTCATACTCAACGTCTCTCATTTACAAGGATTTTAAGATCACCTTCAGATGTCCCAGGTACATCGGGCGACCGTGAAGTCATGTAGAGACTGAACGGTCCCTGATAGAGCGTGTGGTATAGAAGAAAAGACAAGAGGCACAGTCTGGGGAGACAGTGGCACGAGTTCGTGGGCCTCTGACAAGCCACGAAGAGGAGGAATTGCTTCAGCTCCTCATCAATTTCTTTAAAAATACATTGTTGTTGTGAGGAGATGTCCAGGGGACGTCTGACCCACAGGGACGCTGATACAGCAAAGCAAACCAGGGCTGGTCCTGGACTGCATGACGAGCAATGCATTGTCAGAATTGGAGGAACTCCTTAAAAACCGGCCATATTGTGTAATATTACACAAAACGGGTGACCCTGGAGGACATTATGCTGAGTGAAGTATCTCAGTCACAAAAGGACAAACACTGCATAGGGCAACTATTATAAAAGAGGCCTGACATTGGTGTTGGGGGGAGACTGAGAAAGATGGGATAATGTGTATACTGCATTGAAACAGATGAGGGAGAGAACTGTTTAAAAGGGATATGTGATTAGGTATTACTGTCATGACAGGAGTCCAGAATGAAGGCTGCATAGTGGAGTAGACTTCGGGGAAAGGGATTGTATAAGAATGAAAGAATTTTTTCTTTTACTTTTCAAAAAGAAAAGTGAATGGGGTGAGGGGTGGTCACAGAGAAAAGTGCAACAATGAATGAATGAATGAATGAATGGAAATCCAGTCTCTGTAAATTTTCATTAAATTCAATTTTTAAAAAAAATTTTAAAAACCCAAACAACGGGCATAGGGAGCTCTGGTGGCCTAGTGGCAAGAAGCTACACTGCAATCCCAGAGGTATGTGGTTCAAATCCACCAGACGCTCTGAGAGAGAAGGAGGGACAATCTCCTCCTGTACCAGTCAGACCCGATTTGATGGTACACACACAAAAATAATAAAATAAAACTTAAAATAAACAAAACTGGGGGTGTAGGGGACATCATCTTTCTTGCTAAAATTGAAAAGGACTTGAAATAGTTACCGAGGAAGATTACAGATCGCAGCCCTGACCAGGAATCCTCAAAACAGGCCCAATAAACAGCATCACAAAGAGGTGAGAAGATAGGCCCTCGAAGGTTCCCTGTCGGGTTCCGGGAGCGGCAACCCCGAGATCACGTGACATAGCCTGCACCAGGCAAAGGGGCTGAGAAGGTCTCTGTAAAGGTCTAAAAGCAAAGACGTCCCTTTAAAGACCAAGGTGGACCCATCCAGGCACAGTATTTTCAATTATTTCATAAACAAACAATAGCTGCACAATTAATAAGAAAAAGTGGAGACCTGATACCTTGAATCACGATGTTGGTGAGGAAATTAAACATTCTTGACTGCCAGAAAAACCAAAGAATCTGTCTTAAAATAGAGCAGCCAGCGCTCCCCTTAGAAGCACGGATTACACACCTTCATAGACTGTGGACTGCGGTCAGGAGGGCCAGGCCCTGGGAGTGGGCAGCGGGCTTGGTGAAGTAGAAGGTCGGCCGCTGGGAGCAACATCTGCCTGTGCAGAGAGTGAGGAGGGGGCCTGCGAGGGGGCCTTCCCAGCAAGGGCCGCGGGCAGAGCTGGGGGCGGAGATCTGTGAGTTCTGTGTGGTCATTGCAACGAGTTAGGAATCCAGCAGAGACACAGAGAGCACAGGGATGGGAGGGCGGAGCCGCAGCTTAGATCAGAAACGGTGGAAAATCGGGAGAGCAGGGACGTGCCTGACGTCCATCGCACGGAAGCCAGCTTTGTGCAGCCCTGAGTTAGCCCTCAGCCAGCCTGGAGGGCCTGACGCTAGTGAACAGCTGTAACCCTGCACAACACAGAGTGATTAAAGGAGCAGGGAGCCTTGAGGGCGAGGGGGAAGTTCCCTGACTTGATGTCAGAGGAGGTTATAATTGCACATAATCAGTCTGGAAAGTCATTACTTCAGATTAATACGCCACATGTATTTCACTCCAGGAGACTTCGTATGTGATTGGCATTGTCCAAAACACCTCCCAGTTGACACGGTGTCTACACAGCTAGCCGCCTGTCTGCCGGCCTGGAGCAGCCCTCTCTCTGTGCTCCTCTGTCCTGGTGCACGAGAACTTGAACCTGAAGCTCTTGGCCTCCGGTGAGGTAAGGCCTGACTCTGTGTGGACTCTGGCCGAGGTCCCGACACCGTTTGAGTTCCTTCTAACCAGGAAATTGCCATATGGCTCTGCGCTCAAGCCCACGCAGCTGCCAGGAAGCAGAGGAGAGGCCTGGGGGCCCACCGGGTGCGTGGGGAGAAGGGAAGGGTTGGCCCTGAGCCGCAGCACTGCCCACCACCACCCAGAGAGGAGGCCTCTGGTGCAGGCCTGCCACCGTTACCTCCTGCAGGTGTGTGTGCATCGCCGCTGCGGTTGGAGACCCACCTGCAGCAGTGAAGGACCGTTAAAGCATGATATGAACACCACGGCCGTGCTCCAGCCCCGTAGGTACAGCTCAGCACGGAGGGCTTCCTTTGCCTGCTTGATACAGTAGCAAAACGACCTCTACAGAACGTGTTTGAATTTGGGGTGTCTCCCCCACCACACTGTTGTTGGGTTGCGTCCTCTAGTGGACCACGACCCACAGTGACTGTAGGAACAACGTTCTGTGTCCTGCCCAATCCCGTGCCGGCCCCACACACTCTGACACACTCGAGCGGCTGCAGCCATCCCTCTGTCCATCCACCTCGTTGAGGCTGACCCCTCCTTCACTGACCCTCCAGCCTTCTAAGCACGATGGCCTTTTCCAAGGACTGGCCTGTCCTAACAACATGCTCACATTATGTGAGACTTTAAAGCTTCAGCCTCCTCGCCTCCAAGGCCTGGTTGCCCTTTCTCCAAGACTGACCTTTGGCCATCTGAAACATAGGAGAAACCAAACTAGGTTTGTACATTCAATACCTTGTAAAACCAAATATGCAAGAGGAAACAAGCCGGGAACACAAGCTAATACTTCAAGGGTTCTAACAATGCAGAATAATTATGAGGAACAGTTTTTGCCAAAAAATGCGTTACCTTTTTTTCAAATTACCAAATATACAAATATCTACTTTCTCTGCTAAAGAAATTCTAAATCTTGGCATACTGAAATCGGCATTTGAACTTTGACATGATTCAAGAAAACCCAGGTTTTTCCCCATATCAGAAACAAAAGGCAGCAGTGGTCAGACCTTAAACTTAAGAGGAAACCACTGAACCCCAAGATCACAGAGTGGGCCCTGGAACTCCCCGCTGTGAGGAGAAGGCTGAACTCTTTCCGGATTATAGGAAGTCTATAGAAAACTAGAAGCAGGAAGGCCACCAGAAGGAGGTAGGATTTCTATCTTCACCATCGGGCCTTCCCCAGTTGCAGGTGTCCGAGAGGTCTCCAGTCCCCAATCAGTGCAGGCCGCCCCCACCGCCCTACACTGCCCTGGCCTCCCCACCCTCTCTGGGCAGCTCAAGGGCCACACTACTTGCTCTGGCCAGGCTGTGCCCCTGGACCTGCTGCGTGCCGCAGCCGCTGTCCCAACACCACAGTAGAGGAGCTAGGTCCAGGCCGGGCTGCGTGAGGACTCTGTGTCTGAAAAGGAAGACCCGTGTAAATGTTTTCTGAGCCTTTAAAGTTGTTTTTCCATGTCAGCTATACTTTGGAGTGTGAGAAGTGCAGGCTTGAGGCCTCATGGGGGCTGTGAGCCTGAGTATAAACGTCCTGCGTCCAAACAGATGTTTGCTTGCGTTTTTGTGACTAAGCGGAGGCATGCCCCTGTGTGGAATTGTGGGTAACACTGTGAATCCAGAGGACTTGTCAGGCTTGTGAGGAACCCGCACATTGACCAGGAGTCGTGGGCAGTCCAGAAAAGGGCACCTCAGGATCGCAGACTCTGATTGAGACTGGTCCGGTCTGTGTGCTGAGCAAACAATACGAGAGGCGCTGTGTGGAGAGCAGGCACTGATGGCAATGGCGGGGAAGGCCTGTCAACAAGCCATGCTGTGCAGACGGCGGTGCCTGCTGAACGTGAAGAGCTCCTGCCACGCTTCCTAATGAAGAGAAAAGACTACAGCTTTCAGCACGGATTACAGCACGACGTAAGGAGAACAGAAATTCTCTCCCTGAACCGTAAGCAACGTGGTCAATGGAGAAAATACTGACAGTGTCAAAGATTTACTTGATTCCACAATCAGTGCCCAGCAACAGACACATTGTATTGGGCAAGGCTGCTGCCTGAAGCCTCTTTAAAAGTGCTGAAGAGTCAAAACAACTATGAGAGACCATCTCACCCCAGTAAGAAGAGCAAAATTTAACAGAACAGCAAACATTAAATGCTGGCGAGGTTGTGGAGAAACTAGAATCCTTATTCACTTTTGGTAGGGGTGTAAAATGATATAACCACTGTGGAAGGCAGTATGGCGCTTTCTCAAAAAGTTGGAAATAGGGATATCATTTGACCCAGCAATTCCTCTACTGGGAATAGACCCCAAAGAGACCATAACCGCCTCCCAAGCAGATATATGCACACCCATGTTTATTGTGGCTTTGTTCACAATAGCAAGGAGTTGAAAACAACCCAAGTGCCCGTCAACAAACGAATGGATAGAGAAGCTGTGGTATATTCACACAATGGAATACTATGCTACATTGGAAACCAAGGAACTCATGAAATATTATGCAAAATGGGTGACCCTGGAGGACATTATCTTGAGTGAAATATCTCAGTCAGAAAAGGACAAATACTGCATGTTGCCACTGTTGTAAAACAGGACTGACATCGAGGTTGGGGGGAAAACTAAGAGGGGATAAATAATGTATACTGAGGAATGTATGATTAGTTATTGTCATGAAAAGAGTCCAGATTGAACGCTGCATAGTGGAGTGGACTGGGGCGGGGGAAGGGGGGATGGTATAACAATGGAAGTTTTTTTTTTAACTTTTCAAAGAGAAAAACAAACTGGGGAGAGAGGTGGGCAGGGAGGAAAGTGTGAAACAATGAATGAATGGAAATCCAAAGTTTCTGTAAACTTTCATTAAAATGAAAAAAAAAGGGGAGGGGGAAGTGCTGAAGAACAAGGATGTCATTTTAAGACTAAGGTGCATCCGACTCACTGGTATTTCCAGTTGCTTCAAGTGCACCTGAAAGTTGGACAATGACTAAGGAAGAACAAAGCATCGATGCCCTTGAACTGCGGTGTTGGCAGAGTGTTAAAAGGACAGAAACAAGGACAAGCAGATATGTCCTGGGCGAGGCGTAGCCAAGGCTCTCCTTGGGCTTCATCTCACATGCTCCGGGCATGTTGTGAGAAGGGGCCAGTCATTAGAAAGAGGTATCCCGCTTGGAAAAGTCAAGGGACAGTGACAGACAGATGGACACAGTGACCGCAGCAACAGTGCAGGCCTGACAGTTGTAAGGACCGCACAGGACAGGGCAAGGTCTCCGTCTGCTGTTGACTGGGCCACTGACCGTGGTCGGCTGGACGGCACCTACCACCACCACCAGCCAGCACTGCTGTGGAAGCGACACTGAAGACGCCAAAGGGATGAGGCAGGGACCTGGAACGAGGGAGTAACAGTGGGCATCGTCCGATGGGGATTAACTTTATAAAACACAATCTGTGGGAATGACTGAAACACAGTGTGAGTGAAGGAACGTGTGGAACACACCACACACCAACTTTGTGTGCAAACCAACATAAAATACGATTTTAAAAAGAGATCAGGGGGGAGTTCTGGTGGCCTAGTGGCAAGAAGCTGCAACTACAATCCCAGAGATTCATGGTTCGAATCCACCAGATGCTCTGCCGGGGAAGGAGGGACAATCTCCTCCTGTACCTGTCAGATCTGATTTGACGGTACACTCACACAAAAGAGATCAGAGGTCATCTTATCCTGGGCGGATCTGCTGTCCAAGGTCCCTTTAAAGGGTTACGAGCAAAGACATCTCGTTGAGGATGAAGGCCACCCGATCCGATCGGTGCCGTCCAGTCACCTCCGTGTGGAAGCGGCACAGGGAATAAGGAATATCAAGGAAGGGCGATGCATTTGAGTGAGAACGCGTTTCACGCGCCAGGATCCGCAGTATGGGCCAGTCCGCCTTCCTGCGTAGGAACAAGGATGCTGGGACTTGTTTCACACTTTGGTCCTGTTGTCAGGCCCTAGGATTTTGAAACTCCGTCTCACATTATTTGGGCACATGGCCAGGAGGGACCAGTCCTTGGAGAAGGACATCATGCTTGGAAGGGTGGAGGGACAGCGCAGGAGAGGAAGGCCTGGGATGAGATAGATTGACACAGTGACTGGGGCAACGGGGGTTGGTGTGTCCGAGTCAGTGAGACTGGCTCAGGACAGGGCAGGCTTCAGAACTGTTGTACGTGGATAGGGTCACTATGAGTCACAGGTGACTCGACAGCATATAACAACAACAATTCATAGTATTCTGTCAGCGCAGGAGGGGAAGACCCCGGATGAGATGGATAGACACAGACTGTGGTGATGGAGTCAGGAGTGTTGGAGACAGTGAGGCTGGCTCCTTATAGTGCCGACTTCAGAGCCACTGTTCATAAGATCACTACAAGTCACAGTCAGCTCAATGGCACAACAACCTTGTCACAACTGGGATTCTGAGGGTGGCAGAGCCCAGACGTGTCCACAGTGTCCTGGAGTTATGGGTTACTGTAAGGGGTAGGGGGTGACTACACAACTGTCACTCACATAGACCTGTGTGGTCACCACCACAGTCAAGACAGGGGACGTTTCTATCAGTTCAAAGAGCTTCCCGTCCTCATTTTATAAAACCACACGCACTTCTCCTCACCCCGCAGCCAACACCCTGCCTGAGACTGTCATTTCAGGCATGTTCTCTGATGATGCGTGCATATAACGGGATTGGGTTGGGGCTCGATTCCCTAGAGGCATCAAGATTTTTTTCTAAAACTCCAGAGGGAGCTCTGGTGGCCTAGTGGCAGGAAGCTGCACTGCAATTGCAGAGGTGCGGGGTTCAAATCCACCAGATTCTCTGCTGGAGAAGAGGGGTAATCTCTTGTATCAGCCAGATCTGATTTGACAGCACACACAAAAAAATAATTTAAAAAAAAAAACCCTCCATGCTGAATCCTAACGGATAACTGGGGTTGGCCTAACCACAGATCTTCTTTTCCTGAAGGAAGTTTGTTGAGGAAACCCAGAGCTCAGTTTCCTCGGCTATGAAATAGGAAGAGTGCTGAGCGAGCCCATCTAGCCAGGCCCCAGGGCCTGTGAAGAGACATTGCGGGTGGTGGCCCTGTGGTCACTAGCTGTGGCTGGGTCCGACTCGGAGTGACCCGTGAACTCCAGGCCTGAACCCTGTCCTTTCCTGTGTCATCCTCATCTTCTGACAGGCTTGCTTGAGACCATTGACAGTCACTGTGTCTGGCCTTCTTGTTAAGGGTCTGCCTCTCCTCTGACCTTCCACATGTCCCAGCACCATGACACTGGCCTCTCCTGACACCTCGCCCCACGTACGGAAGATGAAGGGCTGCCACCCTCGCTTCTAAGGAGCACCCTGTTTGTTCTTGGGGAGCCCAGTCAAGGCTCAGCATTCACCCCATCACACGGTTGCCATGACAGCAGCCAAGCCCCCCACCCCATGTAGGGGCTGCCTTGGCCCCGCCTTGCTCGCTTGTGATTGGACGGTGTCATGTCTCACGCTTTGACTGACCAGTGAGGACAGTTCAGAGGAGTCAGCCCCTCTTCCAGAGGAACAAAGGGTGAAGTTGATCCCGGGAAAAGCTAAGGTCCTCCTCGTTGCACAGAGTTAAAGGTTTGCTTAGTGAATCGTTTAAGAAGAGAGGGGCCTGGAGCACTGACCAGATCAGAGATGCAGTCAGCCGAGCTGGCGCTGTTCTGTCTCCAGGAAAACACTGAACCCTGCTGCAGAAAACTCCAGAAACTTTCCGTGGGAGGCCGGTGTGGGCGCCTTGCCAGCTCTGGAAGTTCTTATACTTAGAAATAATCGGCCTGGGAGGTTACAAAATTAATGCATTCTGTGGTGGTTTATTTTTAATAAGCCATCGTTGTGGGCTGCGGGTGTGGGAGACTCGCAGACTCTTGCTCTCTGACGCCCACAAACAGATGGGAATAAACATCCTAGGTAGGTCATTCCGCAGGACCGCTCCCCTCCCCTCCCCTCCCCGGAGTCTGGGCAGCGTGCAGTGGGGAGCAGTCGTTGCCCACAACCTTTGGCTGCAGACCAGAGGGGGGCAGGGTGGGGGGCAGGCAGCAGCTCAGCCGGGTGGTTCTGGAGGGGTCTCGGGAGGGTGCAGTCGGGCGACAACTGAAGCTCCGTGGGGCTGGAGGACCAGCGTGGGCCCCCACCCACAGCATGGACTGGCTGCCCCCTAGAGCTGTGACCCCAGAGGGCAGGGGAAGCCAGTGCCTTTTATGACCTTCCTGGTCTGGGAAATCCCACGCCACCTCTCCCTGCATCCTGTTGGGTCCACGGGAACAGAGCTCTGTTATTTGTCACCAAAGATCCGATGCTCTTAACTGGCAGATAAACACAAGCGGCCCATCTGCACAATGGAATATTTCTTGCTTATGAGAAGGAGTGGAATTCTGATAGATGCATGGGATGGGCAGATTTTAAAAACATCATGATGGGTGAAGAAGCCAGGCTCAAAAGACCGTGTAATTCCGTTAATAGAAAGTGTCTCAATGTAGGGAGTACATGGAGACAGGTGGTTGTTGTTGATGGAGTCACTTGAGACTCATAGCGACCCTATGTCCAAGAGCCCTAAACCCTGCTCTATCCTGTGCCAACTTCATTGTCTCCGACACACCTACTCCGATTACCCCAATCACTGAATTGATCCATCTCATCAACGGTCTTCCTCTCTTGTGCTGTCCCTCCACCTTCCCAAGCATGACGTCCCTCTCCAAGGACTTGTCACTCCTTGCAACATGTCCAAAGTATGTCAGACAAAGCTTCAGAATCCTTGCCTCCAAGGAACAGCCTGGTTCCACCCTCTTTAGGACAAACTTGTTTGTTCTTTCAACACTTCTCCAGGACCACAGCCCAAAGGTATCAATTCTCTATCATCCCTAGTCACTGTCCAGCTCTCTGATGCATAGCACACAATTGCGAAGACTATAGCCCAGATCAGGCGCACCTTAGTCTCCAGCCTGACGTCGATGCTCTTCAGTACTCTGGAGAGGTCCCTCACAGCTGACTTTCCCAGTGCAATTCGTCTCTTGATTTCCTGGCTGCTGGTACCAAGAGTGTTGACTGTGGAGCCATGCAAACTAAAGCTGTGAACAATCTCAATCTCTTCACCATGTATCATGATGCTGCCAATTGGGAGACCGTATAACTATTGACTGGTGGTCGGTGAGTCCAGTCAACCAGCCCTTCCTTGGGAGAACGGTGGGTGGTCTCCCTGGGACAATACACCGGCGGCCTCTGAAGCTTAACAAGGGATCACCATGAGTCAGAACAAAATCCATGGCCAGGGGGTTTGGTTTCAGGTTAGAGAATGCACTAACGGAGAATGGCCCCTAACGGACATGATGTGTGCTGCTTCTGGGTGAGAGGTTCTAGTCCAGGGACGTGTGTTTGTCCTGACCGTCACACGTGAGGGGGCACCTCCTGTCAGCAGCCTGCATGAGGACAGGGCGGAATTCTCAGAGGACTGCTCCGTCCCCCGTCCTTTATGCTGCCATCTGAAAAGCCAGGGAAAGCGCCCCTCCAGGAGGTCAAGGGCCCCCAGTCAGCGATGGGGGTGCCGACGGGTGTGGGCGCATCCTTCTGTCAGAATGCGATGCACAGCGCTCATTGGGGAGTCAAGTCTGCCAGTGATCTCGAGGTCCAGAACACTCACCAGCAGTGGGGACCACCTCGGCTCAGAGTGGGGTCCCCCTGCCCTGCCTTATCCTACTGACCACCAGTTCTCGAAGGAAGTAGGACCCACTGTCGTGAGAGAGTGCAGCCTGCAGGTCAAGTGTCCACAGCCTGTTCCTTCCAAAGTGGGTCACCCAGCCCCTGGCCACACACCTCCCAGTGTGTCCCCCGACACCCTGTGGGGGTGACTTGCTCCTGTGACCTGTGTCTGGATGTGTCTCTGAGTCCACGTAGCCCCACCTGCTTCCTTGAATGAAAGATGACGGAGGAGTGGGCACTGGGGGCCCAAGGGGCTGAGGTGGTCAGTGTCAGGTGTGGGGATGGGGACCGGTGGGTCAGGAGGTTGTATGTGGCCAGAAGTAGACAAAACCACTATTATGTGAAATGAGGGGGCCTGAAGATCCCTGGGGAAGCAGAGAGAGGGAACAGGGGCACAGCGGAGCCAAAGGGGGGGCTGGGAGGGGGGAGCCCAGGGGAGAGTTTGGGGGGAGCCCGGGGGAGGGGGGAGCCTGTGGGAGGGGCCGGGAGGGAGGGAGCCAGTGGGAGGGGCCAGGAGGGGGCAGGGGCAGCGCGGAGCCCACGGGAGAGGCCAGGTCCCACACGGGCATCCAAGCTTCCTTAAAATTAACCGACTGCTCTGGAGCTGAATCTGATTCGTGTCCCTGCAGCTCAGAGCGGGACTGTCCCCAGGTCTCCAAGGCCAGGCCTTCAGGAAAGCCGGCAGCCCGCCTCCCCAGCGCCCCCTTCCCCGCGCAGTGGGAGGGTCTGAAACCGCCATTTAGGTTGGCAGCAGAGTGCTCTAATCACGGCGCCACCAGGACCCTTAACCAAATCCCTGTAACACACAAGGGACCGTTTTAACGCGCAGTGACGTTCAGTGCACTCAGAGTGGCACAACCACCCCCTCTCTGGGGCTTCTGGGGACAGGGTCACCCTGATAGGCCCCCAGCCTTCAGGATTAACAGCACAAGGCCACCAGGAGCTACACGGTGGGAACATTCACAGCGACCAGGAGTCCCCTCTCACCTCACGTGTGCCTCCCCTCCACACACGTCCACCTACGTGGCCTCTACTGAAAAGTCACACGCTTTGGTGCCTCCCCGTCTGGGACAGACGGAAGAAAAGCAGGTGCAGAAAGGAGTCCAGAGCATGGCTGG
The DNA here is from genome assembly GCF_000299155.1 of Elephantulus edwardii. Taxonomy (NCBI): domain Eukaryota; kingdom Metazoa; phylum Chordata; class Mammalia; order Macroscelidea; family Macroscelididae; genus Elephantulus; species Elephantulus edwardii. The sequence goes on from NW_006399967.1 coordinate 3,343,620, forward strand.
ACTGTGAGGGCTTCACCCCACCAGGCCGAGGCCAGCGCTGACCACTGATCTCTGAAAGGGTTGCAGGGGAAGAGTCTGGACAGAGCAGGGGAAGGCCTCATGCAAACAGCCAGCCTTACTGGTTTGACAGAGACTGGTGGCCCTCAGCCTCCCCGGGGGCCCACGGCTCACCCATGGCTCTGCCCTCAGCCAAGCAGCCGGCTATGCGGGAAGTTCACGTCTGTTGTTCAGACTCCTGCTTGACTGGACGGCACATGACAGGACAGCGAAGGGGAACAGACACCCAAGGTCAGCAGAAGTTGGGACCCACCAGTGTCTCCATGGAGGAAGACGGACAGATTCCTCCCACCACGATTTACCGCCTCCAAACCCTGTGGAGGGTCAGTGTGTCCAACCAAGTGCTGGCGATGAACTTGAGGGGTTGGATGTGGTGAAGAGTAACAGCAGAAGAGACTCCTCAGAGCAGACGTGCACGCCAAGGGCGGGAATGACGCTCAAGAGGCAGAAAGGGTGGAATCAAGGGATGAGTGGAAACAGGAGTCACAGGGAGGAGCAGGGAAGAGTGCTGAGCCCGGTAGGTGGGGGACTGTGGGTAATGTCACAAAACTAATGCAGATGTAACGCTGAACGGAACACGGTCTTGCTTTGTAAACTTCACTCAGTCAGGATCAATTTAAAAAAGATTTCTGGTGCAGACCGCAGAGCCGTCACGGGACAGAGAGGTGCAATTTCTTTAATGAAAAAATCAATTAAGCAAGAACAGTCCAGAAAAACAGCCATGCCACAGGCAAGGATCCTGCCCCACATGCCCCCTGCATGCCACAAGGACACCCCCTCTGGGGGTGTCCAGGAAGAGAGAGGGTGCCTGGGTGCCTGGGTTGGTCAGAGGTCCACTTTGACCCCGGGGGCTACTAGATGCTCTGAAGCATGCGGAGGGCATGGTGAAGGCGCTGGCGGGTGGCTGGGGTGCATCCGTGGCTCCGCAGGACGTCCAGAGGGTAGGAGGTTCCCGGCTGGCCCGGCTCCCACAGTGTGAGCACCCGATCCTCACCCTCGCCGCTCAGCACCAGCTGGGTCTGCCCCTCGCTGCCGCTGACCTGAAGAGAGGGCAGGGTCTGGGACAGGAGGCTCCCCAGCTGCCCGGCTGACCCTCCGGGGTGGACAGGCAGCCCTGGTCTGGTTCTTTGTGCCGCCTGCCCCCTAATGCCCATTAGTGCTTGGAGTCTTCAGCCTGGGGAAACTGAGGCTCTGAGGAGCCCCCCCAGGCCACAGCCGCGAGGAGGCCCTCCACTGCACGCGTCCCAGCCTGTCACAGTGTCTGCGGCCCCAGGCTCTCTTCCCGTGTGTCTCTGTCCTGGGGCCACCGAGTCAACGCTTAGGGACCCGCGTGACCGGACTATAATCCCTCCTGAGCGTGGGGGTCAGCACCTGCCTCTAGCCAACACATCCGGGGTGTGAATCTTGCGCGCGCTCCGCGGGGCAAAGGCTGTGCTTGAGAGAAGATCCTGGCCTTGGGGACGCTGTGGCCTGTCCACATTCCCTGCCGGTGAGCCTCCCTGGCCGGTCTGTCCCCCACGCCCAGCCACTCCACCCCTGCGGCCTCTCCCCATCAGGGCACCTCGCCAAGTGGTAAAGAAAGGCCCCGGTCCAGGCAGGCGCTCTGCAGGCCTGTCCCTCTAAAGGCCAGGCCCACCCTCCCGCTCACCCCGCTCCCTGTGACCGAGGAACCTCGGCTGCATTCCACACACTTGCTTTCGAGTTCTGGGACTTCCTGGGAATTCTTGGAAACCTCAGCTCTGGTTAGAAAACATCCAGCCTAAAAATTACTTTCCGCTGAGATGACATTTCTGCGGCGCTAAGTGTGCCCACGCGGGAAGAGCGGCAGGCGTGCCTGTTCCCGGGGCGCTTTGCTCTTTCTCGGGAGCCAGTGTCCTCACACCCTGAGGAGCAGCCTCGCACCTGCCAGGCTGGGACACCCCCACCTGCAGCTGTTCACCGGGCCTGTCCCGCTGGGCGGCCCCACCTGCCCTAAGCACCTGCTGCTCACCTGCACCTACCAGACCAGGACACCCCCCCTCCCCTGCACCTCCCCTCACCCGCACCTCCCCCATCCACACCTCCCCTCACCTGCACCATCCCTTCGCTGAAGAGCAGCACAGACGCCTGGTCTGATGCGAGGACACGCAGGAGGCAGAGGCTTGGCCCAGCAGGTGGTGTGGGTCTGGGGACGGCCCTCTCCTGTGGGGAGACCCCGCCCACAGGTGGTCAGGGCTGAGGATAGGTGCCTGGTGCCCAGCTCTGCCCCTTCGGTGCCACCTTGTCTGACCTCCCGCAGCCGCTGCTCCAGGTACTGGGTGAAGAGGCGCAGAACTGCCAGTTTGGCCACCAGTGCACTGGGCACTGCCCTCAGCTCAAACGTCTCCAGCTTCCCCCGACAACACATATAGCTGACCTGGCTGGAGAAAGGGTGGTCAGCGCTGGCCCAGGGCTGTGGACCAGGCCCACTCAGACCTCGCTTAAAGGCCAGTTCTACCCTGATCCCCCTGTGGGCCCTCAGAGCCACATTCGAGGGAGGAGCAAAATACCAAACAGATAAATTGGGTGAGAAGAAAGCAATGCCCATTAAGGGTTTAGTTTGACATTGTAGGCAAGTATATTGGTTACTTTTCATTAATGTTATTAAAACAACAACAACAACATTGAAAGCTTAGTTAAAATACAACATCGGCAAACTTTCACTCATGTTTTTAAAAAAGTTTAAAAAATAAAGATGCTGAATCAATATAGGGACCTCTCAAAATTATTGAGGAGCAATGATGTCAGTTTGAGGACTAAGGTGTACCTGATTCAGGACATGGTCTTTTCAATCAATTGCTATGCTGCTGCGAGCTGGATGACAAAAAAATATGTATGCCTTAGGGAGCTCTGGTGGCCTAGTGGCAGGAATCTGTGCCACAGTCCCCAAAGTGCACTGCTCCGTAATCCAGATCTCCGCTGGAGAAGGAGGGGCAATCTCCTCCTGTGCCCATTGGATCTGGCTCAACGGTACACAACAAGGAGGGGAGAATTTATGCCTTTGAGCTGTGTTGTTGGAGGAGCTGAATATTCCATGGACTGCCAAAAGAATAAACAGGTAAGTCCTCCTTGGAGGCAGATGGAGAAATTTGATTTCACATACTTTGAGCATGTTGCCGGGAGAGGTTATTCCTTGAGAAGGGTATCATACTTAAGAAGGGGGAAGTTAGCAAAGGAGAGGAAGACCCTCGACCAGGTGGACTAACACAGTGACTAGAACAATGGCCTCTCGTATGTCAGGAAGGGTGAGGATAGAACAGGGTACGACAGGGTTCAGATCCATTGTTCACAGGGTCGCTATGAGTCAGACTCAATTTGATGGCACCCGACAACGATAATTTAGATAGAGATATAGACAGCTAGACAACTAGGTAGGTAGGTAGGTAGGTAGGTAGATAGTTGCCTTTAAGTAGAGCACAACTCATAGCAACCCTATGAACAAAAGGCCTGAAGCCCCTCTACAACCATCGACATATATCAAACTTCATAGAGTTTTCCGGAGGCTGTTGTTTAGGAAGTAGATGTCACTCCTGCTTCCAAATACACACACACAAACAAACATACACTTATGTGTGGAAAACTGTTGGAAAATCTCACTATCAGTTGTGAAAACTAGGCCAGGTGCTGATTGTGGATCAGATCATAAACTACCTGTATGCAAGTTCAAACTGAAGCTAAAGAAAATAAAATCCAATCCACAAGAACCAAAGTTTGACCTTAAGTCTATCCCCCTTGACTTTAAAGACCATCTCAGGAACAAGTTTGAGGTCTTGAACATTAATGAACAAAGACCAGATGAGCTCGGGAGGATATCAAGAATATCATCCATGAAGAATGCAAAAGGACATAACAAAGATGGAGGAGGAAGAAGAAAAGGTCAAAACAGACGTCAGAAGAGACTCTTAATATTGCACAAAAGCATTGAGAAGCCAAAGTAAAGGGAAGAAATCAAGATGTTAAGGAGCTGAACAGAAGATTTCAAAGGGCAGCATGGGAAGACAAAGCAAAGTATTATAATGCAAAGAGCCGGAATTGGAAGGGATAAATTTGCTCAGCAATTCTAAAGCTGATGGAACTGAAGGAAAAATTCAAGCCTCAAGTTGCAATACTTACGGGTGCTGAAGGCAAAATGTTGAATGACCCAGAAACATCCAAGAAAGATGGAAAGAGTACACAGAGTCATTGTACCAAAAACAACTGGCTGCCACAGAAGAATTTCTTGAAACTACATATAATCAAGAGCCTGTGGTGATGAAGGAAAAAGTTGAAGCTGGTCTGAAGGAAATAGAAAAAACCAAGGCCCTAGGAATTCATGGCATACCAACTGGCATATTTCAGCAAACAGACGTTGCCCTGGATTTGCTCACCAGGTTGTGCCAAGAAATCTGGAGGATAACCACCTGGCCAACTGCCTTGAAGAGACAGTATTTGTTCCCATTCCAAAGAAAGATGACCCAACAGAATGGTGTGGAAATTATAAAAATATACCATTAATATCACATGCAAACAAAATCCTGCTGAAAATTATCAAAAAATGAATGGAACAGCACATCAACTGCCAGATGTGCAGGCTGGGTTTAGAAAAGAGTCAGAAAAGAGTTTGGAAAAGAGTCAGCCACAGCTTGTTATGATCCACACAGTCAAATGCCTTTGCATAGTCAATGAAGCACAGATAGACATTCCTCTGGTACTCTCTGCTTTCTGCCAAGATCCATCTAACATTAGCTATAATATCCCTATTACCATGGCCTCTTCTAAATCCAGCCTGCACATCTGGCAGTTCTCTGTTGATGTGCTGTTTCAATTGGTTTTGGAAGATTTTCAGCAGAATCTCACCTACTTGTGATACTAATGATATTGTTGTTGTTGACTGCCATCAAGTCAAGCACAACTTATAGCAACTCTATGAACAAAAGGCGTGAAGCCTTTCTATAACTATCGTCATTTACAAGGTTCATAGAGTTTCCAGAGGCATGTTGTTTAGGAAGTAGATGCCACTCCTGCCTGGTAATGTCCTCACTCTGTCGGATCACCCCTCTTTGGGATGGGAACAAATATAGATCTCTTCCAGTCAGTTGACCAGGTGGTTGTCCTCCAGATTTCTTGATACAACTTGGTAAGCACATCCAGGGTGGTGTCTGTTGAAATACAGGGATATGTCCTATCTCCATACCTTTTCAATCTATGTGCAGAACAGATTATCTGGAAGGCTAGGCTCTATGAGGAGAAATGTGGCATCATGATTAGAGGAAGATTCATCAACAGTCTGTGTTATGCAGATGACACAACCCTGCTTGTTGAAACTGAGGAGGACCCGAAGTGCTTGCTGCAGAAGGTCAAGGACTGTAGCCTTCAACATGGATTGAAGCTCAGTATCAAGAAAACAAAGATTCTCACCACTGGGCCAATTGGCAGCATCATGATAGACAGTGAGTAGACTGAGATTATTAACAGCTTCAGCTTGCTTGGCTCCACAATCAACATTTGTGATACCAGCAACCAGGAAATTAAAGGACAAATTTCATTGAAAAAATCTGCTGTCAGGGACCTCTCTGGAGTAATGATGAGCAATGATGTCAGTCTAGACATTAAGGTGTGCCTGATTCTGGCCATAATCTTTGCAATTACTTGCTATGCATCAGAGAGCTGGACAACGACCAAGGGTGATAGAAGAATTGATGCCTTTGAGCTGTGGTGCTGGAGAAGAGTCTTGAATAGACCATGGATTGCTAGGAGAACAAACAGGTTCATCCTGGAGAGAGTGAGACCAGGCTGCTCCTTGGAGGCAAGGATTTTGAGGCTCCATCTCACTTACATTGGGCACATGGCCAGGGGGACTAGTCCTTGGAGAGGGACATCATGCTTGGAAGGGTGCAGGGACAGCACAGGAGAGGAAGACCCTGGTTGAGATGGATTCAGTGAGACAATGAAGTTGGGAACAGTGAAGTTGGCTCAGGACAGAGCAGGGTTCAGAGCTGTTGTACATAGATAGGTCAGATTGGGAGGCCAAACTTCATACCAAATATTATACGAAAACCCTTGTTCAGGAACTGAAGGAATTAAAATTTTATAAATTAGGATTTCTCTTGTGACAGATCACAGAAAATGAGCTGTTCCCTGCAGACAAGAGACAGCTAGGGCCCCCCCTACAGAGGGAGTGTTACTTACTGTGACATACTTCCTGAGTTAGAGCATTAGGTTGACAATAGAGAAAAATTCGGCTTCATTTACAAGGAATTCTTTTTATGATTTGCTTCCCCTGATTATCAATAAATACACAGAGAAGCATGGCTTGGGCCCTTCAGTGGAGAACTGCTGGCCCCCTGTTTTATGCTCTCTGTTCTCTTATCATTCCTGGCTGTCTGTCTCGTTATTAGTAATTATAAAAGTACTTTACCCTCCATCTGCAACAAATAGGGTCGCTACGAGTAGCAAGTGACTGGACGGCACATAACAACAATAACTATGTGTGTGTGTGTGTACATATATATACGTGTGTGTATATATATGCATGTGTGTACATATGTATATGTGTGTATGTGTGTGTATACATATATACGTGTGTGTATATATATATGCATGTGTGTACATATGTATATGTGTGTGTGTGTGTGTGTGTGTGTACACACACACACTATGGTGCGCTTGACCTGAGCTAGGGTATTTTCAATTGTTTCATGTGCATATGAAAGTTGTACAATGAATAAAGACCACAAAGAAGAACGGGGGCCTTTGGAATCTGGTGTTGACAGAGTTGAAATATATAGCGAGGTACATGGCCATGTAGCAGGAGAAGGATGGGCCGTCTTCTCCCGCGCAATTAATTCCATCTGAAAACTGCTGGAGGTCAGCGGTGAGTCAGTTCTGACTTGACAGTACATAAAAACATCACACATACATTTAACTCGAGTGCCCAGGTTAAGCGCTCGACCAGGAGCCTAAAGGTTGGCAGTTTGAGTCCACTCAGCAACTGAGAAGAAAGCATGGGGCCTGCCTGCAGAAGGGTGCAGCCTCGAGCCCTGTGTGGCCTGGCGGCTGTGGGCAGGCGCTCACGGGACAGCAGCAGGCCTCTGGGAGCACTGGCCTTTCCTTCTGTTAGGTTAAGGAGGATAGTCCAGGTGGGCCCAGGAAGAGTAGGACAGGTAGAGGCAGCAGCACACCCAGGGGCAGGGGGACAGCCACCACGGGAGGGCCCATGGAGAGCCAGGTATTCCCCTGAGCGCCAGGCCCCCGAATCCCAGCACCTCACACTGGTGGTGGTCATCAGGCCACTCGTCAGGGATCGCAACCATGAAGGATGATGGGTCTTCATGGCAAAGAATGGAGATTCCGGACCACTTGGTTGTGTGGAACCTGTCCATGGACTAGGAAGCTGTTGTCCCAACAGAAAAGAACCTCTCACATCAGGAGAGGCGTGCATCAGACCATCTCCACTGCCCAAACCCAGTCAGTCCGCACGCTGAGCAAATCACGCAAGAAGCAGGACTGCGTGGAGAAGAGTGTGGTTTGGAGGAAGACTCGTCAATAACCTGTGTTACACAGATAACAAAACCAACCTTGCTTTCAAGAGAACAAATCTGTCCTGTGAGAAGCACAGCTAGAGATTCCTCCAAATCAAAAGGGCGAGACTGGGCCGCACAAACTCTGGCCGTGTTATCAGGTAGGACCAGCCCTGAGAAGAACCACGCCTGGTGAACAGGGGCCGCAAAAAAGAAGGCCCCGACGAGCCAGGCCGACACAGTGACCACACCGATGGGCTCGGACAGCACAGGACTGGGCGGGGACCCCTGCTGGATGCAGGGTCACTGCGAGGTGGGGTCGCTCAAAGGCTCCTAACAACAACCCTTCTCTCTTCTCAGCAGTGTCTGGCTGGGTTTGAACCGCCAACCTCTCAGCTAGTAGTCAAGTACTTAACCGCTCATGACACTGGGATTTCCAGACTCCAAACTGTGAGGAAAGAATTCCTGATTCCTGAATCCACCCAGCTCTGATGTATTTTGTTACTATGCCCTGGGGAACCAGACACCCCCACGCTCTCACCCTGGACCCACAGAGCCAGCCCTCCACTCAGCATCCAGTCTGAGGAGTGTCCCCCTGGAAAACTCAATGTGTCCACACTGGGTCCCTGTCTGCCCCAAGCCACCCTGAAGGCCAGGGTCCCCTCTCGGCTGATGCTCATCAATCTTCGTGCCTCTGCACTGCCCAGGACCCAGCCACCGCCCAGTCCTCTGTACCTACCGCTCTGCCCTCCAGTGGCCTGCAGGGGCTCCAGGGCCCTCTCCCTGCCTCTCACTTGCTTTAGCTCCCTCAGACCCCAGACTTGGTCCCGCCTCTGGACCTATGAATGCGGTTCCCTGAGCCTGTGATGCTGTGCCTGTCCCTGCATCCTATCTGAGCATGTCCTCCAAGGAGCCCCCTTCAGTCGTCCTCTCCAGAGCCGCCTCCCCTCCCCACCGCACCTCCACGCCCTTCAGAAGGGAGATCTGCAATCCACTTACTCATTCATTCATTTAGCTTTGTCTCCTGTACTACACGGTGGAGGGGCACACAGTAGGTGCTTACTAAACAGCTGAGAAAGGGCCATAGGGAGAGCCTGTCCTCAGGGGTCAGGACCCTACTACTTACCCTCCTGGGGGGCGCAGGGCCATGTGGGTGCCATCCCGAAGCAGGACTCCACTGCCTCCGTCTGACAGCTGGTAGCCAAAGCCATACTTGCTGGAATAGTCCACCCACTTGGGGGCCCACAGGAGGAGCCGCTGCTCCCCTGGGGCGTCCTGCACGGCTGGGCACAAAGACGACCGGAACTGAGCCAGAGGATGAGAGCTGGCCGCCGAGGCAGCGGCTGGGGCCAGGCCTGGGGTCTTTGGTGGGAGGAGTGTAGGCAGAAGTGGTACCACTGTGTCCAAGAAACAGTGACCAGCCCTTGTGGGGGGGGAAGATTGGGGGCCCCGGGGTTCCGGGGTGCTTCTCAAACACTTGTCATGTTGTGAGGCTTTGTTTAATTTTTCTTTTTAAAAATTATGATGGAACAAAAAAAATCATGATCAAAAGGTGGAAATGCAAAGCAGATTTCATGTTCTAATGGAATCCAGACTTTCTGGAGTCATGGAGGCTGGAGGAGTCTGTGCTACAGGGAGGAAGGGTCTGAAGGAAGATGTAGGATGTGGAGGAGGATGTAGTGGCCAGTGAGTCTATGCTACAGGGAGGAAGGATCTGCAGGAGGATCTGGAGGAGGATGTAGGGTCTGGAGGAGCACGTAGGGTCTGGAGGAGCACGTAGGGTCTGGAGGAGGATGTAAGGTCTGGAGGAGCACGTAGGGTCTGGAGGAGGATGTAGGGTCTGGAGGAGCACATAGGGTCTGGAGGAGCACGTAGGGTCTGGAGGAG
>NW_006399967.1:3353601-3358983 GCF_000299155.1 Elephantulus edwardii
GGTCTGGAGGAGCACGTAGGGTCTGGAGGAGGATGTAGGGTCTGGAGGAGGATGTAAGGTCTGGAGGAGCACGTAGGGTCTGCAGGAGCACGTAGGGTCTGCAGGAGGACATAGGGGCCAGTGAGCCCATGCTACGGGGAGGAAGGGTCTGGAGGAGGCCGCTGAGCAGGGCTGCCCAGCCGAGTGTGGAGAGGCCGCTGAGCTGTCCATGGAGAGGGCCCTGGCTCTGCTGGGTGTCTTTTCAACAACAAACAAAATTACACTGAATTCTTTACAATGGATAAAAACTAAGTCCATAAGAAATTCTCAGCACAACACACAGGATCCGAAGGGGACCCTGGAACAGACCTGGCATGTCGGGGTGATGTCCCTCTATGCTTTCTCTGTGTGACACGTCACTTGGTGATGGTATGTTTATGGGGGAGGGGGCAACCAGGAAGGGGGGTGGGCATTCTTTGCAACCAAATCTAAAATTTTTCATGCTTATTAGGATTTTTTAAGATTTTTTTTCCCAAGAATAATTACTTTGTTTATTAACATTCGGTTGTGTTTTTTTTTTAATTCATTGTGTGCCATCAGAATCAGATTCGATTGGCACAGCAGGAGTTTGCCGCTCCTTCTCCAGCAGAGTACCGGTGGATTCAAACCACAAGTCTTCGAAATTGCAGTGCAGCTTCTTGCCACCAGGCCACCAGAGCTCCCCGATTTTTTTTTAAATATGAGAATTGGCTCTGGTTGTTTAAGGAAAATGCTAAAATGTGAGGTCATTCTTCGATTCCATGGGTGAAATGCATGGATCCAAAGAGAAGGCCAGCAGGATGGGGGCCTCAGGCTGGAGTGGGGCCCCCTTGCAGGGCAAGAGCTGCACGAAGGGGACAGTTGGGGTCCTAGGACCCGGAACGGGACCCAGCATCATGCTACAATTCAGCTCTCTCTGACGGGTGTCATAGTGCAAAGGCCTGCCAACCCAAAAGTGGTGAGTTCGAATCCACCACCAGCTCTGCGGGAGAAGGATGGACAATCTCCTCCCCTGAGATTTAATGCCTGTGGAAACCCGCTGGAGGGTCAGCTGTGGTCGGTTCTAACTCACCAGCCATGGGTCAGAGTTGAGGTGTCTCTTAAAAGGGATTAAGAACTTAAGGTACTCAAACCCCAAGAACCCAAGACGTCTCTCGGGGCACCCCATGGCATGCTGCTCAAGATAAGGTGATAAGGTCCCCCCATGGCACTGCAACTGTGGGAAACTGAGACACAGAAGGGTTAAGTGCCATCCTGTTCCTTTCTCACCCCAGGTGCCCAAAAAGGCCATAGATCCTACCTGGGGGGCCAGCATCCAGACAGAGCTGCAGGCCCCGGATGGCCGCCTCCACCTCCAGAAGAGGGCTCTCCTCACACCCTGGAGAGACAGGTCAGCAGGGGACAGGAAGGGAGGGGGCCGCCAAGTCTGGATTCCCCGCACCAGGGAGCCAGCTCCTGCTGCCCACCCAGGTGAACTCTACTTCCCACTGAGAAGAATTCCATCCCACATTCCCATTGTACAGAGGGCAAAACCGAGGCCAGGACCCTCCAAGGCAGGCATTCACTCACCCTCAGGGTCAGTCCTAAGGGTGCAATGGGTGAGCAAGTGGATGTGGGCTGCGGGGGGACTTTTAGAGAGGGAGACCTATGGAGATAACAGAAGGAAACAGTAGTGAGGGGCTGTCCACCCCCTGGAGAGGCTGACAGTCCTGTCCCCACCTGAGACCCCACCTCTCCCTCCGCCACAGCTGACCCAGCACCGATGGTGGCTCTACTCGGAACAGATTCAGTGCGGAAGGTATACAGAAGGCGCTCAAGTGTGTGTGGCTTGAATGAGAGCAGAGCCTGGCCCTTGGGAAACCCTCCTTGCCAGGGTGGGAACACAGCTGGACACAGACGGGCCCCACCCCCACGGGATGGGGCAGAGGGTGCAGTTCAGGACTGGGTACCCAGATGGGATGAGTCAGGAGTTCAGGGAGAGCTGCATGGAAGAGGGGGCTGGAGGTAGCGGGGTGTGCCCTGGGGTTTTTGGGAGAAAGAGGAGTCCCCACCTGTCCACTCCTCCACGTGTCCAGGCCCCCAGGTCCTCACCTCGCTGCCCCACTCCATGGAGTCCGGCTCTGAACCCTGTTCTGGTCCTGAGGTCTCTTTGGGGGTAAAAGGGCCTGAGGGACACAGTACACTTGGAAGACAGGGCTCCATCCTACTGGGGAGAGGTACCTGCCCCCCACGCCACCTCTGCTGTGGACATGGCAACATTGTGGACCAGGTAGGGGCATGGCCATGTGTGAGAACCGGGACCAGTGTCAAGCAGGTGCAAGCAGATGAGGGGAGTGGGGGTGGGGAGAGCTATAAACAGGTGTGAGGAGGTGTGGGCAGGTCACAGCAGCCTCGGGGTGCAGGTGCCAGTGCAGGTGCAGGCAGGCGAGAGCAGGCGGTCCTGGCCAGGTGAGGTACTCACAGGGTGGCCGGCACTGGGTCAGCAGTAGCTGGCCCATCTTCCGGAACAGCCTGCCCAAGGGCTGAGGGATGGCAAAGATGGGGGGGCTGTGGCAGGAGTGAGCGGGCAGCCGGTCAGGAGTGAACCCCTTAAGAGAGAGTGCTGGGGTCAGCGCTGGGCTCGAGCTGCTGGCCAGGCTGACCACCTTGCTGGTGGGGTCCCACAGGCACGGATCCTCGAGTCCACGAAAGGCTGGCCAAAGGGACCCAGTCAGAGCGATGAGTGCCCAGGTCACTGGCTCCGAGACACCTGGACTGCTTGAAGGAATTGTCCCCCAGGCTGTGTGGACATGGGACCGCCCCCCACCCCCGTGCCTGGCTCACCTGTGTGAAGAAGTCGTCCTGCAGCACCCGGTCTAGACTGGGCCGCTCGGCCGGGTCAGGCGCCAGGAGGCGGGCGATGAGGCGGCGAGCGTTTGGTGACAGGTGCTCAGGCTCTGGGTAACAGCCGGCGCGAATGTTCTGGTACATCTCCGACAGGGGGGCCGTGCCAAACGGCGGCGTGCCGGTCAGCACCGTGTACCTGGGCAGGTGGGAGACATCTCCTGGTGGTGGGGCAGGATGCGCACACCTGGCCGTGTGACCTGGGTAACATGCTCTGCCTCCACTTCCCACCACTGCCCACAGGCACCGTCCACTCAGGAGCGCACAGCCCCAACCTGCCCAGGGGGCCATACCTGTCCCGCACCTGTGCCGCACCTGCACGCTGCACCTGCACGCATGTGTCCCATACGTGCATGCTGCCCCTGCATGCTGCACCTGCACACACCTGTCCCACACCTACACGTCTTTGTCCCACACCTAAACACACTTGTCCCGCACCTACACGTGGCACCTGCACACACCTCCCTAGTTCTGCTTTCCACAAGGGCACACTTGCTCCGGTGTGGAAGTGGCCCTGACTTTTGGACATATGCCCACATGTCCTGATCAGCAGGTGCAACTCCCACCTGGCACACTACCCTGGAGCCCAGGTGCCCCCCAGATGTACTCACATGATGCAGCCCAGAGCCCAGATGTCTGACTGGCAGGAATGTCCGTTTCTGGAGACCACCTCAGGGGCCAGGAAGTTGGGGGTCCCACAAAGCACTCTGTGGAGCAGGAAGGCTGAGCCCACCACAGACCAAATCCTGCGCCCTGCCCCCCCGTGCCCAGAGGTCTGCCCAGAGCCTCCCCGCCTCACTTGTGGCAGCTGCCCCCAGGCCCCATCCTGGCAGCTAGTCCCAGGTCTCCGATCTTCACCTCCATGTTCTTGTTAAGGAAGAAGTTACCTGTCAGGTAGAGGAAGGGGGTCTGGGATGAGCTGCAGCCACACTCCAGCCCCCCCCCCATATGCCCCCAGCACTTACTGAGCTTCAGGTCCCGGTGGACAATGCGCCGCCCGTGCAGGTAGCGCAGGCCGCTGACCAGGCCCCTCAAGTAGTAACGCACCTCTGGCTCCGTGAGGGTCTGCCGCACCTTCAGCACATGGGCCAGAGACTATGGGTGACAGTACACACAGGGGCTCAGGCCAGGGGATCCAAGTTCACGTGGCCAGACAGGCAAAGGGAGGCTCAACTGGACCGAGCTGGGCATGACCAAGAGCGGGTGGGCACAGATGACCACAGGTGAGCTCAGGTGGACCCACATGGCCACAGGGGGCACAGGACGGGCACCGGTGAGCTCAAGTGTGCTTAAGTGGCAAAGTGGCTTTAAGGCATCGACGAAGGCCCAGCTGAATGCACTGGGGCCTGTGGTCACAGCTGACCACAGACAAGCGCATGTGGAAACCAATGTGTTAAGATGGGCCTGGTGACCACAGCATAGGCTGGACACCGGTGAACACAGCTGACCTCAGACAAGCCCAGGTGGACGCAGGGGAGTGAAGGATGGGGCGTTGGCCGACGCGGGAAGCACTGGTGACTGGACATGGGTAGAAGGTACATAACAGGCACACGGACACATCCAGAGACAGGAAAGTGCAGTGACACGATGGACACGGCTGGGGACTCTGCCTACACCACCCCCTTCCTGGGGCACCTGGCGGCTGCAGTATTCCAGCACCATATACACATGGTCGCGGTCAGCAAAGTGTCCGTGGAAGGCCACAATGTTCCGGTGTCGCAGGCAGCTGTGCAGCGCGATCTCCCGCTCCACCTGTGGGCATGGACCCTGTGTGCACACCCGTGGACAGGCCAGCATCCTGTCCTCGGGCAAGCACTCCTCCACCCCGCGAGAGGCCAGGACCCAGGGGCTTGTGTCCTCTCTTTGGGAGTGTCCTCTCTAAGTGCGTATCCCCTTTGGGGGAAGTGTCCCCTCAGGGAATCAGGGGTCATTGTACCTTTCCCCGTGGACGCAGCCGCCCAGCAGCACCCCCGCCACGTGGCACCACCTTGAGGGCGAACACAGCGCTGGTGGACATGTCCATCACTTTGTAGCAGCGGCTGAAGGCACCCTGTGAGGAGGAGGATGTCCAGACAGGTGTGCTCAGGAGTGCGTGGAGGTGTGGTGCCGCGCACAGCAGGCAGGGGCCGACAGAGGCATCCGGCCTCCGGGAAACAAGTGTGGCCACACGCCTTCACACACACCTGTAACTGGACACACACGGCTCTACCTCCACAACTGAATATACAACACACAGCCACGCAGTGGAAGACACACACACCCCTGCAAGTGCACAGCACACAGAAGGCACAAGCCGCGCCAGAGGCTCACTACACCAGGCGCTCACACCCGGGCGCTCGGAGACGCCACTCAGCACCGAGCCACACGCAGGACCGTCACACCCACGGACTAGGATGCCCGGCCCTCGCCCTCTTTTCCTACGCCCCCCCGAGGGCGCGCGTCCCCCGCCGCGGGCCCGGGGAGGGGCCCCACCTTGCCGAT
>NW_006399967.1:3359307-3376417 GCF_000299155.1 Elephantulus edwardii
GGCGGGGAGACCAGGCAGAGGGATGGCGCCGGCGCGCGCAGTCCCGCCCGCCTCCCGCTGGGACTGGAAACTGTGGGAGCGCCCATTTTACGGAGCAGGAAACTGAGGCGGGGCAGGGCGCCCATCCATACTGAGGGCCTCGTCCCAAAGTTCCGCGGGGTGCGCGTCTGTTTCTCACTCTTGTGTTCATGTTCCTTCCCTATGCACTTTGTGCAGCGGCGATGTGACAGTGTCTCGGGATATGAGGTGTGGCCTTGTGTCTGGGCGTTCATCTCTGCACCCTGGGGCTCTCCCTGACAAATGGAGGCTGAGGACCCATGCTCGGGGGAGTTACGGAGGGAGGAGAGGAGGGGCTGCAGGCTGAGGTCCGGAAGACGGAGAGAGAGGGGCTGACACTCCAGAGCTCCAGAGACAAAGCCGTTTGGCGAGTTCACCTGGGCACTCTGGAGCGCTTGGGCACCACGAGTCTTCCCAGGCCCACGCTTGGCCGACCTCTTTCATTGCCTTTTCCCAGTTCAGCCTCTCACCAGCCCTGGGCCGCCCGTGCACTTCTGTCCCCAGTGCACAGGTGAGCAAACATGCCCGGGGAGGTTCAGTCCCCACCAGCCAGGGAGGCGCAGGGGCTGGGTTTGAATCCGGTGGCTTCCGGTGCTTGCACAGCATTAATCCCCAACTGTTACGTAACCCAAGGAGTGGGGAGGGGTTAGCAGGGCTCCGTGTGGCTGGAGTGAGCCTTCGGAAATTTCCAGAGAACAGATTTTGTTATCTGGAGGTCCATACAGCTCAGGGACAGGAAACACCCTCTGAGTAGTCACGTGTCCTGGTATGAGGAGCAAGTAGGGCCGCCCTGGGTGTGGGGGACCCTGAGGGGCCAGTGTGTGTGAGTCACTAGGTTTCGGACACCTCCCCAGGACTCTGGCCGCGGGCTGCAGGCCACAGCGCCAAAGGCCAGCCGGGCCATATTCTGAGTCCCCAGTGATGAGGGCCAGGAGGGTCGTGCTGAAGGTAGGCAGCTCCTGGGAGGGGGCTGGGAGGACCATGTCACTGTCACTCTGAATCCACAGAGCACATGGCCACGTGTCACCTCAGGCATCCCTGCTGCCTCTACTGTGTGCACTGTCTGTACTGGGCCATGCACACAGGAGACAGAGCCAGGCCCAGCAAGGTGATCGCGGTCTAAGGGACCACGCAGACATGGCCAGAGCCTCACCAAGCCCACTCAGGCAAGGCCAGCGGACACATGAGGTGGGTGTTGTCCCATCTGGCACCTCAGAAGAGACACTGAGGCCTAAGGAGGTGCATGAGTGGTCAGTAAGGCCGCCCACGAGTGACAGCCCAGCTGGGGTCCCTGCCCCCCCATCTTCCCATGTCCCCTAAGATGCTTCAGCCCAGAAGCTGGGAGAGGTGCCAGGTGAGGCCCTCATGAGCGGTGGGCACTGAGCCGCCCAAACCCCAGTGGCAGAGAAGTCAGGAGACGCTGGCCCTGAGCCTTGAAGCCTGGTCAGCTGATGCCTGCACCAGGGCCAGCAGCCTCCCCGCCCCGTGGCTGCCCCTCGGCTCCCGCCCACCGCTGCATTTTCTGCCTGAGCCTCTGCTGGGGAGCTGGGAGCCCAGGCCTGCACCACTCCAAGCAAGGTCCTCCCCTGCCCTGTCTCCCTGGGCCCCAGTGTCCATGTGCACTGATGGTCCTACACAGCGGCTTGCAGAGGCAGTCAGGGATAAATCCAAGTGCCACCTCCTGTCTCCGAAGGCCCAGGAAGGACAGCTTTGGCTTCCTGGGCCCCGTCACTCTGCCCCACCCTCTCCTTCCCCAGAAAGGGTCCCTGAAATACCTCCTGGTCTGATTCTTCTCCCCCTCCGCCACCACTTCTCTTTTCGCCTCAATCCACTCAACACACATTTGCCAGCAGATGCTGGGGAGGGAGCTAACAGACCCCAGTTTTCTGTGCTGAAGGAACCAGCATTCCAGAAAGGGACAGGAAACAGAGACGGAAGTAGACTGGAAGCCAAGAGGAAAGAAAGCAGGACAAAGAATGACCCCAAGATGGACATCACTGCCTTGGCGGTCACATATCCCAGAGAAGGGTCCCCCTGGACCATGTCTAGATTTATCCACACTTGGCTTGCTTCTGTTTGTCACGGTAAAATTCACCTGTGATGAAATGAACCCTTTCAGGGGGTAAGCACAGTGTTGTCCACACACTCACGACATACAACCATCTCATTCTAGAGCTTTCTTCCCACACAGAAGCCCCGTGCCCGTCAGTAATCCTTGGGTTGGCTGATGCCCCAACATCATGGAGCCGTTCTTGGTGAATGTTAAGGCAGTTTACCCCATCTTCATGGGGGACACTGGGGCACGGTTTGCATGGGGAGCTCAGAATTGGCCTCGCTGACCCCTCTATAGGATTCAAAGGCCAACAGCAGCAAACTGGACCTCCTGCCTGATCCGTGGTCCCCTCCTTGTCCCCCCCCCACTGTGTCCCCCTTCCAGTCTCTGTTCTCCTGCTGACCTGAGATAACTCACTAGACTCAGCAGATTCCCCAGGAGGCGAGGCGGGCAGCTGGGCTTAAAATACCTGCCTCAGGTGGAAGGCTGGCTGCTGAGACAGCTCCGGGCTCCCGGGAGGCTGAGGAGGCTCACGGGGCTGGCCCCCGGCCTTCCGGGAGGTGACCTGTGGGAGGACGTCCCAGGCTGGGAGATGTGACTCAGCCCGCATCTCCTCAAACACTGTGGGCTCTGGTCACGTGTGTGTCCCTGTGAGATTCCAGCCTGACCACATCTGTCTCGGGGATACTTGAGGCCTTGTGAGCAGAGGGGCAGGCAGGGTCCCTGTTGCCATGGTGCCGTTGCCTAGTGACTCTGGTCCAGCCCCTGAGCCCTCGCTTGTTCAGGATCAAGTTTGTCCTCGTCTCTCAGCCTGGCCGTGATATCAGAAATGACACCTTCTAGAAGCTTCCTTCCCCCACGGGTCACCCCTCACCTTTCTCCAGGTTTCTCCACCTGTCTGTCACATCTCTGCTCCTCAGGGCTGTGTCACCTTGCCTGGGGTCTCAGGGTTCACTTCTCAGTCCCCTGGCCCCACCTTCCTCCTGCCCACAACCCCTGAAGGCATGGTCCTGGCCCTTAGCTTGAGCATAAATAGTGGATACGTTTTCTTGTTGTTGTTAAGTGCCATCAAGTCGCCTTGGACTCAGTGACCCCGTGAGGAGCAGATCCGGACCCTGTCCCGTCCCACACCATCCTCCATCCAGGTAAACTCCAGCCCAGCAGTCAGGGTGTCAACCCCTCTTTTTGGGGTCGCTCTCTGCCTCTTCACCTTTGCCAGCATGATGTTTTTCCCCAAGGACCCCCCAGCCCCTCCTGACAACATGCCCCAAGTACGAGAGGTGAAGTTTCACCATCCTGGCCTCCAGCGAGCACCCTGTTTGCACTTCCTTCCCAGCAGACCTGTTTGTCCTGCAGGCCATCCGTGGGATGTCCAGTGCTCTGCCCCAACACCACAGCCCACAGGCACCTATTCTGTCATCCTTAGTCATCGTCCATCCTTCAGGTGTATTTGAAGCAACAGAAAAGGCCATGGTTTGGATCAGATGCACCTTAGTCTTTGAACTTAAGGGGTCAGGGAGGAAACCAGGTCGGAGCCTATTATGCTGCCAGCCTGCAGCTACGCTGATTGGATGCCCTCTGGACAACCGTAGAGAACGTGCCTCAGAATGTCCAGTCCGAGATGAAGGGACATTGACCGCTGGCACAGGTGGTCAGCACCAAGGTGGCCATGGGAGCTGTGTCCTCCGCCGAGCCGGATGCAGCATCGACCTCGATGCAGGCCATTGATCGGCCCTGTCTCCAGTGCCCCATCACCTGCTGTGTGGACATCACAGGCAGAGAATCTGCATTTTCACTGGCATAGGTCCCTTTGCTCCTTGCCAGAGAGGTCACTCTGTGTCCCCTGAATGGCTTTCTGGGACAAGGGGACATTAGTGGGAAAACTGGCTCTTCCCCTGGTCTTCAAAGCAACAGTGGTGCATCTGCTATCGTTCTGCTTTCGCCCCTGGGCCTCCTCTCACTCCCACCCACTCCCTTCTCTCAGAGAAGGAGTCTGGGTGTGACCTCAGGGCCCCCCAGCGATGCTTCACATCACCTGTCTGCCAGATCTTTTTGGCCATGTAAGGGACCTTGTCCACCAGTATCAGGAATTGGAGGGGCTGTGTCTTTGGCACTATGACTCCCTCCACACCTGCGGTTACAGTCTCGTTTGGGAATGGGCTCTCTGTTTATTGTTCTTGAGCAGATGACTTCAGGTGTGGTTTGATCCAGGCACTCGGACAGCATTGGGAATTTACCCCCTGTTTTGGTATCCAGTGGAGTGGCAGAGAAAAGCCAGCAGTGCCAGCTCACACCCTGCCTGCCAGGCAACCCAGGAGAGCAGAGAGCTTCCTCCAGACAGCCGCTGGGCAGAAGAGAGGCACACTCTCATTGGCCCACAAGTTAGACTCCAGCCAATCAGCACAGCCTCGTTCCTATGGGGCAGCGCCCTGCAGTGGGATCCCCCCACACTCCTACCCTTCGATCTAGGGTTCTGGGGAAGCTTTGCTTCTGCAGTGCCTCCCTCCCTCTTATCCCAGAGAAGGTCCACACCTTCTGCAGGAGCCCAGAACAAACGTGCGTGCACCAACCCCATGCCGCCTTGGCACTGCCTTAGAGAGGGGGACAAGGGCAGTCCCAGCTGGGGGGCCTGAGCAGGGAGAGAGAGACCTGGGCTGAGACCATGCGCAGGGACCTCGGGGAGTCAGCACCAGGTGCTGCCACAGGCAGCTGCCCCTGTGTCTGCCTGCACCAGGCACTCTGAGTGTGCACTTGTCACCCTTCTGGGTATGTGCTAACTCCCGCGGGGTTACTGGGGTACCTGCTGGAGTGGGGGGGAAGGCTGAGAGGGGGTACGGGCAAGAAGGGATACCTGCTGGAGTTGGGGGGAGGCTGATGAGGGGTGCAGGCAGACGAGGGGTACAGGCAAGAGGGCATACCTGCTGGAGTGGGGGGGAAAGGCTGAAAGGGGGTACAGGCAAGAGAGGTTGGCCTAGAGCTGAAAGTTCTCCCTTCCTGCCGCAATCCCCTCAGTATTAGAGCCTCCAGGCTGGGTCTGCTGTACACACACGCTGCGGGGAACAGAGCCTGTTGTATACACACATTGAGGAGAACAGAGCCCGTTGTATACACACGCTGCGAAGCGTTCTGTCTGCTGTATACACACGCTGAGCCAAACAGAGCCTGCTGTATACACACACTGAGCAGAACAGAGTGTGCTGTATACAAATGCTGAATGGAACCGAGCTTGCTGTATGCACATGCTGCCTGGCACAGCGTCTGCTGTTTATCTACTCTGCGGGACACAATGCCTGCTGTATACTCACCCTGTGGGGCACAGAGCCAGCTGTATATCTACTCTGCAGGACACAATGCCTGCTGTATACTCACCCTGAGGGGTAATACCTGCTGCACACTCACCTTGCAGGACCCTGCCTGCTGTATACCTTCCCTGCCGGGCACAATATCTGCTGTCTACCCTCTCTAGAATGTCATAGGTCTGGGCATGTCTGAGGGATCCACTCGGCCCTGGGAACACACAGACTCTCCCTCAGCCTTTCCAGCTGTGCTCTGTGAACCCTCTCCAGTCAACCTCCAGGTCTCTGTCCGGCTCAGCTTAACACCCCTCCATGAAGGCCCCGTGACCCTACCTGTGCCCACCCAACCATCCCTCCGTGAGGCCCCCATGATCCTACCTTACCATCCCTCCATGATGCCCAGGTTGCCGACTCCCCCTCTCTGACCGCTAGTCCCCCACCTGGCTCCACCTCTTTTTTAAATTTTATTTTATTTTATTATTTTTGTGTGCGTGTACCGTCAAATCAGATCTGACTGGTACAGGAGGAGATTGCCCCTCCTTCTCCGGCAGAGCATCTGGTGGATTCAAACCGTGCACCTCTGGGGTTGTAGTTGCAGCTTCTTGCCACTAGGCCACCAGAGCTCCCCTCTGGCTCCACCTCTTGATGGTGGCCTGTCCTCCCTCAGCTTCTGCCCCTCCGCAACACTCACTACACACACACACACACACACACACACACACACACACCTCTGAGGGAACAGCCCAGCCACGGGTCAGTATATTCATGCCCGTGACCTCATGCCCCTCTGCAGCCAGAGGACTCCAGACCCAGGTACCTCCCTCTCCCCACCCCACCTCCTTGGTGTCCCACCCACAGCATGTCAGAAGTGACCCCTAGGGTCACGCCTTTTCTCTCAGCCCCTCCTTCCACCCAGCGGCCAGCTGTCAGCAGTTTAGCCAGCACTTCCCGCCCTTCCACTCCCAAAAGGAGCGCCTTGCCCCCAGCCATACCCCAAGATCTCCACAGCCTCGCCCTACTACCTGCAGCTGGAGGGGACTGTTGCCAAAATTCATTGCACGCCTCCCAGCCCTAAGCTCATCTCCACCGCCCCAAACCCAGTGGCCCTCACTGGAGCCACCCAGACCCTCTGGCTCTTCCTCTACCACCTAACTGCAGCCTGAACCCTTTCTCTCTGTTCTCTTTGCTACCTCAACCCCCACCCCGTCCCCCACCACACTGTTCCTTCACTGTCTCCTCCTCCATCCACGGAGGGCCTGGACTGATCCCTCCATTCTGAGATAGGATTGTACCCGGCCAGGCCGGTGACCCGACCACAGCTGCGCGGGGAGTGATGGACTCCGACTCAGTGACTCCACGTCCAGCAGAGCCAAACCCCGCTGGACCTGCGCCAGCCTCCCATTCACTGCTGTGCTGAGCACGTGTGGCCCCGCTGGCTCAGTCCGAGTCACTGTTGTTGTTGTTGTGTGCCCCGCCCCCTCTGACCTAAGTTTCCCGGTCTCTGCTGCAGACTCGCCAGCTCAGTCTCAGCTGTGTGTCAGACACGCTGATACCTGACCCTCCAGCCGGTTTTCAGAGGCAGGACATCACACAGGAGGAGACTGTTCATCTTTCTCCCTCGGAACAGCTGGTGGATTCGAACCGCGTACCTTACAGATGGCAGCGTAGCTTTTTACCACCAGGTCGCCTAGAGCTCCTAGCGGTAGGAAGCAGCGCTGAGATACCGAAGTTGCACGGTTCCAGCTTCTGGAGGGCCTTCCCTTCCGTAGCTGGGGAGTGAGCGACCCACAGAGCCGACCCAGCACTCCTCCCTCGCCCCTGCCCAGTGGTCAGGAGCAAGTGGGCGGCAAGGTGGTCTTCCTGGAAGAGTCACCAAGCCGAACGTGGGCTGAGCCCAGGGGACAGAAGGGCAGCGGCAGGGGCGCCCTCTCCACCCCCCTGTCTCCCAGCCGCGCGGCCGCCAGGGGGCGCCGTGGAGCCACAGCGCGCCGAGCGCGGACTGAGCGCGGACCGAGCGCGCGCGGCGTCCAACCGGGAAGGGGTGGGACGCTGGGGACGCCCGAGGGCCGCCGTGTCCTCATCGGTTCAAGCCCGCGGCCGAGGCTCCGCCGGAGGGGCTGCCGCAGAGACTGGGAAACTGAGGTCAGAGGGGGCGGGGCTCGCAGCGGCGGCGGAGGGTGGGGCGGGCGCGCCCCTCGGTGACAGCAGCGCCCGGGAATGTGCCGCCCGGGAGCGGGCTCTGCGTCCCCGCCCTCGGGCTGCGCTGGGGCCCTGGTAGGGGGTGACGGGGCGGGCACCCCTGACGTCGAAATCAGACGTCCAGAGGTGCCTGTCACAGAGCTGGGCAGCCCTGGGGCAGGGATGGGTGGGGATAGATGGGGAGACCCTCGTTGGAACGCACTCCGGGCGCCGGCGGCGATAGGACAGCGCCCAGGACTCCTGGAACCGTGCAGGGCAACCTCGGGGCGCGCATTCCCGGGCCCTGAGCGCGGCGCCCAGAATAGCCGCCCCAGCGGTCTCCACCCCCTCACGCCTTCCCAAGGGCACCGGGACCCGAATGCCTGGACAGTCGAGCGCGGCGCTGGGGACCAGAGTCAGTGCCCCGCCGCACATCGCGCCAAGGCGCACGCTGGCCGCGCGGGGGCGCACGGGACCGCGCCCCTCTGGACCCCGGCCTGGGTGCACCCCGGGAGGCCTGGTGGGAGGGGCCGTGCCGGGCTCCCCCCCCGCCCCACCCCTCGGGCCCCGCCGCTTCCGTCCGCCCCGGGGCCAACCCGCAGTCCGATCGCGCAGCTTCGGCTGGTAAGTCCCTCTTCCTATCCCTCCACTTTCTCTATGGGCGTCCCGACCCTGGAATGAGTTCCTCCTCCGGCTCCCTGGGCCTCCCTGGGTGGGAAGAGGTGAGGAGGCTTGCTTCTTGGGGAATGCGAAGTCTGGGGAGCAGTAAGAACCCCCTTATCCATTACCCAGACCCCTATCTCGCAAGCCAGTGCTGGGAGCCCGGCAGAGGGGCTGTCAGGCTAAAGCCCTCCTCGCTTGCTCTCTGGCCCTGCCTGCTTCCTGAGATTGCTAGGGTTCTGGGCTCCCCGAGGGCCTGAGTAGCAGCTGGCCTGGCCTGATCTATGGACCAGCCCTGGCCCTCCCAGGCTCTCCGCTGGACCCCAGATCGCACCAGGAACCCGAAGTCCAGTGTCAGAGCTGGGAGGACAGGCTGGGGATCCGTGGGGGCACCTGGCTTTTGGTGTCCAAGGGTTGCCTTCATGTCCTGCCTGTCCTTTCGGTACTGCTGACCTCCAGCCGCCTGGCCCTGGCTCGAGAATGTCCTGTCCACTGTGCACGCTGCATGTGTCTGTCACTCCTTCCCCTGCCAGACCAGGCCAGGGTCACACCGAAGGGGTGGGGCATGGCCAGTGGGCCCATCTTTCCCCCACTGGATGGGGAGACTGAAGCCCAGCTTGCAAACCCCCCATCCCAGCTGCCTCCCACCCCCATTTCCTCCACCAGCCTCAATGGTGGTCTTCTTTGCAGGCCACCCTGGTGCCCCCTCCCCATCTGCAGATGAGGTCATGTGGTGCCAAGTGGACCAGGACCAGGTCACCCCTCCAGCCTCACCCCAATCCTTGAGGCCAGGGTGTGGGGCGGAGTTGGAGGGGGACCCCTGCCAGGATCCTGACCCCTGACCCAGCCCTTCCGGCTGCACCTCTACAGTCATAGAATCATGGATTGAGTCCAGCTGGGCCCCACTGTGCAGATGGGGAGACTGAGGCCCAGGGAAGGGGAGAGGCCGGCCTCCAGCCACGCAGGAAGGTACAAGGACGCTGGGGAGGAGGCCTCTGTGCTCAGTCCTTGTGTGATCCTTTCACACAGCAGACATTTATTAAGCACCGACTGTGTGCATTTCACAACGATAGGCCTCCCAGAGCTTCAGTTTATAGTAACCACAGATAATCGAGTGCCCCCACTTCACTTACCTTATCAAACGGACCCTTCCACCTGTGCTGGAAGGGGTGGCTTCTTCTCAGAGGTGAGAAGTGAGGCTCAGAGAGGTGTACAGGGTTCCCAGGCAGTCAGGGCAGGGGGGCGCTGTCTGCCCCAGCCCTCTACAGGTGCCCTCTCTGTGCCCCAGACCCCGCCCTCCCTGGAATCTCCTGCTGCTTCTTGGGACCCTCCTGAGCTGTGGTCTGGGGGGCAGCGCTCAGGTAACAGGGCAGGAGGCTGAGGGCAGGCGGTGGGAATGCAGCCCGCAGCTTGAGGTCAGCAGCTGGCGCTGCCCCTCTCTCCCCAAGTAGGGTCCGGGGGAGTGGACCCCCTGGAGTTCCTGGACCCGCTGTTCCAGCACCTGTGGGCGGGGCGTCTCGGTGCACAGCCGTCGCTGCATCCGGTGAGAACAGCAGGAGGGGCTCCCGCCAGGCGGGGCTGGAGGGGGTCCCTACCCCTGTCTCTTGCCAACCCAGCCCAGCCCCTGGCCGCACCCTCAGCCTGCCCACACATGCTGTGCCCTTTAATCCCATGGATCCATTGGAATGCGGGTGGGGTTGGAGGGGGCGGTGGCAGACAGCGCCTCTGGGGAGGGGGTCCCTGGGGGCCTGACCACACTGCAGCCACCCTCTCCCCATAGGTTTCCTGGAGAAGAGCCTTGCTGGGGGAGCACTCATGAGTACCGCCTCTGCCAGCTGCCGGTGAGTTCTGCCCTCCTCGCAGACCCCTGAGTCTGCCCCTAAGTCCTCCCTCTTCCTGACCATGCCCGCAGACTCTCCACCACTCTGCCAGACTCCTTGAGGCTGCAGTGGCTGAGGGAGGCGGAATCTGGAGGCCTGCCCTAGCCCTTGACCGGGCCATCTCTGCCAGGACTGCCCTGCCAGGGCTGTGCCCTTCCGAGACCTGCAGTGTGCCCTCTACAATGGCCGCCCTGTCCTGGCCACCCAAAAGACCTATCAGTGGGTGCCCTTCTATGGAGGTGAGCTGCCTGGTTGGTCCAGATGAAACAACTCAGGGTTGGCAAGGAAGATGAGGGATTTGGAAGGCTTCATGGAGAGGTGGGCATTACTGCTAGGGCTTTGAAGGATGTGTAGGAGTTGGTCAAGTAAAGGAAGAGTAAAGCAGGGGCAGAGGAAAACGGGATTAGTTCAGCAATTCAGCACAGAGATGAACACTAATCTGAAGATTTCCTTGAGGCTGTATCCAGAGGACAACAAGCTAGCAGAAATGTTACTGCACTGAGCTGAAAATAGCGAGTTATATAACCATGTGCCCGGGGCAGCGCACCTCCAGATTGAAGGGAGAAAGGCAGCTTCAGCCTCCCAGCGAAGGCAGACAAGATAAGGAGAGCCTGGAATGGAGACTGGCCCCTCCATCAGTCTCATGGAAATGTTTTTGCCCTGAGAACTGGGGAAAATGTTTTTGCCCTGAGAACTGGGGAAAACTTGTCACCTTGTGCACGGAGGCTTGCCAGGGTCAGGTCAGCCTCCATGCCAGCCAGGGGTGGCCCGCAGGCTCAGCGAGCAGGGGGCCAGGGGCAGCTCTGTGGGAGTGGCCAAGGACTGGGGCTGTGGGCCTGTGGGTGGGATGAGGCAGGTGTGGATGTCACATGCAGCCCCGGTGAGCACAAGGGGAAACTGAGGCCTAGGGAGAGTAAGCAGCACATCCAGACAGCAGGAACTTGGTCAAGCTAGACAGACATGTTTTGTTGGGGGCTTACTGAGCACAGGGCCCAGTGCCTGGAAACTGGCAGGTGTTCAGCACGTGTCTACGGATGGGAACATGAAGGAAGGAGGGTAATATTTTCCTTGTAAAAACTTGTCCTATCAGGAATGGATGAATGAGTAGTCCCAGGCCCAGATTCTTGCTGGGCAGAGCCTCAGGGAACTAGAGGCAGCTCTTCATTCCAGTTTTGGCTCTGATTCCACCTCAAAGTGTGGCTTTGGCTGCCTCTGGGCAGCATCTGTCCAATAGGTGTGAAATTCTGAAGGCCACCTGCAGGGGCACTGGAACTCAGATGGTGTCCTTCTGTCCCCAGCACCCAACCAGTGCGATCTCAACTGCCTGGCCGAGGGCCACGCCTTCTACCACAGCTTTGGCCGGGTCCTGGATGGCACTCCCTGCAGCCCCGGTGTGGAGGGGCTCTGTGTGGCTGGCCGCTGTCTTGTGAGGATTTATCCACCCCACCCCACCCTGCCACACCTATCTCCCTCAGGCCCCACCCCAGCATAATTCCCCAGCTCCCTTTCTCAAATCCGACTTCCTCCTGCCCAAATGGGTATCTTTACTCTCTGCAGCTAGTTCAAGTCCACCAGCTGCTCTGTGGGAGAAAGATGGGCAAACTCCTCCTATGTGATTTACAACTTGCAGAAACCCCCGGAGGGTCAGCTGGAAGTCGGTTCGGCCCTGCCTCTTCCACTCTGGGTCCTCCCTTCAGAGGTCCTAACTGCTGGACCCACCCAGCACACTCATCCTAGTTGATTCTGACTCATGGTGACCCAGCAGGATAGAGTCGAATTGCCCCATAAAGTTTTCAGGACTTAATGTGTAATGTGTCAGACTGCCAAACAGGACACAGGCGGTTTGAATCCACCAGCCTCTGTATGAGAAGGTGATACTGTTTCCTCAGGTGAAGATTTACAGCCTCAGAAAACAGGGAGGGTTGCCGCAAGCAGGGACCCACTTGAGGGCAGGGACATGTGCCCCAGTCAGTACATGATATTTCAGTCACCTCATATACATGTAACCATTGGACTGTGGTGTTGGAGAAGAGCACAGTGTATCCCATGGACGGCCAAAAGAACAGACATGTCTTGGAGGTGAAGCCAGAGTTCTCCTTGGAATCAAGGATGGCGAAGGTTGGTCCGGTATAGTTTGGGCATGTTGCTGGGAGAGGCTATTCCTTGGAGAAGGATGTCATGCTTGGAAAGCTGGAGGGTCAGTGAAGAAGAGGAAAACCTTCAACCAGATGGACCGATGCAGTGACTGCAGCCATGGGCTGCACAGTGTGTCAGGGATTGAGAGGTTGGCACAGGACAGGGTTCAGGTCTGTTGTTCATAGTAAGATCGCTATGAATCCTGTTCGACTCGATGGCACCTAACAACAACAATATGTACATGCAAAGGTGGGGCAGTGACTGAGGAGTATCCAAGAATTGATGCCTTGGAATTATGGTGGGAAGAATGCAGAGAATACCACGGCCTGCCCAAAGAAAGAGGCGAGACTGTCACATAACTGGACATGTGACCAGGAGGGAGCCCACCCGGAGGACATCCTGCCTGGTCAAGGAGGGAGCAGGAAAAAGCGGAAGACCGTGGATGAGATGGATTGACAAAATATTGCAACAGTGACTCAAACATAGTGACCCTGGGAGGCTGGTGCAGGACTTGGGGCGCTGAGTCGGAATACAGCTAATGAATGACAACCACATCTTTTAATTATTACTATTATTATTTTTGTGTGTACCGTCAAATCAGATCTGACTGGTACAGGAGGAGATTGCCCCTCCTTCTCCGGCAGAGCATCTGGTGGATTTGAACTGTGTACCTCTGGGATTACAGTGCAGCTTCTTGCCACATTTACAGAGTCCCCTTGTCACATCTTTTTCCCACAGACAGGCTGGTGGGGTGAAGTCGTCACCTTTTTCATTAGCAGTCGCGCCCTTGACCACTGCATCACCAGGCTGCCACTGGACCTTTAGAGAGCCCCTCTCCCAGTTTCTATTCCACCACAGACTCCGCCCCCAACCCGGCCCTGTCATCTTGCTTTAGGCTCCGCCCTCCTGGCTCCAGACCACGCCTCCAAGCCGCCCTCTCCCCTGGCCCCGCCCTCTCTACTGGCTCTGCCCACTCCCGCCCCGCCCCTCCCAGCCAGGAGATTCATGCTGTGTCCCTTCGCCCCCTTAGAGCGCCGGCTGTGACGGGCTGCTGGGCTCAGATGCCCGCGAGGACCGCTGCGGCCAATGCGGTGGCGCCAACGACTCGTGCCTCTTCGTGCAGCGCGTGTTCCGCGATGCAGGTGAGCGCCCGTCCCGTCTTCTAACGGTGCCCTGGGAGCGGCCCCTTTAACTACCCACGGTCCCCGCCCCCCTGATGCAGTGTTGCACATTGATTGGATACGATGAGGCCCAGCCTCTAGGATCTTCATCCCGATTGGAGACAGACAGATCATCCCGCCCGCTTCAGAACCGACCGAGCTTTAACCTCTTCCCTGCTGCATGTTAAAAACCCTAACTCCAGATTCCGCCCGAGCCCTGAACTGGCTAGCCGCCTCATCTTTATTTTATTTAATTTTATTATCTTACTAAATAAATTATTTTATTTAATCTTCACGTCACCCCTACACTCCCACCCCCCAGGCGCCTTCGCCGGGTATTGGAACGTGACCCTGATCCCCGAGGGAGCCAGGCACCTCCGCGTCTCGCATCGGAGCCGCAACCACCTGGGTACAGCAGGGTCTGGGGGGCCATGGGGGTGTCCGGTTACACTGGGGGAGCCGGGGGCGTGCGGCCAGCTCCCAGAAGCCCACTGACCCGTCCCTTGCAGCGCTGATGGGGGGCGACGGGAGCTACGTGCTCAACGGGAACTGGGCAGTTAGCCCACCCGGGACCTACGACGTGGCGGGCACCCGCGTGGTCTACACCCGCGCCACCGCCCGGCCGGAGGAGACACTCCACGCCGCGGGGCCCACTTCGCACGACCTGCTCCTGCAGGTGAGGGGCGAGGTCTCGGGCCCAGCCGGGTGGGGTCCTCGGCCTCCGGGCCAGCTCATGGCGTCTCCCTCCCTCCCCAGGTCCTCCTGCAGGAGCCCAACCCCGGCATCGAGTTCGAGTTCTGGCTTCCCCGGGAACGCTACAGCCCCTTCCAGGCGCAGGCGCAGGCCCTGGGCTGGTCCCTGCGGCAACCGCAGGCGCGCGAGGTGGAGCCGCCGGCGCGCCCCCCGACCACCGCCCCACGGACGCCAGCTGCAGCCCCAGGTGACGGGGAGGTGGGGCAGGGTGGGGGCGCGCAGCGGGGCGAGGCCTGGACCCCTCACCACGCGTCCCCACAGACCCCTGTGCGCCCTGCCCGGACGCCCGAGGCCGGGCCCACCGGCTGCTCCATTACTGCGGCAGCGACTTCGGTGAGACCCCCGCCCCAGCCCACGCCCGCCCCTGCCCGGCCCCCCCAGCGCCGGAGCCCAGCCCCTCCCCGTGCAGCTGGGTGCGGGGCGCAGAGCGCGCCCCCAGCCCCGCTGCTCACAGTCTTCAGGGCCCGCGTCCTCGGCCGTCACCGGCAGGCCCAGGAGACCCGCTACGACGTGCGCGTGCAGCTGGTATACAAGAACCGCTCGCCGCTGCGGGCCCGCGAGTACGTGTGGGCCCCGGGCCGCTGCCCCTGCCCGCCGCTCGCACCGCATCGCGAGTACCTGCTGGCCGCCCGGCGCCTGGTCAGCCCCGACGGCACGCAGGACCGGCTGCTGCTCCCGCACTCCGGCTTCGCGCGGCCCTGGAGCCCAGCAGAGGACAGCCGCGTGCGCCTGCTCGCCCGCCATTGCCCTGTGTGAACCTTCTAGCCAAGGCCCTCGCCCACCAGCGGGAAGGGCAGACCTGCCCAGGCTGCAACGGGCCCCAGCGCCCCTCTTGTCCTGGCGTCCAGGCGCCCAGAGCTTTGTGACTCCCGGTCACACACGTACACCCCGCACGCAGTCACAGCCACTGGCAGGGGTGGCCACGCCAAGCACACCAACTCTAGTTTCCTCTGTTGCCCTGGCTGCCTGGAAGCGTACAGCAAATTCTGTTGGCTTTTGTTCTAACTTCCTGACTTAGAGCCACTGGCCTTGGCAAGCTGTCTAAGAAGCTTTCTAACAAGAATGTTGCATCTATACATCAGTTTCTTTTCTTGCCCTGGCTACAAACCAGAAGTCGAACTCTGCTTCCCTCCCTGACACTAGTCTTCTCTCTCTCTCTCTCTAACACACACCCACACACACCACACACTCCTACACACACCCCCTCAAGTACGCAAAGCCACTGTCGCAGACACCCCCCCCCTATCAAGTACACAGACACTGGCAGACAGGCACGGCACACCCCTTAGAGGACTTGTGTAGTAGAGGCACTGAAACCTACCCATTTCCCCCCTTGCTCTGGCTCCCAGGAAACTCAAGAGTAATTTTGATGCCATTCTTGGCATTTCCGGTTGATTTTCTTCCAGTTACTACTGCTCTCATTTAATTTTCACAAACACTTTCTTTTTTAGTGAAGTACCCCCTTGACACACACCTGGCTGCAGAAATTTCAGGGTGCTGGCAGGACCAGGCCCTCAGTGTTCCCCTCCCCCCCACCCAGCCCCACCCTTGCATGTCTGACCCCTCTGTGGTGCTGGGTGGGGAAGGTACAAGGACCAAGGCAGGTGGGGATATGGGACTTTTCTAAGCCCCTTCTGGGGCCATCCATGCACCCCAGGACCAGCCAGAGGGTCCCTCCGGCTGGGATGAGCCCCAACCCCATCACCCACCTGTCTGGCACACCGTCCTGTGGGGTTGCCCCCCCTTCCGCCCCTCACCCTGAATGCAGGTGACTCACGCTGTTTGTAGGGACAATCTGCTCTCCCACACTATCCGTGGTTGTGTCTTTTTCTGGGATGCAGGCGGGGACTGGGGCTGGGCGTGAGAGTGGGGTGCAGGGCAGAGGGAGTAGGGCAGAGCAAGGGTCTTCCTCTGAGTCGATGGCAGTGTATGAAGTCCAGGTCTGGCCCAGTCCAGCTCTTGACCTTCAGCTGGGCCCCACACCCTCCCTGTGACTCAGTTTTCCAAACTTCCAGCAAGTATTCTTGGTTCCATCAAACACACAGCTCGCCTGAGCCTCCCCTTCCTGCGCTCGTGCATTCCAGCTTTATTGAGCTCTTACTGTAGGCAGGGACCTCCACTGTCGTCTGCAGCAAGGTGCTTGGGGGAGGGTCCCCAGGGCCCAGCCAGGGGGGAGGGGGGTGCCGCCCGGGAGGATGAGTGGGGCCCGCGCGCCCCCTGCTGGAAGCTCCGTAGCACGACAAGGCAGAATTTGACACGCCCCACTTTGCCCGCACCCTCAAGTGCCCTGAAACCCTCCCTGCTTTCCCCATCAGCCACCTCACACTGGCCCTGCCACCCACAACAACCACGTTGCCCTTGCCGATCCCACAGACACTCTTGTCCCCTGTGCTACTGCTACATGCAAAGATTATTAGGTGGGGGGTGGTCACTTTGGTCTGGAGCTCCTTGGGGTCTCAAGGACTCCAGATGCTTCTGTGCCCAGATATCTAGGCCAGCTAGGGGAGGCGGAGGAAGGGATCTGCACGGGGGCTGCCAAAGCACCCGGAGAACAGGCAATGGGAGGTCCCACTGGGAACAGACCCCAAAGTCAGAGGCTGTGAAGATGGACAACAGGGTGGAAAGATGGTGGGACTCCCCACGCGGGGGGCATCCCCACTACCGGGTCACTTGGGGAGAGATAACCTAGTGTCCCTTGAGCAATGACTTCCCTGGGGCTCTGGCGCTGGGCAGTCATTGGCTGGTCATGGGCATGTGACAAGCTCAGATGAATGTGACCCTCTTGCTTGGTGCCTTAGATTTAAAACAAATACTGAACAATTTAACTAGAGTATCTGTCCATTTTAAAGCTCCTCTGTATCAGCAAAGATATTTCATGTGGGAATTTGCATTAACATTCAGCTATTTGGATGGATGGATGGATGGATGGATGGATGG
>NW_006399967.1:3376944-3380855 GCF_000299155.1 Elephantulus edwardii
ATAGATAGATAGATAGATAGATAGATAGATGATAGATAGATAGAGTGGTAGGTGAGTAGGTAAGAGAATGTATAGATAAATATGTTGGCTAGATGGATAGTTAGAAAGATATATAGATATATATATATGATGGGGGTGTGGTTAGAGGAATGGATAAATAGATGAGTGGATGAAAGGATAGATAGATAGATAGATAGATAGATAGATAGATAGATAGATAGATAGATAGAAGATAAGATAGAGAGAGCTAGATTGCATGGATGGATGGATGGATGGATGGATGGATGGATGGATGGATGGATATGATGCAAAGATGGATGGATGGATGGATGGATGGATGGTAGCTGTATGGGTGGGTGGGTGGATGGACAGATGGATGGTGGGTGGATGGGTGGGTGGTGGATGGAGGGATGGTAGCTAGATGGGTGGGTGGCTGGTGGATGGGTGGATAAGCAGATAGGTAGATTTAAGAGCTGTCATCAAGTCGGCTGTGACTCAGGGACCACATTCACATGAAGGAGCTCGGGTGACAAATGGCTAACCAGGTTGAACCCTCCAGCTGCTCCTCTGGAGAAAGCTGGGCATTCTCCTCCCACACAGGTTTACAGCCCTGGGAGCGATGGAGGCTGGCGGGAGTCAGGACTGGCTTGGTGGAAGGCAGGTTTCCAGTGTTCTTAATATGCACATCCGAACACGGCCAGACTGGCCCTGCCCTGTTCCCCATCAGCCCCTCTCTGCACACACTGTCCCAGGTCCTGTCATTGAGGATGCCCCTCACCCAGGCCACAACAAGGTCCTCTCAGGTGAGCGCCCCTTCCCTGACGTGTACCCAGAACAAGCACAGCATTCTGTGGGGACCTGTAGCACTTTCACTGGGTAACTTTTAAGTCAATCACCAGGCCTTTCTGCATAGTCTTCTTAGTCAGGAAACCGCTGGAAACTTGTCTCATACACAGTGCCACAACACAAGCCCACAGTGACTGACCAAGGAAGTGCTGGCCCATGAAGGGTGTGCCTGGGAATAGAACCTGGGGCTCCCACATGGAAGATTCCAGCTGGTCCCGATTCAGTATGCGTGTTGTCCTCATGAAAGAGAAAAGACCTGAGATGGAGGGACGCCAGCAGGTGAGGAAGCATCTTGTGGCCAAAAGAGACCCAGGAACACTAGATGCTGGGAGACAGCCAGGCCCCTCCAGAGCCTCCTGGGGAACTGGTCCCCACATCTGGACACCAGACTTCTGTCTCCAGAACCATGAGAAGACAACTTCCTGTGGCACAAAGCCATCCTGTTTGTGGCAAGCTATCCTCCAGGTGACCCCACGCATAGGCCCAGATGCTCCACAGATGACCTCACACATAGGCCCGGGGCAGTGGGTGAGCCCCCCACGTAGGCCAGGACTGCCCCGCAGGGCGGCCACGGCCTCAGCAGATGGCCAGGCTTGTGTCCCAGCACCTCGCCTGGGTTCCGACTTCCCAGACGTGGTCCAGTCACTGGTGTTTCCATGGGCCAGAATGCCACCAATCTCAGGGCATGCAGGACCCCAGGGCTGTTGGCTGTCACCTGTGGGGCTCGTCACTGGTCTGACCCACCAGTGCTTGGAGGGAGGCTGGTAAGCTCCTCAAGTCACGACGGAGGGGGCGGGCAGCGTCCGGGGAACGACTGGTGGAGTGTCACCGGGACAAGGATTGCCTCCAAGGCTGTGGTGTGAGGCCCCTTTAGGGGTTGGAGTGGCATCAAAGTGCAAAACTTGTCGAGGAACCTCCCAGAGGGGCCGTGTGGACACTCCAGCCCCACGACCGAGCAGAGTGCCCTCTGTGTGACTTTCCAAGGCCATGTTCATCGGTAAAGGTCGAGGAAGTTGGGAGGGGGGACTGTGGGTGCAGATGCTCCTCAGGACGCGGCCCCTGGAGCTCCCTAACCGCCTTCAGTGTCCGCTCTGCGTCTCTGCATGTTTAAGTAGCAGTGACGCTTTCGGGCTCACTGAGCACCGATTCCACGCGGCGTGGCAGGTGTATTCCGTGCCCCAGGTGGGCTGAGTGGGTGGGGCTTGGAGGATGAAATGAGGAAAGGAGCGGCTGCACAGCCGGCAGGGGCATGGGGTTGAGGACCCATCTCCTGGCCAGGCCTCGTGGCCCAGCCAGGCTGCACCCCCCCCCCAGGACTAAGCCAGCGAGAAGGATTTCACCAAAGTAGTCGAGGACACCCGGTGACGTGGCAGCAGGCAGGGTAGCCATTAATAATTAACCTCCACATCCACGTCGTCAGCAGAAGCAAAGTCCCCATCACACCCTCAGACCAGCCCATCATCGGCTGGCTTCATGCCCCCCGTTCCACCCGCAGCCCCTCACTCGCCTGCCTTTGCCAAGACACCAGACCAGGCCTGCCCTGGTACCCGGGGACATACATCTCGGTGGGCCAGCGTTGGACCTGGACTTCCCCAGGATTCCCGCCTCACCTCCTCCTGCTGGCTTTCCTCCAGTGCCACTTCCTCTGAGAAGCCTTCCCTGACCTCCCCTCTGCTACAGCCCCCAACTCTGCTCCCCAGAGGCATTGCCTCCTGTGTTAATATTTAAACAGGGATTTCTTATATGTGTAGTTTGTCATTGCGAATATCCACACCCACACCTCAGTGTGTTTGCTCTCAGGGACAGAGATCCTCTTCTTGGGGTGATACAGCCATGCACATACTGCCCTGAGCTTCCCACCGAGCCGCTGGGAGGGGCCCACGCTCACAGCAAGCGTCCACAGCAAGCGTGCCACCCAGCTAACCCCCCTGAGGACAGACTGCCAGGCCACTCCTCAGAGGAAGGGCCGGCCCCCTGCCAGCCTGCACCGGCCTCAAAGGAGCGTCCAGGCTGTTCCATCACTCCACACTTCTCCCCAATGTCACAGCCCAGAGGCTTGGTCTCTCGGTGGGGAACGGTGGTGGCATCCACAGGGTGCTGTCTGCTCAGTGGTAAGGGGTGTGTCCTGGGCCCTCTCCCTCCACCCCCACCCGCTCAGCGCTGGCCCCACAGGGAGGGGGAGTGTCTGGGCTGCTGTGTTGACAACTGCACAGGGCCCCCAGCTCTGGAGGATCCATATGTGGGATTGAGGGGGAAGAGAGGGCTCTGCTGAGGAGGCAGGAAGACCCTCTGCAAAGGAGGGGTGAGGCTGACATGCTGAGCAGGAAACAAGGGCCTCTAGATGCCAAAGTCCTCAGTGTAGGACCTGCTTACAGCCTCAGACCAGCACAGAATTGGGGCTTCAGGCCTGTGATCCACTCTCCTCCAGCAGATGTGTGACCACTGGGACCAGTGAGCTGGGACACTCACTGAAAGGTTGGCGGTTCAGGTCCAGCCTGCAGCTCCACAGAGTAAGGTCAGGTGATGTGCTCCCTTGGACAGCAATTTGTGAGGGGCTTCAGTTCACGTGGGGGGGCGGGGGCTGTAAGCTGGATCGACTCCATAGCACCCCAGCACAGAATCCTGGAGCAGCTGTGCTCGGCTGGAGTTCTGGAGAGATGCCAGGGGGCCTGGCACTGGGAGAGGTGACTGGTGGGCACTGCTGCCTGGCTCAGGTCATCCGCAGCTCTGGCCACAGGTAGTGGTGGCCAGCGAGGGTCCAGCGCCCTCCCCAGGTGGACAGGAGCTGAGATACAGGGTACAAAAAGCCTGTCCCCAAATCACGAGACCTGACCCCTCCTCAAGGTGGGCTGAAGGTGGAGACAGGAGACCCTGGGGTGTGACGGCTGGCCCTGACTCACCTCTTCCTCCCCGCCAGGCTCAGTCTCCAGAAAACTCATTTAGAAATGAGTTTTATTTGATAAAATAAATGATAGAGGGGAGCTCTAGTGGCCTACTGGCAAGAAGCCGCACTGCAATCCCAGAGGCTCATGGTTCAAATCCACTAGATGCTCTGCTGGGGAAGG
>NW_006399967.1:3388449-3390536 GCF_000299155.1 Elephantulus edwardii
ACTGTTGGCCCCCTGTTTTTCACACTCTCTGTTCCATGTCATTCCTGGTAGTCTGTCTCATTATTATTATAAAAATACTTTACCCTCGGTCTGCAACAGGAAGGGACAGCAGGAAGGTGGAGGGTCACTCTCAATGAGACGGACCAACTGGGACCACAGTAGTGAGCTCAAGCGTGTCAGGGCTGACGAGGACGGCGTCGGAGCTGTTGTTCACAGGGTCACTGTGAGTCGTGCTTGACAGGACCCAACAGCATAAAATGCGCTAGAGGGAGGGGGGCTGTGGAGGCCCAGCAGCACGGGGGCCGCTGCCAACCCAGAGACAAATGTCCGACTCCACCCGCCGTGTGAGTCCCCGCCCCTGACGCTACCAGAGGGCCAGCTATCAGTCAACACTTCATGGACGTCACAGCAACAGAAGGGCTAAAAAGCACGGTGTCCACCACAAGCCTGGGTGTTCCCTAACACTCCATGTCCATCTGCAAGCTGGACACCAAATGGCGAAGGCCAAAGACTTGACCACTGAACTGTGGCGTCTCCGAGCGTCAGCCATCCTACGGACTGACATCCAGGCCACTCCTTAGAGTCAGGGATGCTGAAACTTCGTCTCGCTCAGGGGGTGACTGGGAAAGGACATCATGCTGAGAAAAGTAGAGTGACCAAGAGGCAGCCCGTGACTGAGACGGAGCGATGCGGTGACCGCAGCCAGGGATCACAGTGCCCTGGGTGGTACCACTAGCTAGAGCAGTGGTCTATCAAGCCCCCTCAGATGCCTGGGGAGAGACAGCACGCTAGGCGGGCGGGGGGCCACCGGCATGTGGGGGGCTCATGTCCCAGCACGCAGGGGGCACCAGCACATGCAGGGCGGGGGTGACTCACCAGCACGCATGGGGTGGGGCGGGGTGAGGCCACCGGCACGGAGGCCAGCATGGGAGTAGCCCCATGGCACGGCAGCAAGTGTGGCATTTTGTTTGCCCCGTCCGTCCTCCTACCAGACCAATGGTTGCCAGTTCAAGGCCACTCGGACATGCCTCAGAAGGCAGGCCAGGCAGGAAAGCCTGCTCTGACAGCTCACAGCCTAGCAATCCGTGGGGACAGCTCTATCCTGACACGTGCGTCTCCAGGCGCTAAGTCGGCCTGGACAACCACCGGGTGGGAGGAGGGGGCAGTGGATAGGAGGGGGCTGGTCCTCATCCTGGACACAGGGTGCATCTGTAAAGAGGGTCAGTGGCGCCCAGCCCCGTTCCCGACGACGCAACAGCACAGGCGGGGACACAGGACACATGTGGCCGGGGTGGGTCCTAGAGCTTTATTGCGCCTATGCTAACAGGCCAGGCGTCGCCCCCACCAGTAATGCCGCAGGCAGTGGAGCCGGTGCCCTGTGGAGGGCCAGCTGAGGGTGAGCTCCGAGATGGACACGGTGCTGGCCTCCGAGGACGTGTCCAAGGGCTCGGGTTCAGCCTTGAAGGCCTTGGTGGACTGCTTGTGGTGGTGACTCACGCCAGGCTTGGGGGCTGCATTTTCTGGCTGGCTGGTGGTTTTGCTGGGCGCCTCGGAGGCCTGCGGCGGGATGCTGGTGCTACCAGGAGACTGGACGGTGGACGATAACAGGCTGTTTGTGCCCACAGAGTTCTGCTCGGTGACCAGTGGGTGGTCTGCCTTGTGGGTGGTCTGTGAGGGGCCACTGGACACCAGAGGTGGCGAGTGCTGGCTGGAGGCCTGCGGGTTTGTGGTGGAGCTGCTGCTAGACTGCACCCCTTCCTGACCAGGTGTCTGGGGGAGGCTGTGTGAGGCTTCCGGGGTCTGCACCCCAACCCCGGAGGAGGACTGGACGTTGCCCATGGTGGCCTGAGAGGAGCCCCCGGAGTTCTTGTTGGGCCTCGAGGGGCTAGCTTCGGGTGGGGACTGGGTGGAGGAATTCACGGGGAGCTGATGCTTCGGGGTGACTGCCTCCTTATGAGGAGTGCTCTGACGGTCCTGCCCTGGGCTGGCGGCAGCAGCTGCCGTTGTGGTCCTGGTCACTGTGGTTGCTGTAGTCGCTGGGATCCTGGTCGTTGCGGTCGCTGGGGTCCTGGTCGCTGAGGTCGTTG
>NW_006399967.1:3391497-3415518 GCF_000299155.1 Elephantulus edwardii
CATGGACTCACAAACAAACACACACTCCCCCGACAGACGCGTTCACAGCACTTGCAGGTGCACCCCACACCTCACACACGTACTCAGGCAGATGGTCCCAGCTCCCATCAAAGTGCAGGCTGCACACAAACACACACACACATCCACCCTCAGATGCACAGTCACCCATGAACACACACACACACACACCCAGATGTACGGTGACCCGTGAACATACGTAGACCCCATGGACTCATACATCCACCCCCAGATGCACAATCACCTGTGAAAACACACACACACACACACACACACAGATGCACGGTCACCCGTGAACACACGTAGACCCCATGGACTCATACATCCACCCCCAGATGCACAGTCACTCGTGAAAACACACACACACACACACACACACACACACACACACACAAAGATGCAGTCACCCGTGAACACAGAGACCCACCCACAGACACCACGCACATGCTCACATGCACTCACGTGCACACAGACCCCACACTACACACCCCCAGGCTCACACACGCTCGAGGCCTTCCACGCACATGTTCACACACACTAACGTGCAGACTCTACACACAGAAACACACACACACTCATTCTCACAGTCACCCGTGTTCACACACTCGCTCTCACTCACATGTAAACGCTACACACACTCATTCTCACACCTCCACGTGCACTCACACACCCAAAGGTGCACATACACCACACACATACACACAAATATGCACACTCTCTCTCAGCCCTACCTGTCCAAGAGATTACCTGCGCTCTGCTCCAAGGGCAGTGGGGGTCCTGCCCCCTCTGTGGGAGTGATGAGACCCCGGCTCCGGGCCAGAATCCTTAGAACTGGTCCCCGAGAGCGTGGGGGGAAAAGGGGTACAGTGAGAGGAACGACCAGCAGGGGTGCAGAGATCCCACACGAGGGCCAGACGGCTGGGAGGAGGGGAGGGACAGACAGACCCGTACCCAGACAGTCAGCACTGGACACAAGGGCCATCCATCCAGAGGTGGGCCCTGAGCACACAGACCATCAAGACACATGGCCAAGGAAGACCCTGGATACATGGGCCTGACAGACAGACAGACAGACGAGGAAGACCCTGGATACATGGGCCTGACAGACAGACAGACAGACGAGGAAGACCCTGGATACATGGGCCTGACAGACAGACAGACAGACAGACAGACAGACAGACGAGGAGGACCCTGGACAAATAGCCATCCAGACAGACAGCTGAGGAGGGCTGAGGCCCAGAGGACAGGCAGACAGGAGGACAGGAGGCACGCACCATCCCTGGTGACCCCGGCCGCCACGTCCAGGACTCGGGCGCTCAGATCGCTCATGATTCCGTCCACGACTGCGTGATGCTTTAGGAACAGTGGGCGGATTACGCGCTGATACAGGATGTGGGACCCGTTCCACGGCCCGGGAATCATGCAGAACAAGAGGAAGGCGCACTGCGAGGGTGGGGTACAGGTGTCACGCTCAGGACCACAAGACACCCAGGACCCGATGGGATGGGCCTGGACCCTCCACGGGATGAACTGGGCCTCCCTCATCAGACCCCCTGGGGTGGGCCAGAGCCTCTATCAGACACCGTCTAGGGTGGCCTGGTTTACCCACTGGGAAGAGGCTGTGACTCCCCCCCTCACTCCACAAAAGGCAGGGCTGGGTCCCCCTCATCTCCCCCACATCTCTCTCTCTTCCAACCCCATCTCCAAACCCCCTTCTGCCCTGCATGTCCCCCTTCCCAGCATCTCAGGGACCCCACCTTGCCCACGAAGTAGAAAGGGCACCAGAATAGGAGGAGATCGCTGAAGAAGTCCACTACACCGAAGAGGCCGTACACCACCCAGTATGTGAGCCACAGTGTGTCGTCCTCTGTGCTTGGACTTTCGATAGCCTTGATTCTGCGGGGCCAGGGCCAGGGGCAGGGTGGGGCGGGGCCAGGTCAGGCTGTGGCCTTTCCCCAGCACAGCAGGCCCCCAGGAAGCGGGGTATGCCAAGCTCACCACCACCCTGCTCCCATCCTGCACCCAGGAATCACCTGAGGGGGTGGGCAAAGCCCCTCGCCGCCCGCCCCTCCCGCCCTGCATGCAGCCCGGGGTGGGGGGGAGGGGATCATGCAAATCTAGTAACCCTGCCCTTCACCCCAGGTATTATGCAAATAGCCGCCGCCCAGGCCCCGCCCTCCGCACAGGTGGGCGCGGTGAGGAAAGCCCCTCGGCTGGCCCTGACCCTCGCGGTCCCCTGCCCCGACTCACGAAGCATATGCGGGGTATGCAAACCCGATGAGATTGCACAGCAGAGCTGCCCCGTAGCCGAAAAGAAGATACAGGCTTAGGACGGTCGCGGCGCCTAGGAGAAGGGCAGGACGTGGGTACGGGCCAGGGACCCCCAGGTCTCCACCCAGCCTAGCTGGGTTAACGGGGGTGGGGGGCAGTCAGAGACTGATGAGGGGCGCTGGGAGGCAGCGACAGGGAGTGGACTGACTGACATCCCCAGAAGCTAGGGCTGCAGACCACTGAGTTTTTCATCTTCGCAGTCTTCCTCTCAGGACTGCAGACTGGTGCATCTGCAGAGCACCGTGTCCTCACCCACTCTGTGCAAGTGCACGATCGATCCCCGTCTCCAGACATTGCCCAGTGTCCCCAGGGGCAGAATCGCCCTAGCAAAGGGCCTCCAAGAGACTCTGATCCTCATAGCCCCCCCCCCAAAGGCATCTACAAGCCTCTGACTTCCTGCCACCCTGGGACACT
The DNA here is from genome assembly GCF_000299155.1 of Elephantulus edwardii. Classification (NCBI taxonomy): domain Eukaryota; kingdom Metazoa; phylum Chordata; class Mammalia; order Macroscelidea; family Macroscelididae; genus Elephantulus; species Elephantulus edwardii. Next base: position 3,394,261 of record NW_006399967.1, read on the forward strand.
GCCAATGAAACCACACACAGGGTAGGGAGGCTGTTTGTTGAGGGCTATCAAGTGGACAGTGACCCTCCGAGCAATAGGTCGGAACCCTGGCCTGTCTTGCCTTGCCATACCTGCCTTGTTCAAGTCCACTGTTGCTGTCAGTGTGTCACTCAGGTCCCTGAGGGTGGGTCACTCTTATGCGGACCCCCCTTTTCCCAGCAGAGGGGACAGAGAGGAGAGAATCATAGACGCTGGAAGGTCCTCCTGGCTTGCGCCCACTGACCCACAGGAAGGGTGACATGGGGTCTGCCCTTGACCACTGCAGCCCCTGTGGCTGGGTGGTGTCCCTGAGGGCAGCAAGTCCCCTATGAGAACCACGGACTTGTGGAGAATAAGAACCTTGGGGAACCTCAGCTTTGCCATTCCCTCACTCCAAGACACTCAAGTCCCTGTCTGCTGGGGCCTCAGTTTCCCTAGCTCTGCCTCCTAGGGTTGTGCTGGGCTCTCTCCACACATATTGCCTAGTGGACACAGACATGGCCCCAGACACAGGCCTAGGATACAGAGAGAGAGAGAAAGAGGGAGGGAGAGGGGGAGGGAAAGGGAGAGAGAGAGAGAGAGAGAGGAGAGAGGGAGGAAGACAGGGAGACTGGGGGGGGGGAGGAAGACAGAGAGAGAGAGACAAAGAGGGAGACAGAGAGAGGGAGAGGGGGAGAGAGAGGTAGTGGGAAAGAGAAAGGGAGATAGAGAGTGAGTGTGTGTGTGTGTGTAGGGTGAGGGCTAGCCAGCAGCCTGAGTTCTGAGAGCGGTAACCTTTGCATACCTCATGTGCTTGCTGTGTGTCTACCTCCTTTGAGGAGTGGCAGGCTAGGGGGGTTAAGGGGTGGGGGGAGCAGTGTGCACCTCCCCCTCCCCAGGCCTCTGTCAGTGACTAAAGGCCACTTCGCTGATCAAAGGGCAAAGCCCCAAATCCCTCCCCCTTCCTTCCCTCCCTGGCTCTAATCTGTCCTCAGAGGTTCAAGGTCAGGAGCAGCATATAGGAGCTGCCCACTCAGCCTAGGAAACACCTCTGGGCTCCCACGTCTTCTGAGACTGTTTCCCCACTGGTCACCTTCAGCACAGACCCAGAGCGATCAGGGAACACATGCTTACGTACATTCACTAACTGAGCTGGGTCTGGAGGGGGCAAGATGGGGGCCCCAAGTTCACCCCCCCTCGGCCCCTAAATCCCTCTTCCTGCAGCCTCAGCACAGGGAAGATGATCTTGAACTTAAGCCCCCAAGGCCTTGGTTCCCCCTCCCAGGGGGCCTCCCTCCAGGCTCTGTGGCCTAGCTGGCAGCAGGCACCAGGAAGTGGGAAGGGGCAGATGGGTAACTGCCCGGGGTAGGAACGTGGAAGCTACTAGGTGTTTTTTCAGAAACGTTCAGTAGAATTCCCAGTGCCCGTGGGCCCTTACTCCAGGGGCCCTTTCTGAAAGAAGTGGACACTGAAAAAAATGGAGAGCTGAAGACAGAGCATTTCAGAGAGTGACAGCAGACACAGGGAACTGGGGTGGAAATTAGGACCCCTGCCATGAACTGCTATCCAAGTTCTCAGCAACTGATACAAGAGTTGTCAAACAAGTCAATACTGACCCCAGGGGGTCTGAGCTCCAGCCAGAGGGAGGGGGGACAGCAAGCCATCGGGTGGAGACCTCCCAGCGCCCTGCCCCTCCTGCCCGCAGGGGACCTCGGAAACAGGACAGAGGTGAGACTCCTTCCAGGCAAGGGGGACGGGCAGGCAAGCCTCTCCTCCTCCCTGGGGGGACCCAGGACAACTGGAAGAACCGGACTTGTCCTGGCGGCCACCCAAGAGCACAGGGAGCAGAGGATGGCCTCCTGACCTGGCCAGGCACTGAGGGTGGGGAGCAGACGGAGGGGCTGCACGAGGAGGTGCCCTGGGCACGGGAGTGGGGAGCAGACGGAGGGGCTGCACGAGGAGGTGCCCTGGGCACGGGAGTGGGGGGCAGGCGTCGGGGCTGCACGAGGAGGTGCCCGGGGCACGGGAGTGGGGGGCAGGCGTCGGGGCTGCACGAGGAGGTGCCCTGGGCACTGCGGGTGGGGGGCAGTTGGCCCGGGCACTGCGGGGGTGGGGCAGGCGTCGGAATGCACGAGGAGGTGCCCCGCGAGGAGGCAGGGGCGCAGCTCGGGGAAGCCCCTTCCCCTGGACCTCGGTGGTCTCCCCTGGACAATGGGCAGCGGTGGGGCAGCTTCAGGACGCCATCCCCGGGATCTCGGCACGGCCGTCGGGGAAATGGAGTGATGGCCCCCAGCCCCCTTGATGGCTCACCCGCGGCCAAATAGCGCTTCTCGACACCGGTCCTGGCTTCGAGCGCTCCGAGCACCTCGGTTACTAGGTTCCTCCGTTCCAGCAGCTGTTCGAAGCGATGCCGTAGTGCGTCCATGGCAGCGGCGGCGAGTCCGGCAGCGCGAGCGTGAACTCCGCCCGCAGCTCACTGCCCGCCGCGATCTCCGGCTTTTTACCCAGCGTGGCCGGCCGGAGCGCTCCGCCCTCGAGCCCCGCCTCCGGCCAATGGACGGACAGGGCGGACAAAGGAGGTGGGGCCTGCCCCGTCTCCTCTGCCGCATTGCCCTCTGGCGGCCCGCGGCCGCCGCATCCGCCACACGACGGGCAAGGGGGTGGGGCGCGGCACCGATTGGCCGACCAGACTCAGTACGTCGCTGATTGGAGGGGAGGGGCCAAGGGGGCGGGGACGCATGCTGGGGGCGGAGCTTATGGGAGAAAAAAGGCGGGAGCTGATTGGAGAAACCTGAAACTAGAGGAGGGGTGAAACTAGAGGAGGGGTGAAGTTGCTCATAAAGGAGGCGGGACGCAAGGGGCGGGGCTAACGATAAAGAACAACTTGGATTGGACCCCGGATGAAGCCAGGTTCCTTCGACGAGGAGAGGCGCTTGGAAAAATGAGCAGCGCCGAAGAAAGGGGTGGGACCAGTTGAAGTAACAGTAAACAGGGTCCTGTGCGTCATGAGGTGTGGGTCACTGAGCAAATGAGGAAACTGAGAATCCAGTGAGTCTGTCCACGGAAGAGCCGGAGGAGTGTGTTCGTGTCTCCTCCATGGTCACCATTGGGTCTTTGAGAGAGAGGAGAGAGCCGCAAGGACTCCTGGGAGTTGAAGCCTACAGGGGTTGCTATGGCGCCAGAGGCGGGGCAGCGGGCGCCAGGGCCGTTTGACGGGGCGGAGCTCCGCCGGCCCCGCCCCCGCCAGGCCCCGCCCCCATGCGGCCCGCCGGGACTGCACTCTGGCTGTGCCTGGCCTTGGCCTTGGGCCTGACCCTCGTTGATCCCCTGGTTGTAGCGTGGGCCTCAGCCAGGGCTCCGATTTATGTCAACAGCTGGGCCGTGCGGGTGTCCCAGGGGAACCTCGAGGCCGATCGCTTAGCGCGCAAGTTTGGCTTCGTCAACTTGGGGCAGGTGGGAGGAACCCGGATGGATGGGATGGGGGAGCGAGCTGGATGACCTAAAGCCCCAGACAGCCCACAGAGTTGGTCATCCATACATCAGATGTCCAGACTTCCACCGCGGCCATCTGCCGTTCTGGGATGCCCAGGGGCCACCTGAACCCCACTTGGGCACCTGGTTGGGCGATGCGGGCATAGGGAACTTTTCCTCTGCTTTTGGCGGCGGCAGGTGGGAGGGCTCTCCAGCAGGGCACCCAAGTCCCAGGTATGCAGCTACCCTATATTCTCAGATCTTTCCTGATGGGGAGTACTTTCACCTGCGGCACCGGGGCGTCGCCCCACTCTCCCTGAACCCACACTGGGGTCACTGCCTGCGCCTGAAGAAAGATCCCAAGGTGAGCCCAGCCTGTACGCCATGTCCTTGGGGTTTGGATCACCTGTTGGTGAGCCAGCCACGTCCTGTCATTTTGGTCACTGCAACAATCCTCTCTGAGCTGCAGTTTTCTGTAAGATGGGGACCCAGTGTGGAAAAGCAGGTTACATTGGGCAAATGTGGTCATGAACTTGAATTTGCCTCTTCTGAAGGGCCAGGGGCCCCAGGTTGCCCAGTACAGAGGGGGAGACAGCTTTCCTGCCGACTGTCTAGTTTCTGGAAAGGAAGGAGAGGAACCGGCTCACATTACTAGAAAGGGAGCAGTTCCAGAGGGATGGACTGGCCTGAAGTCACCCAGTGAAGGGCTCAGCCCTGATGCCCAGGCCGGTGCACAAGCCCTCTGGGACCAGGTCCCTGTCCAGACAGCCTCAAGTGCCAGTTGGCTGGCTGGCTCTAGGAGGCCATGAGAGGCCAGTCCAAGATGTGGTCTGTGAGAGACAGGCCAGGATTTGCCACTGGATGGCGCACAAGGGACACAGAGAGGGAACTCGGGGGATCCCCAGCTGCAAGCCCATGGCAGTGAAGCCAACACAGCCCCTAACAGGTGCCACCTCGCCCCTCAGAAGCCTGCTCAGAATCAGGGAGGTGGTGGTCCCAATGGGGACGGGGACTGGTTTGGGGGTAGGAAGTGATGAAGATCAGAAATGATGCAGGAAAGAAGAGGGTAGTGTGGATTGATAAAGTACTTGTCCAGGCAGGCAGAACCAGCCATGGCCTGGGGACAGATGAGCCGGTGTTCATTGTGCCTGCAAGCAAAGCCAAAGCAGAAGGCGGGCTGGATGTGCAGGGCCTGCGGTGAGGGTGGTGACAGGGAGCCAGAGAGGGATTTAGCCAGGGCATGATGCTGCTGTCCAGAAAAAGGTGGTGAGGGCAGCGGGCAGCAGAGAAGATCATCACAGAGGGCAGGGGGAAGCATCGGGCTTTGGGAGTGACTCAAGAGGACCCAAGGAGCCCCAGACGCCCTGGACAGCAGCCCCCCTGCACTTGGTGGGTTGCAACCCCCATGGCTGAAGGCAGTGCCCCAGCAAGTGGGAGCCCACCAAACATAGGTAACTACCCCCCTGGACCCGCAGCCCTCCATTCCCCTTCCTGCCTGGCTCTGCTCATGGTCTGAGGACCCACCCCAGCTGGCAGGCCCCCACAGCCCACCAGCACAGCCCCTAACATGTGCTGCCAAAGCAGAGGGCACTCCCAGCAGGCAGCCCAGGGGGCCTGTGGCCAGGAAGTGGGCCGAGTGGGCTCACGTCCTGGGACTCCCCGGCCTGCAGGGCTCGGTGCGGTCAGAAGCGGCCAGGGAGGACAGAGCTGGCCCCTGGACCGCCCCAGTCCTGCTCGTGGCCTGCAGGTGCAGTGGTACGAGCAGCAGACTGCACGGCGCCGGGTGAAGCGCTCCCTGGCAGTGCCCACAGACCCCTGGTTCTCCAGACAGTGGTACATGGTGAGTGACCGGCAGGCTGGACTTGCACCGTGCTCTGCACCGTGCTCTGCCTCCCTGGGGGGGGGGGTGGCCAGGCCGGACCCCTACTGAGTTCTGCCCTCTCTATAGAACAACGAGGTGCAGCCTGACCTGAACATCCTGCAGGTGTGGGGCCAGGGCCTGACGGGCCAGGGCGTTGTGGTCTCGATCCTTGATGACGGAATCGAGAAGGACCACCCGGACCTCTCGCCCAACTATGTGAGCCTGTGGGGTAGGGAGAGCCTGAGACCCTATGTAGGAAGAGTCACGCCACAAATCCATGCCCACCTCCTTTCCCCAGGACCCTCTGGCCAGCTATGACTTCAACGACTATGACGCAGACCCTCAACCTCGATATTCGCCCAACAATGAGAATCGGTGAGCCAGGGTCCCTTGGGGCGTGGAGAGCAGGACTCTACCTTCTGGGTGCCCTCACCCTGATGTGCCCCTCACTCTGGCACTAGGCATGGAACCCGCTGTGCTGGAGAAGTGGTCGCCGCTGCCAACAATGGGGTCTGTGGCACTGGAGTGGCTTACAATGCCCGGATTGGAGGTACCAGGATCCCCGAGGTGCCATTCTGGGCAGGGGCAGCACACGGGGGCTGCAGGGTCAAGGGGAGACTCCTAGCATCCAGGTCCAAGCAGGCGATGCCAGGGCCCCAGGCTGGAGGATGGGGGGAACTGAGCCCATCCTGGACCCCTAAGTACTAGGGGGCACACTAAGAGAGCTGGCCCCAAGGGCCAGGCTTGGGCTATGATGGCGGGGAGCAGACAGCAAAGTCGGGGTGAATCCTGGACACGTGTGACATCATATGTGGCATGGGCTCCTGTGACAGGTCTCTGCTAAGATCGTGGGGGAGGTGAGGGCACATGGGCTCCAGCAGTCAGTGTGGGTTAAAGCCACAGTCACGTGGGGCAGGCACTGGCTGGCAGGACTGGGGTGTAGGCTTTAGGGGTACATACAGATGGGGCTCCTGCCTGTGGAGGTTCCTGCCATGGGTGCTGTGCAGCCTCGAGTGGGTACAGGACGAGCCCAGGGCAGTGGGTGCCAGCTCAGACGGTGGCTGTATGCACTGCACGTCCAGCAGTGGCAAGGCGGAGCCCAGGGGCTGAGGGGACACGGGGTGCAGGGCACTGGGCACAGAGCCCAGGGGCTGAGGGGGCACGGGGTGCCGGGCACCGGGCGCAGAGCCCAGGGGCTGAGGGGGCACGGGGTGCCGGGCACCGGGTGCAGAGCCCAGGGGCTGAGGGGGCACGGGGTGCAGGGCACCAGGCACCGGGCGCAGAGCGCAGAGCCCAGGGGCTGAGGGGGCACAGGGTGCAGGGCACCGGGCACCGGGTGCAGAGCCCAGGGGCTGAGGGGGCACGGGGTGCAGGGCACCGGGCACCGGGCGCAGAGCCCAGGGGCTGAGGGGGCACGGGGTGCAGGGCACCGGGCGCCGGGCGCAGAGCCCAGGGGCTGAGGGGGCACGGGGTGCCGGGCACCGGGCACCGGGGGCAGAGCCCAGGGGCTGAGGGGGCACGAGGTGCAGGGCACCGGGCGCAGAGCGGGGGGAAGCACAGGTCACCGGCCACAGGGCACCAGGCAGGCGCTGAGCCGGCGGGCCCACAGGCGTGCGCATGCTGGATGGCATCGTCACCGACGTGATTGAGGCCCAGTCACTGAGCTTGCAGCCCCAGCACATCCACATCTACAGCGCCAGCTGGGGCCCCGAGGATGACGGCCGCACCGTGGACGGGCCCGGGGTCCTAACACGGGAGGCCTTCCTGTGGGGTGTGACCAAGGTGCGCTGGGGCCGAGGTGCGAGTGGGGGCCCGGGGGGAGGCAGGGGGCGGGGGCGGCCGTCCCTGGCAGCGCCCACACATCCCGGCTTCCCCAGGGCCGCGGCGGGCTGGGCACCCTGTTCGTCTGGGCCTCGGGAAACGGCGGGCTGCACTACGACAACTGCAACTGTGATGGCTACACGAACAGCATCCACACCCTGTCGGTGGGTAGCACCACGCAGCAGGGACACGTGCCCTGGTACAGCGAGGCGTGCGCCTCCACCCTCACCACCACCTACAGCAGCGGCCTGGACACCGACGCGCAGATCGTAAGTGCCCACCACACCCCACTCCCTGGGACCCCTTCTCCCAGCGCCTGAGGTAGGCTGCCCTCCAGCCATGCCCCTCTGACTGCCCCCTGTCCCCTTCATCTCCCCGCCTGTCACTGTCCTCACTACTGCTCCTCCTGACCCTCTCTCACTGTGTCCTCTGATACCCCTCCTGACTGTCCTCCTTGTCCCCTCTACTGTCCCTTGTGTCCCCCATATTCTCTCACTTCTTCCCCTAGTCCCCTAACCTTTGCTCCCACCCCTCCATCATTCCTGTCCAGGACTCCCTCATCCCTTCCTGGTCTCCTTAGCACTTCCTCCACCTCTCCTCATGTCCCTGGACCCTTCCCTGGTCCCTCAGCTCTGCCCACATTCCCCTGACAGTGACCTCTCCACAATGGCCAGATGCTGACTTGAGGCCTACATTTATTCACATCACATCTCCCTTCACAATGAAATGAACTCCTGTGGCCCACAGGGCTGCGACCACCCTCACCCCCTTACCAGAGTCTTCTCTCTCCCACGTCTGGCTCCCTCCCAGTTCATGTTATTCACTGTACAGGATGTTCTTCCCGTCATACATCTGCTGACCTCTCTGCCTCCGGGCCGAAGTTGCCTCCAGGAAGCTTTCCCAGAATGCCCTCTCCCCAGACTGACACTTCCACCTCCTGTTCAAGCTCATGTCCTACTGCTGCCCCTGCTGGTATCTCTGGGGTCTTTCTTGAGGACACGAGGTCACGCCACAGAGCAGATCTCTCTCCGTGTGATCCCTGTGGCCCTTATAACACTCACACCGTCACAAAACCTGTTCCCATCTCCCAGTCCCTGGGCTTCCTCAGCACACACCAGGGAAGGGGAAGCGACTCTGAGCCCACACCCTCAGCACCGTCCCAGATCATAATTCTCTGCAGCAGTTTTAAGATTTCAAGTAGAGTCCCCATGCATCCCCACCAAGTCAAGACCAGTTCTGATTCCCAGTGTCCCCTGCCATCCGCTGTCCTCCCATGTCAAGACCAGTCCTGACTCCCAGTGTCTGTCGTCCCCCCCAGCCCAGCTCCAGAGCCCCAGGCCTACCTCCTGCAGGACCACTGGGTAGTCTCGAACCACCAGCCTGTCAGGGGTAGCTGAGTCCAAGCCCTTTGGTCACTCAGAGCCTTTTACGGAGACCCATGTGCACCTCCCTCCAAAGAGTTCCTCCTGCGGGACATTTGTGACAGTTGATGAACCAATATTAACACGTATTATTGACTAAAGTCCATAGTTTATGAGAGTCCCTGGTGGTACAAATGCTTAAACAGTAGGCTCTTAACTGAAAGATGGATGGTTCAGGTGCACCGACAGTTGACTCAGATCATAAACCCTGGCACTCTACATCCAAAGGGTCAGAAATGCAACATACCAAACCCACAACTTCCAGTCGATTCTGACGCAGCAATGCTACAGGATGGAGCAGACCTGCCCTCAGGTCCCCGGGGGTGCAGTCTTCACAGCATCCTCTACACAACCTCCTGATTCGCACGCAGCCATGCAGTCTAAGCCCGTGCACACCAGAACGCGCAAGATCCCAGCCGCTGAAAACCTGTGGAGCTTCCTTGGGCAAACTGTGTCCGTTCGTCCCTCACTCATCCCGAACGCCCAAAGCCCCTAGAGTTTCAGCTCCCAGAGTGTCTCCTGCAGCCAGCACGCGCGGGTCCCCTACCTGCTTCTCTGTCTGCCCGCAGGTCACCACGGACCTGCACCATCAGTGCACCGACAGGCACACAGGCACGTCCGCCTCGGCCCCGCTGGCCGCAGGCATGATCGCCCTGGCTCTGGAGGCCAAGTAGGTGACGGCCCCCGCCTCGTCCGGGCCCCCGAACGCCCCCTTGCTCACCTGCCTTGTCCCCTCAGCCCACATCTGACCTGGAGGGACATGCAGCACCTGGTGGTCCGCGGATCCAAGCCTGCGCAGCTGCAGGCGGAGGACTGGAGGACCAATGGCGTGGGCCGCCGAGGTGAGGGGGCGGGGCCAGCACGCCGGGGCGGGGCTTGTGGGGCAGAGCCGCCAGGTGCAGGGGGCGGGACCTGAGGGCAAGGAGTTAGGCCCGTGCAAGGGTGGGGTCTCTTCGGCAAGGTGGTGGTGAGGGGGCAGGTTCAAGGATGACTCTCCCCAGTGGCTCGGGCGGGGCGGTGTGGAGCAAAGCCTCCAAGCTACAGGAGCCAATCAGCCAATATGTGGCTGGGGCGGGGCCCTGGCGGGGCGGGGCCTACGGGGGAGGGTCTACAGGAGCCAATCAGCCAATATGTGACTAGGCCAGGGTCCCAATGGGGCGGAACCTACATGAAAGGGGCGGGGCCCTTGTGGGGGGGCCTACAGAAGGCAATCAGCCAATGTGTGACGAGGGTGAGGCTCTTGTGGGGCGGAGTCTATGGGGCAGGACCTGTAGGAGCCAATCAGCGATGTGCAGTGAGGTGGGGCCAGTGCGGAGGGAGGACACTTCAGGGGCTGAGAGCCTCTGGTGCCACTGACACCCTCCCTGTGCGTCACCAGTGAGCCATCACTACGGCTACGGCCTGCTGGATGCTGCCCTATTAGTGGACATGGCCCGCAACTGGCTGCCCACTGAGCCCCAGAGGAAATGCACTGTGAGAGTTGTGCACAAAGCCACGTGAGCGTCCAGCCCCAAACACCTGTCACGTCCTGGGGCCACTCCTACATTTCATGGCCTTTGTTGTGCCCCTGCTACCTCTCTTTGCCCAAACATCTAAGGCTTCCTCTGCTCTGTCCCCGCCTGCCTCCTTTGCATAAGCCTACCACCTCCCTAACCTCTCACCCCTTCACCTTCTCCACACCTGCTATCCTCCCCTCCCTCCACTCTGGCACCAGCATCATCTCCCCTGAGGCCTCCCTTTACCCATGTGTGAAAAGACAATGTGGATCCCCCCGCCTTGATCTCCCTAGCATCTCACCCCATCCCCTCCTCCCCTGCAGCATTATTCAGCCGCTGATGCACGTGCAGAAAAACGTGTTGGCCTGCAAGGGCCTCCCCAGCTACATTCGGTCCCTGGAGCACGTGCAGGTGAAGCTGTCGCTGTCCTACAGCCGCCGCGGTGACCTGGAGATCTCACTCATTAGCCCCATGGGCACCCATTCTACGCTGGTGGCCTGCAGGTAGCGCCCTGCCCCTTCGTGAACTGCCTCGTCCCCAGTCCTGGGACCCAACAGCAAAGGTGGGCCCTCCCTGCCATCCTGTCTGCTCCAGGCCCTTTGATAACAGCAGTCAAGGCTACAACAACTGGATCTTCATGTCTACTCACTTCTGGGATGAAGACCCTAAGGGCCTGTGGACCCTGATCCTGGAGAACAAGGGCTGCTATTTCAACACAGGTGAGATTCAGGCCGATTTGGGGCGGGGGACACTCCCACCTCCACCCTCAACCCCACTCTGGGCAGTCCAGGGGACACCGGCGCATTAAGGGCAGTGTTCACCTAGCAGGTGTGCAGGTACTGTATTTAGTAGGTATGCCTCACCTGGAAGACAGGTGTGCAGCCAGCGGGGAGATGCAGGTGTCTCCATACCTGGGAAGAGGCATCACTTACTAGCAAACTGAGAGACGGAAATGTGCGGCTAACTGGAGGCAAAGGCCTGGTCCTGTTACCCTGAGGAAGCAGTGTCCAGTGACGGAAACAGGAGCGAGTGTCCATGTCCCAGCCAAAGTAGATGATTAGTGATGGACATGGCCCTCGTCTGCATCCTCCCAGCCTGAGTGGAGGCTCCAGGAGGGGGACTGGTGGGGTCAATGGGTAGGGGGCAGTGGTAGCAATAATGTGGTCACCAACCCGTGGCTTTGTGCCTACGGCCCTGCCCAGGGACACTGTACCGCTACACGCTGCTGCTCTACGGGACAGCCGAGGACATGGCGGCAAGGTCCACGGGCTCCCAGGTGACCAGCAGTGCGTGTGTGCGGCGGGACACAGGGGCTGTGCCAGGGTGAGTGCCCGGCGCAGAGACCTCTTGCTGGGAGGCAGCAGTGGACAGTGTGCATGTGTGGCCTCTGGTGGGTGGGCTGGGCTGCAGGCCCCACCTCACCAGCGCCCATCCCTCTGGTCCCTCCACAGAATGTCACAGACCCACCTCCGTCCTGGGACACCTCTGCCTCTCATACTCCTGTCCTTGGGACTTGAGACATAGGCATCAGCCCCTGACTCCTGGGCCTGGGTGCCCTGCGGCTCTGCTCCAACTGCCACCCTTCCTGCTACAGCTGCTAAGGCAGCTCACCCCTCGACTGCCCCGCCCCCACACACCCCGGACCAGCCCCGAGGCTCCTGCTTGGCACCTGCCCCCCCCCGCCCCACCCCCTGCCTCCTGTGGCTGCCCAGCTCCATGGCTGCTATAGCCCAGCCCTGACCTTGCTGCTGGCCCTGCTGGCCATGGTCTTGGGGAGTCCAGTCCTCAGGAGGGTGTGGGCGCAGGATCCCATCAACCTGAGAGGACATTCCCGGCCTGGCGGTTGGTTACTGGCTGGACTCCGGTGACCCAGCTGTGAGACGCCTGGTGGCCAGTGGCCCACAAGGAAAGAACCAGCCCTGGAGGCCCTGGCCCTGCCGCCTGCCCCGGGCCAGGGTGGGCTGAAGGCCACGTGACTGGCAGCTCCTGGTGTGACAGAGAGGTCTTGTTAGGAAATGAGGATGGGTTGGGGTTGGGGCAGCAGCCTGGAATGGGACCATAAAATGTCCCCACACCGCAGGGCGTGGACAGTGGGTACCGCAGGACAAATTTTTCTGCCCCCAGAGTTTGCAAATAAAAGGTGAACAGAAGGTGGCATGTATAGTGTCTGCTTGGGGCATGACTGTCTCTGGTCAGGCCCCCCCGGCTTTCTCCCTCCTCAACATCTGCCCCCTGGGACTCAGGAGAGGCCTGAGGTTGGGATAGGAAAAGTAAGCGTTGACAAAGGTCTTCCGCATCTGGACCCTCCAGTGAGGTGGGGGATCCTTCATGTCTGCCTGCAGAGGGGGAGGTAGCTTCCACATCTGGCAGCTGTACATGTGGCTGGCTGAGTGTCTTCCCAGGTGTGGGTCAGGTCTCACTGGAGCAGGAACAGACTCATCCCCAGTGGGGACACTGAGCCCTCCCGAGGGGCCACAGGCCCCAAGGCTCTGCCAGACGTACTGAATGGGCTGAGGGCTGGGGGACGGGCTCTGTGGGGAACAGAGAATGAGGGGGCTTCTGCCAGGACCTGGGTTGGGCATGGGGCAGGATGATGCCTCCTGGATCCATCTAAGAAGGCAAAAGTAAGTCCCCAGTCCTGTCTGCACACCCAGAAACCCATTAAGCTGGACCCTAACTCTAGAGGCGGCCTGAGGTGGGGGGGTTGGTCTCTCACTGAGCCTAGGGAACCTGTCCTGCGAAGCAGGGTCCCCTCCACCCCGCCACCCCTGTCCACACTTGTCAGGGTCTTAAAGTTTGGAGGGCGAACTTGTCCCAGGCTGGGAGATGCTGAGAGGCACCCAGGCAGCAGTGACCGCAGGGTTGGCAGTAGCCAGCATTACTGTGTCCCCCGCCAGCTGCCAGGGCCCCTGACAAGGCAGTACCTGTGACCAGCCCTGGAGTCCACCGTGCTCAGAACACGGCCTCCAGCCTGGAACCCAGCTGAGTTCCGACTCACACTCATGCCTCACTCCCAAGAACAGGTGTCCGCAGAGGCGGCGCGAATCATCGCAAGAGCACAATTAAATGTTCAGGGAGGCCCAGTCTCAAGGCCTTTGCCCTGGAGTGTGCGGCCCCTTTAACAGAGGGCGGGACTTCGCAGTGAGGCAAGATGAGGGCGGAAGTGCGTCACATGCCTAAGGGGGCGGGGCGAGCGCGGCAGGAAGCGGAAGCGGCTGTTTGGGGTGCTGGCACCCCTTCCCGGGCCCACGTTAAGGTGCGGACTGGGACTGTGTTTTTCCGGGGAAACTGAGGCTGAGGTCCCGGAACTGACCCTGAAGCCCCGGGTCAGGTGTGGTCTCGAGGCCGGGGGGGGGAGGGGGCGGTCCTGGGGGCGGGGCTTACATGACCGAGTACGAGCCGGGGGCCCTCTGGGCAGTGCTCTCCGTGCGCCTGCAGGGGAGTGGGGGACACACTGGTCAACGCTCTATGTGCCCTTGCAGAGGAGTGGGGGACACGCTGGTCAGTGCTCCGTGTGCCTTTGCAGGGGAGGGGGGAAACGCTGGTCAGCGCTCTGTGTGCCCCTGCAGGGGAGTGGGGGACACGCTGTGCTGGTCAGCGATCCCGTGCCGCTGCAGGGGAGTGGGGGACACGCTGGTCAGCGCTCCGTGTGCCCCTGCAGGGGAGTGGGGGACACGCTGTGCTGGTCAGCGATCCCGTGCTGCTGCAGGGGAATGGGGGACAGGCTGGTCAGTGCTCTCCGTGCCGCTGCAGGGGAGTGGGGGACACGCTGGTCAGTGTTCCCTGTGTCCTTGCAGATATGGGCTCCAAGGCCAAGAAGCGCGTGGTGCTGCCCACGCGCCCAGCGCCCCCCACGGTGGAGCAGGTCCTGGAGGACGTGCGGGGGGCCCCGGCCACAGACCCGGTCTTCACCGCCTTGACCCCCGAAGGTAAGGGGAGCCTTAACCAAACAGTAAGCCGGCCTGGGCCCAGCAGCAGGCGGGTGAGCACAGCCTTGGGACCCCAGTCTTCAGTAGCAGGTCCTCTGAGCCTCCTGCCCTCCCTCAGCCTTTCCCCAGAGCACCCCAACAGGTGCCATCACCGAACCCCTTCAGGTGTTCTGCTTCTCAGAAACCCACCTGAGTCACTTTCTGGACCTGTTCCTCCACCCCCGCCTGTCATTAAAACTAGGGTCATTTTCAGGGTGTCATCTAGAACAGGACTCCCTGCTCCCCCAGCGCCCGTCAGGGACACTCCTGTCCCATGGACCTAAGGGGGAGGGAGGACACAGGATTGGAGCATTTGGACGTTCACCCAGACAAGCCTTGGAAGAAAAGCTTGGAAATCTTCTTCCAAAGAGTCTGCCGGCCTTGAGAATCCCGGGGAGGCAGGCAGTGCTTCCGGGGGGATTGTGTAACAAGACAGAGACCACGTGGGGCACAGATCTGCCTGAACATGCTGCAGCCACTGGGAGCCCACACCGATGCATCAGGTGTGACATAAAGTTTCATTGGCGCGTGTCTGCTGCCACTCATTGACATTAACTATGTCAGCAGCAACTGTGAGAGTTGGCACAGAGCCCGCTGCACAGCTGCAAACATTTACCGTCTGGCCTCTTGAGAACAAGCAGCCAAGCCCTGATCTGGAAGGCGGGGTCAGATCAGCTAAAGCACTGGACAAACAAGATAATAAGTTGGGTGAAGGCTGTGTTCTCTTGGCAAGGTTCATTCACTCACCCAGCACGTGTCCGCCCAGACCCTGACCCAGGTTCTGGGAGCAGTAACTGTAAAATTGTTGTTAGGCGTCATCAAGCCGACAGCAGCACGTGCGACTCTGTGAAGGGCAGATGGGATCCTTTCCCTGTCCTGTGTCACCATGTGATCTCTCCTGCTCAAACCTGTTGTCGCAGCGGCGGGGTCAGTCCACCTCTTCGAGGGTCTTCCTCTCTTGCCCTGACCCTCTCCTTTCCCTGCGTGATTTCTCTCTCCAGGGATTGGTTCCTCTTGGCAACACACTCACAGTTTGACCCTGCTGGCCTCTGCAGATCACCTGGTCTGCACTTCCTCCAGGACCGATTTCTGTGTCAGCAGTCCCAGTCTTCGCCAGCACCACAGTTCAAGAGCACTGAGTTGTTGTTTTTTTCTTCTGTCATCCTTGTTCATCGTCCAGCTTTCCTGTGCATATGAAGCAGGAGACAATTTCTGCTTTGGGTCAGGCCCACCCTACTCTTTAACTGACCATCCTTGCTCTTTAGAACTGTGGAGAGGTCTTTGACAGTGTGTTCTCCGATGGAAGACGCCCTTCATTTTCTGACTGCCGCCACCATATGTGTTCACTGTGGAGCCGAGTAAAATGAAATCGTTGACAACGTCAGTCTTTTCTCCGTCTGTCATGATGTTTCCTGTTGGTCCAGTGGGGCAAATTTTTGTTTTCTTGATGTTGACATGGGATCCATAGTGAAGGCTGGAGTCTTTGAACTTCTGTAGTTGCACTACAGCGAGGTTGTGTCATCTGTGTACTGCGGTTGTTGGTGAATCCTCCTCCAGTCCTGATGCCACATTCTTCATAGAGTCCAGCCTCTTGAATGGTCTGCTCGGCACAGAAATCACACACATGTGGAGGGAAACACAATCCTGACACACACTTCCTGATTTAAACCATGTGATGTCGTCCTGCTCTGTTCTGCCAGCTGCCTCTCGGTCTACACACAGGCTTCACATGAGTGCAGTGAAGTGCTCTGGGACTCCTGTTCTCCTCCGTGTCCGCCACAGAGGACCCCCACCATCAGGTGCCTTGGCGTTGTCCATAAAGCACAAGTCAGCCTCCTCCGGTGCTCAGCCAGGACCCCTCTGACATCAGCAGGGAGCCCTCATGCCATGCATGGCTTCTTCTGAATCCAGCTTGAATTTCTGGTCATTTCCTGTCGAAATTCCAACTGCTTTGAAATAATCAGCAGATTTTACCTGCCTGCGATATTAATGACGTTGGTGGATCAGCTGTTTGGGGGCTGGGATGAGACCCGGGTCTCTTGTAGACAGTGGCCAGGCCGCAGTCTTCTATATTCGTGCTATGACCGGTGAGCACGCCCAGGGCTGCAGCTGTTCACTCAGCACCTCACTTGGTATTCTGTCAGTTCCTGGGGCCTCATATTTCATGTGAGCATTGTGGTGGTTGAGCACCATCAGGTCGGAGCTGAGCCGTAGCTGACCCTCCAGTGGGTTTTCAGAGGCAGTTAACCACACGGGAGGAGATGCCCCATTCTCCCACGGAGCAGCTGGTGGCCTCAAACTGCGTGCCTTGGAAATTGCAGCACAGCTTCTTGACATGAGGCCACCGTTAAAGTCACGTCAAGAATCCTGGTGGTTCAAGTGATTAAGCAGCCGGCTGCTTGAGGGAGGGCAGTGCCTGACACGCACTGGGGCAGCTGTGCCTGTCATAGGGTGTCTGAAGGTCACTGGGTCAGCTGTGCCCGTCGCAGGGTCTCTGGAGGTCGCACTGGGGCAGCATCACATTTCCCAACAACCTGCCTGTGTTGTCACCAGGACTGACACTGTGACCCTGCGCTGCCCGCTCGGACCCCGCCTGGCTCCCCTCCAGCGTGAGGGAGAGCTGGGGAGAAGGAGGAATTTGGTTCTGGCCGGCTGGGACTCGTGCCTGGTGCTCGAGGGCACGCATGGCTGCCCAGTGCGTGATGTAGAGGGAGACTTCTCCATCGCTGGAAGGTTCTGTCACACAGGGCGTCATCCTGCACAGTGACCCACAAGTCCAGAGCTAAAATCCAGCCCTCTTCTAAAACTGCATCTAGTAGGCACCTGCTGTGTGCCTGGCCCCGGCTCAGCCTTCTAAAGGGGTCCCTGGGGGGTGTGAGAGGTTCAGTGCTAAGGAGATGATTGGCAGTTGGGGTCCTTCAAGGCCTGACGAGCTGACAGCTCAGCTGCCGTGAACCCTGCCCACAGCGTTCTGCCCTGAGCCCGCTGGGCGCAGGCCTGTGCTTCTCCTGGACCTTGGCTCACGGCAGTGACCAGAGTTTCTTGCCCCAGATTCTGCAGGTCCCGGCGGGAGGCCCGAGGACACAGAGGCGCGGTGGGAGCAGGTCTACCAGCAGAGCGTGGACTACGTGGCCACCACCCAGAGGCTGCAGCGGGCGGGCACAGATCTGCAGCGTCGGTGTGAGGACCTGCAGCGGGTGGGCACGGAGCTGGAGCGAGGTGTGGGGCAGGTGGTGCAGACGCCGCTGCCCGCAGCCAGCCCCGAGGGGTGACCTGGGGGCACTGAGGAGGAGCTGCTGGTCCCCTTCCCCAGCGCCCTGGGGTCCAGGCCCTCGTTGGCAGGGACAGAGACAAACTCCCCATCTCCATCGTGGGAATTCTCTGGGACGTCTTCACACCCGGCCCTCCGGACCAGAAGGGCCCAGCTCACCACGACATGGTCTCAGATCCTACTCTGGTCCAGGAGCCGGGACCAGGCTCCCTGTGACCAGCGGCCTGGCTGAGGCCAGTTGTGGAGACCCTAGGGACAGACTAGCAGATTGTTGGCAGGACCTCTGCCTGTGCATGGCTGTACCCCATCTGGTCAGATCTGCTCACTAGCCCCAAGCCTGAACCAAGGGTGACTCCCCCACCATGGCCCCCGCACCTTCACGTCCAGGGACATCTCACGGCTGCCACCTAGCCAGCATCTCAGCTCTTGGACACTTCCGCCCAGCCCCAGGCTCTGTGCCACGGCCACGGGCAGTCTCCATCCCCCACAGACATGGAGCTGACACGTAGCATCCGCCAGGGCAGCCACACCCGGGCTCCTGCGTCCATGCTCGGCTGCCCATGTGGCTGTGACCCTCAGGCTGCCCTGCTCTGACCGGGGGTGCTTCTGCCCGTCCCTGCTGTCCTGGGCCAGCACCTGTCCCCTCGCCTGCAGGTGGACCCAGAGCTCCCAGTGGAGTGCCCGCCGCCCCATCCTTCCTGCCCTCCCGCGGCTTCTCACACCCTAGCCCGCCTCCGTCTGCATCTGCGAGGCGCAGCAGGTTTTAGAGACTTCGGTGGAGCCATCGAGGCGTCACATGGTGGGAGGGGCCACGCACTGGGAGGGGCGGCTGGTGGGCACTGCTGCCAGCCTGGAATATCCGCAGTGCTGACCACGGGTGGTCCCAGCAGGTGCAGGGTACGAGAGCTGCCCCCAACTCCTGGGGAGCTGCCTCCTGTCCTTCCCTGCCTCCCCACTTCCCTCCTCCCAGAGCATCCCAATAAACTCCATCATCCAAATCCCTTCTTTGGCTCTGCTTCTGGGACCCCACCTGAGACACAGAGTTGCCAGTTTCTCAGGACTGCACGGTGTCAGCGCACCCCACTGCCCAGCTGTGCCAGGCA
The DNA here is from genome assembly GCF_000299155.1 of Elephantulus edwardii. NCBI lineage: Eukaryota > Metazoa > Chordata > Mammalia > Macroscelidea > Macroscelididae > Elephantulus > Elephantulus edwardii. Next base: position 3,412,670 of record NW_006399967.1, read on the forward strand.
CTGTGCAGACCACCCCCTCCGTACATGGGCCCCCCTCACCCAAGCGGCCAGGCCAGCTGCTACACGATGCAGCTGACAAGCTCCGGCCTCCAGCGTCCTGTGTCCCCTGCCACTCAGTTCCTGTTTCTCCTCCCTGCCCTGCGCTCTGCCCTCTGCCCACCTCAAGAACAGACAGGACGGCAGGCAGGAGTGGTGGCTGCGTGACCAGCATTTATTAAGGTGCACAGGTCCACCCGCCCACTCCTCCCTGGGCATGGGCAGGACTCGGGGTGCAGAAGACACGCTATTTACACATCCATTAATACTGAGAGGGGACCAGCGCAGTGGTGATGAGGTTGGGAACAGACAGACAAAGTTGGCGTGGTGGACGGGGTGAGGTATGTGTCGCCCTGAATCAGCCACCCAGCTGGTGGCGGACGGGGTTCTATCAGCCCTCGAGCCGAGGTCACTGGCTTGGGGTGCTGGAGACACAGGCCCAGAGACCTCGGGTTCTGGACCCCCTTGCTGGGGCCTGGAGAGGGTGATGGGTGGCCTGTGGTGACAACAGCATCCAGCGGGAGTGTGTCCTTCGGTTCCTAGGACATGGGCTGATTGTCCCCGGACACCCACCACGTGGGCTGGACTCTGAGGTGTGGTGCCTGCTGCCAGGGACAGACCAGGCATGGCATGGGCCAGCCAGCAGAGGGACGTGCCCTGGTGTGGGCCAGGCGAGGATGCATGTGTGCAAGTGACCAGCACATGGCCTCAGGCCCTGTCCTGCTTCTGAGAGGTAGTGCTGGGAGTGTCCCCATGGCCCACATGGGGAGACCGAGGCACCGTGACGGGTACCGTGGCACTGACGCTGCCAAATGCTCATGCCGTGTGCCAGGGCTGTGTCCTTCCCCACGCCTGGTGATGGGCTCGGCTATCAGCCCCAACCTCAGATGCACAAAGGCCCCTCAGAGACGCCCACTGGGGGGACATGAGCCCCACCGTGTCTTCAGAAGCATGACCAGCCTTGGGCAGCCTCAGACCCCAGGCCACACTCCAGGGCTCCCATCTGTTCTGTCATGTCCACAGACACTTCAGTCAGTTCTGCAAACACCCGCAGCCCGACACCAGGGCAGTTGAGGCGGTGAGGACCGGCGCTGGCCACACAGCAGGCCTGCTTGCTCCCTGCCCACAAACGTCATTCAGCCTGCAGTCAGCGTGGCCCGCCTGCACCTCTGTTCTGGAGGACCACATGGCTCGTGGTGGGTCCTGGGGACGCCCTTGTTCTGAGTCTACCTCCTCCCTCCGACCTGCCTGCCTGTGAACTCCCTGAAAGTGCCAAATGTCTGGCTCGGGGAGGCCAGCAGGACTCCTGTGTCCACTCTCCTGCTGTTCCTCTCTGGATCAGCCTTGCTTGTGGGGGTGCAAGGGGGGTCGTCTCGAGCACCTCCCCTTCATGGCAGCACCATTTCCTTTCAGAAGGGAGAACTTCTGCGGGAGGCTGTGACAGCAGACCCCCGTGTGAAGAGAGCGGTCCCCTCTGGAACATTCTAGGCTCCTACAGAAAAGAGGTTGCTGGATCTTTCTGCAGGAAGACACACTGAGGTGGGGACCCCCCACACCCACATTTTCTTATAACATGACCAAACCCCCCAGACCAGTGCTGTCCCCAGAAGCTTCACGATCCAGAAATGAGGGCAGGAGGACTGTGCCACCATGAAGATTTACAGCTGCTCTGCCACCCCCCCCCCAGGAGTGGAGTCCACACCTGGCGCCCTCCCCGTTCAAGGGCGCATAGGACCTCTGTGTCGGACGTTACCTCTCCTTGCCAGCCCGCCAGCTCCACACCAGCACGGCTGCTATAACCAGGGGCCGCCCTTCCCTTCCATGGGGCTCTGTTGTACCCCCACACCAAGCGCCAGGGCTCAGAATCCCAGCAAACAACCCCTAGAGCGCTCATTAGCAAATTACTTGGAGCCGTAATTAATTACCAGCTTCAGCACGGCACCCCGCTGGCAAGCTCCCCGCCCAGCCCATCCCCAGTGCCTCAGCCTGTCCTCTGCCACCAGCAGCAGAAGCAACAAGCTTGAGGCCCCAGCGGCTCCCGGCCATTAGCCAGAGGCGGCAGTGGTCTCGGTGTGCACCCTGGGCTGACCGATGGCCCCAGCGCCCCAGGCCCCTCAACCCCCGCGGCAGAAGCGACTGTTCAGGTGGAAGCTGCAAGGCTGAGAGAGAGGGCCGGGCCTCTGGGGGCGCTGCAGAGCGGACCCACGGGGCCTCGTGGCCAGGCCACAGGGCTGGGAGAGATTCTTCCAGAAGATTGACGGAGGCCGCTATTCCAGGAGGCCTGCAGGCGCCGCCGAAGGGGTTTTCTCCACCGCGGAGTCCGGAGTGGCGACGGCTGCCATAGGGCTGGGCACGTAGTTGAAGGGTGGCACCCGGGCCGCACGGCTGGGCGAGCCGTGGCGGCTGGCAGGGAAACCCCCCGTGGGCACGCCCAGACCCTCATGGGCAAAGGGCACGGCAGGCGGCGCCTTTGGCGGACTGAGACCGTCCACGTCGCTGCCCAGAGGGCCTGGGCCTCCCGGGCTCTGGGGCAGCTCCCTGCTCTCCAGGCTCGGAGACGTGCTGGAGTTGGTCTTGGCCGCCACGACGTCCTCAGTCTGAACTACAGCGTCGCTCGTCTTGCGTGGCGGAGTCCCTTCAGTCGCCCCCGCGCCCACCAGCGGTAGGGCAGAGGCGGGCAGCGTGCTGCGCAGGATGTGCGGTACGTCCTCATCGCGGATGCGCCTCCACGTGGTGCCAGGCGCGGCTACCCTGGGCAAGGCGCGCGCTTCGCCATCGCTGCCGCGGCGCGCACCGTCCCCTGGGGGCGCGGG
>NW_006399967.1:3416073-3416912 GCF_000299155.1 Elephantulus edwardii
GCGGGCGGGCTTCTGCATGAACGGGATGCGCACTGGCGACTTCTGCGTCTTGTGCGCCTTGGCAAGCAGCGCGCGCGCCGGCGTCTTGGGCACTGGCGAGGAGGCCCCGGGCCCTGGCAGGGGCCCTGGCGGGGCGTTCAGGGGGCTTTTCCGCGGCGGCTGCGGGCCTGCTGGGGAGCTCTGCGAGGACCCGGACGAGGGCGTCTTGACCAGGCGCGCGGGGGGCGTGGAGCTCCTCTGCGGGGCGCTGCGCTGCGCCGGCTCCGAGATCTTGCCTGGCCTGTGCAGACTGCGGGAGCGCGCGGGCCCGGCGCCAGGAGGCAGGTGGGAGGCGGGGGTCTGTGCGGGGCTCTGTGGCCCCGGCTTCCGCGGGCCAGCGCGGGGCCCAGGCGTGCCTCTGAGCTGTCCCCGGGGAGCCGCGCTGGGCATGTAGATGACCGTCCGGCCCCGCAGCACGGCGGGCACGGCGGACGTCGCCTTAGGCGCACTTCGAGGCTCCTCGGGGCCACCGCGGTCAGCAGCTGCCCGTCTCTCCTGTGGCCCCGCGCTGCCCGCCCGGCCCTCGGCTCGCGGACGCCGGCCCTTCCCGTCAGCGCCGGGCACAGGAGCGTAGGGTGGGGCAGAGTCGCTTCCGACGTCACGGGTGGCAGCAGCGGCGGCCGCCTGGTGCAGCCAGGTGACGATAGAGTTGGCACCCTCCTGGATGGCGCGCCACTCGACGCTGTCCAGATCCGAGGCGCCGCGATCGGAGCCCGCCGCCTCCTCCCGACGCTCCCGGGCCACTTCAGCCGCTGTCTGGGCCGCTCCGGGCTTCCGCCGCCGGGCTGCGGGCGCTGGGG
>NW_006399967.1:3417012-3475387 GCF_000299155.1 Elephantulus edwardii
GCCCTGGGGCCGGGCGACCCTTCGGCCTGTCCGCCGGGCCTGCGCGCGCTCGGCTCAGGCTCGGGCTCGCTGAGGGAGCTCACGGACGAACTCAGGGAGTAGCAGGGCGGCGTCTCGTCGGCGATGAGGCTTGGGTGCGCCCGCGCGGCCTGCGGGGCGGCCTTGGGCGTCTCCTTCCTGCCCGCTGGGCGCTCCCTCTTGAGGGCACGCGGGATGGCGGAGGTGCGGCGCGGGGGCTCGGGCGCGGGCGCTGGAGGCTCGTCCTCTGAATCGTTGTAGAAGCAGTACACGGCCTCCTCGGTGGGCGTGGTGAGGCACAGCGACTGCAGGGCCCCCTCGCCGCGTGCCCGGCCAGGGCACTGCCCGTCCAGGTCTGAGCGGGCACTGGACGGGCGGCTGAGGGGCAGCTCCAGGCCTGCTCGGCTCCTGCCCTTCCCACGGGTCTGCTCGGCGTTCCGGCCGTCCCCAACTCGGTGCCGCTGCCTGGAGGCCTGCCTGGAGGAGGTGGAGCGGCCGGCTGGCGTTTGCCTGTCCCGGCGCCCACTGGGCCGCTCTCGTGGCGGCCCTTGAAGTGTCTCGTCGCTGAGCGAGGCCGCGCTGGAGAAGTTGACTGGGGTGCCCTCGGCCGAGTCGCTGCCCGAGTCTTCCCCACGCGCGGGCGCGGGCACCAGCATGTACACGGGCAGCGCCCGGTGGCGCCCAGGCACCAGGGCCGAAGCCACTTTGCGCACGCGCGCCGGCACCGCGGCCCCTAGGCAGGCGCGCAGCAGCTCCAGCTCTGAGCTGGCGGCTGCGGCGGGCGGCCCCGCACGAGGGGCGGCTGGTGCTGAACCCTCCGGCCTCGCGGCCGCCTCATCTGGCCGCCTGTGTCCAGCGAAGCCGCCGCGCTCGGGACGCACGGGCGGCAGCAGGCGCAGCTCCACGTCCTGCTGCACGTAGTGCTCGTGCAGGGGCAGCGCGCTCAGGCTGGAGGCGCACGAGAAGTTCTCGTCCGGCTTCTCCACCGTGAAGCGCACGCTGCCCGCGTCCAACTCGGACGGCAGGCGGCAGCGCTCGCGGCAGTCGGCGATGTCCAGGAATCGCTTCACGTAGCTCTCCCACTGCAGGCAGAACTGGCTGGCAGCCCCGCCGCGCTCGCCTGGGCCCGGACCCGCGGCCGGCGGCGTCTTGCTGCGGCTGGGCGGCATGGTCTGCCCAGGGCTGTCGGGCAGCTCACTGGGGCTCACGGTGCCGCTACCCAGGCCACTGCACGGCTCGCTGGGCACCGAGCTGGCGATGGACGGGCTCTCGAAGCTGCCCAGGGAGCTGACCGAACTGCAGCGGCTCAGCACCAGCGGTGTCTCCTGCACGTAGTTCTCGGACGAGCTGGATGGCGTGGCGTCCTCCGCGCCCAGGCCTCGGCTGCGGCCCCGACGGGGCGCCGGAATGGCCACGGGCAGCGAGGCCCCGGGCGCCCGCCACGCCGCCCCGGAAGCCCGCTCAGGCCCGGCCTCCTCCAGTGCCTCCAAGGATGAGTCGCTGTCATCCTGCCCCTCGTCCTCGCTGGGCCCCGCGCGCCCCGCGGAAGACAGCGACGACAGCGAGCTGCAGCGTGACAAGCAGAGCGCCGCCGTGTCCCCCGCCGCCAGCGTGGGTGGCATCTCAGAGGCGGGGCCCTCGGTGGGCAGCCAGGCCTGCGTGCGCGCGGCGGGCACGGCGCCCGCCCTGGCCATGCCCTCCAGCAGCGGCACGTGCTGGTAGGAGGGCGACAGTTTGATGGTGCGCACGCGGCCGTCGGCGGGCTCCCGGCCCAGGGGCTCAGCGCCCGGAGGCTCCAGGCGGAGCCGTGAGGGCCTGGCGGGGCCTGAGGCGTCCTGGCGGGGCTCGGCCAGCGCGGCCAGTGAGCAGGGCCGCATGTGCTCCTGCGGGCAGTAGCCGTCACTGGTGCTGTCGCTGTGGAGACTGTCGTTGGACAGGCTGGCGTGCGCCGCCTTGAGCCGCAGCAGAGGGTGGGCCCGGCTGGCCGCCTCCCTCCGAGGCCCGTCGCGCCCCCGGCTGGGCGAGCAGGACTGGGCGCGCGCCTCCCGAGGCGGCAGCGGGGTCTCCTGGCCCGGGTCGCCGGCCGAGCTAAGGCTGAAGCTGTCGTCGGACGACGTGTGCAGCGCGGAGATGTCCTCCACCAGCCGGCCGATGCGCGCCACGGCCAGCGCCAGCCTGGCCTTGGCCGCCTCCTCAGGCTCCGGGCCCCGGCGCGGCGGGGGCGTGCGGGCCAGCGCCGGACCCTGAAGGAAGAGGGGCGCCCCGGCGGGACGGGGGGCGTCAGTGGTGGCGCTGGCTCCGGCCCCCAGAGACGGAGCGTCCTCGTCGTCGAAGCAGCCCGAGTCGGAGGCGTAGTCCTGGGCCGGCCCGTCCAGGAGGCGCAGGGGCGCCAGGGGCTTCTTGGTGGGGGGCACGGCCTCGGACAGGCTCTCCTTGTCCAGGTCCAGCGCCTTCACCAAGTGCCGGGCGTCCAGCTCCGCCTCCAGCGCCCTCTGCTTGCGCACGTAGAGGCTGGGCACACAGGTGCCAGGCGACACGGCCATGGCGGCGGCCTGGTACTTGGCGGGTCGGTGGGCCAGCAGGTTGCGCAGCGCCGCGGCGCTGCCCATGGCGATCATCTTGTGCTTGGAGTGCACCAGGTTGCGCAGCATGCCCACGGCGCCCAGGTCCCACAGCAGCTCCTGGTCGCGCGGGCTGCGCGCAGACAGGTTCCAGAGCGTGCCACACGCGTTGCTCACGATGGTCAGGCTGTGCGAGGTCAGGTGCTGCAGTAGCGTCTGCAGGCAGTTGTGGTCGCGGAGCACCTGCCTGGGGTGGGGAAGCACACGTCACCACAGCCCCTGCGCCCCCCGAGAGCGGTCAGGGCGACAGGGCCCGAGGGCCTCTCCAAGGGCGCACGTGCCCCGCTCAGGACACCGGTGTCCCAGCCCTGCCTGCGCCCCTGATGGCAGAGCATTTCCTCTCAGCGAGGAATCGAGCACGGACGCCTGCAGTCTCCCTCTCACTGGGGTCAGCCCCGGCCTCTGGTGTTCACACCTGTTCACAGGCCGCTCCCCGGGAGCTGTTGGGGACACAAAGTGGCGCAGTGTCCTGACGGTGCCACCACGGGAGCCGGCACTAAATTAGTAAAAATGTTTGTATAGAAACAATGAAACGTTTCCTTTCTAATTAATAAATATTTCCTAGAGTATGACTTAACAGTGCTATTTTAAAAGGGAGCTCTGGTGGCCTGGTGGCAAGGAGCTGCACTGCCAAGCCAAAGGCCCGCAGTTCAAACTCACCCGCCGCTCCGCAGGAGGCGAGGCGGTCGGTCTCCACCGGGCAATTCGCGAGCCGCTGGAGGGTCAGGTGTGTGGATTCTGACCCAACAGAGCGCATCATTGTAACAAGTGCTCATTAGGAAAACAAGAGGTCAGCCAGGTGCACAGGTGCTCTGGGGGCTCCCGACGGCATCGGCAGCTTGAACCCACCCGTGGCCCTGAGGAGCGAGGCTGGCGCTTCTCCCCTCGGGGAGAGGCAAGGCCTTGGAAACTGACGGGGCTCCCAAGGGCTGCCCGGAACCGCGTCAAACTCCAGCAAAAACTCACTGCTGTCCATGGGAACTGACCCACAGGTGACCCTCCAGCACATTTTTTTCAAAGACTTTAAATCACACAGAAGGAGACTGCCCATCTGTCTCCTGCTGTGCGCCTGGAGGATTCGAACCACCAGCCTTTGAGTCGGTTGCACAATTCCTTATCCTTATCCTTCCTCCAAATAAATTAAGTTTATTTCTTTTTATAAATAATTATTTAATAAGTATTTGAGTTCTTTTCACAACTTAAGTATTGAAGCATTAAAAACAGACAATATTATTCATTTTAATAAGTTTTTTCTTTACAAACCCCGACCAGCAAGGCCTCCCCAGAGGAGCATGGACTGACTTAAGAGGCACCCGGGGCTGTAGGCCTGAGGGGCACAGACGCTTCGTCCTGCCAAGGGGCAGCTGGTGGATTCGAACCACCAGTCTATCAGTTAACAACCCGATGCTTAGTTGTTTACTGTTTAATAAATACGAATTTAATAAAAATGTATCTATCATAATATCATTATTATATTTTATGCATTTACCATTTTATATATTTATCTTCTACAAATGCTGTGAGGACATAAATATTAAAAACAGGTAGATTTCCTTTTTTTCAATTTATTATTTTTTTATGTGTATACCACTAAATCGGATTCAACTGGCACAGAAGGAGATTGTCCCTCCTTCTCCAGCAGAGCATCTGGTGTATTCTAACTGCTTGCCTCTGGAATTGCAGTGCAGCTTCTTGCCACTAGGCTACCAGAGTTCCCTTAAACACAGGTCGATTTCTTGACAACTGATCAAGAGTACTAGTAATATCTAAAGCTTTGTGCCTGCTTCCGTCCCCCTCACGGCCTGTCAGTGTCAGGGCCCGGGAAGGTGGCTCGGGAAGGTGGCCCGGGACAGGGAGGGTGTAAGTCTGTTGTTTGCAGGGTCCCTGTGAGTTGCCCTTGACTGGATGGCACCTAACAACAGCAACAACCTGTTTGCATTCAAAGCTATCATTGTAGTACAAGCACAGAAATCCTAAAAAGAGCTCTGGGATGTTATTAATATTATGTGATAATTACATAAATATCTTACTTAAGCAATTTTTTAAAATTTTATTATTTTGTGTGTGTACCATCAAGTCAGATCTGACTGGTACAGGAGTTGGTTGCCTCTCCTTCTCCAGCAGAGCATCTGGTGGATTCGAACCACATACCTCTGGGATTGCAGTGCAGCTTCTTGCCACTAGGCCACCAGAGCTCCCTTAAGCAAATATTTTATTTATGCTAAGAAATGCGAATAAACAAAATTAGTGCATTTAATGTGGGGTCAGGATTGGTGGGCGATTTATCAACAATCTGCGTTATGCGGATGACACAACCCTGCTTGCTGAAACTGAGGAGGACCTGAAGCGCCTGCTGCAGAGTGTCAAGGACTGCAGCCTACAATCTGGATTGAGGCTCAATGTCAAGAAGACAAAGATTCTCACCACTGGACCAATTGGCAGCATCAGGATGGATGGTGAAGAGATTGAGGTTGTACACAGCTTTAGTTTGCTTGGCTCCATAGTCAGCAGTCTTGGCACCAGCAGCCAGGAAATTAAAAGGCGCATTGCCATGGGAAAGTCTGCTGTTAGGGACCTCTCCAAAGTGCTGAAGAGCAGTGGTGTCTCTCTGGAGACTAAGGTGCATCTGACACAGGCCATGGTCTTCACAATCACCTGTTATGCATCAGAGAGTTGGACAATGACCAAGGAGGATAGAAGGAGAATTGATGCCTTTGAGCTGTGGTGCTGGAGAAGAGTATTGAGAATACCATGGACTGCTAGGAAAACAAATAGATTTGTCCTGGAGAGGGTTAAACCGGGTGGCTCCTTGGAGGCAAGGATTCTGAGGCTCCGTCTAACTTACTTCAGACATGTAGTGAGGAGAGACCGGTCCTTAGAGAGGGACATCATGCTTGGGAGGGTGGAGGGACAGTGCAGGAGAGGAAGGCCCTCTATGAGGTGGATTGATTCAGTGACTGGGATAATTGGGATGGGAGTGTCAGAGACAGTGCGACTGGCACAGGACAGAGCAGAGTTTAGGGCTGTTGTACATAGGGTCGCTATGAGTCGCAGGCGACTCGACGGCACATAACAACAACAACAACCATAAATGTAATTTACAAATAATATAATTTAATAAGCAATGTTATCTGCAGCCAAGTCACCTGTGGTCCATAGCAACCCCATGGACAGCAAGCATCTCTGAAGCCTCATCTGACTGTGACACTGACTCTGACACACCTAACCTCACTGCCCCAGTTACTGTGTCAATCCACCTCATCTGGGGTCGTCTTCTCCTGCCTGTCCCTCAACCCTTCCAAGCATGATGTCCTTCCAAGCATGACTGGTTCCTCCTGGCCACGTGTCCAAAGTATGTGAGACAGAGCTTCAAAATCCTAGCCTCCAAAGAGAAAATTGGTTTCACTGTCTCTAAGACAGAACTTTTTTTTCCTTGGTGGTCCACAGTATGTTCAAGATTCTTCTCCAGCACCACAACTCAAAGGCATCGATTCTTCGGTCATCCTTAGTCACTGTCCACCTCTGATGCAGAACAAGTAATTGTGAAGACCATGGCTTGAATCAGGCACACCTTAGTCTCTAGACCAACATCATTGCTTCTCAACATTCTGGAGAGGTCTCTGACAGCAGATTTTCCTAATGAAATTAGTCTTTTGATTTCCTGACTGGTGGTGCCAAGAATGTTGATTGTGAAACCGAACAAACTGTAATTGTTAACAACCTCAGTCTCCTCTCCATTGATCCCAATTGGCACAGTGGTGAGAATCTTTGTCTTCTTGATGTTGAGCTTCAATCCATAAAGAAAACTGTGGTCTCTGACCTTCTGCAGCAAGCGCTTCAGGTCCTCCTCACTTTCAGCAAGCAAGGTTGTGTTATCTGCATAACACAGATTGTTCATGAATCTTCTGCAATCCTGATACCACATTCCTCCTCCTTAATGATCTGTTCTGCATGTAGATTGAAAAGGGATGGAGACAGGACACATCCCTGAAACCCTCCTTTCCTGATTTTCAACCATACATTGTTTCCTTGCTCTGTTCTGAGAGCTGCTCCTGGTCCAAGTATAGGTTTCGCATTAGCACGATCAAGTGTTCTGGGATTTCTATTCTTCTCAGAGTCAGCCACAGCTTGTTGTGATCCACACAGTCAAGTGCTTTTGCCTAGTTGCTGAAACACAGATATTCCTCTGGTACTCTCTGCTTTCTGCCAAGATCCATATGACATCAGCGATAATGTGCCATGACCTGCTCTAAACCCAGCTTGTATTTCTGGTAGTTCTCTGTCGATGTGCTGTTCCAGTCATTTTGGATGATTTTCAGCAGGATTTTGCTTGCGTGTGATGTTAGTGCAATACATTTTTTATATAAGAAGCATTATCTTACTATATATAACCACAACGTAGGCAAACCTTCATTTTCTTAGAAATAGCAACATTTGTTTTCAGCAGTGACTCATATTTAAACAGCCACCTCTTCAATTTACAGGAAAAACGCTTTTTTACTTTAATAAATGCTATTTCTCTTCGTTACTTCACAATCATTGATTTATTTAAATAACTATTTAAGAAAATAAAAATGCATGAGATATGTACCAAAAAGTAATAACTTCTTTTAATATGCAGTGCACATTACTAAGATTTTAACTCATTAGTCTGTGTACTTGTTTTTATACTAAGCAGATTTTCGTTTAAGTATCAAAATACTAAAATAAGTAAAATTTATTGTAATAATTACTATTATATATAATGGTACATAACATTAATACTGTTCAGAAATATACTAAGCAATTTTATTTTCTTTATAAAACTGTTCATGGCAATCTCAGAGGCGCACAGTTCAAATCCACCAGATGCTCTGCTGTAGAAGGAGGGGAAATCTCCTATACCAGTCAGATGCGATTTGATGGTACCCACAAAAATATAATAAGATTAAAAGAAAAAATAAATAAATATAAAACTGTACTGTTAAGGGAGCACTTGGCACCTAGTCTGAAGGGAGTCGCCCTGGTAACCTCAAGGCCCAGCTCTCAGAGGGGTGCAATCCACCAGCCGCTCTGCAGGAGAAAAGCAGGCAATGTCTGTGTGATTTACAGCCTTCCCGAGTGCAGGTCGGCGCCACGGGCACCGAGCTGTTCACACTGTTCCATTTGTTTCTAGATTATCTTCAGCAGGATCTTGCTAACATGTGCTATTAGTGATACTGTTCTGTAACTGCCACACTCTGTCGCATCACCTTTTTTGGAGATGGGGATAAATATGGATCTCTTCCAGTCAGTTGGCCAGGTAGTTGTCCTTCAGATTTCTTGGCACAATTTGGTGAGCACATCCAGGGAAGCATCTGTTTGTTGAAATATGTCAACTGGTGTTCCATCAGTTCCTTGGGCTTTATTTTCAACCAAGTCCTTCAGATCAGCCTGAACTTCCACCTTCATCACCACTGCCTCTTGTTTTTTGGATTTTTTTTTCTTTCTTGTTGTGTTACCATCGAATCAGATCTGACTGGTACAGGAGACTGCCCCTCCTCCAGCTGAGAATCTGGTGGATTCAAACCACACGCCTTTGTAATTACAGCACAACATTGTCTCTTGATTATATATTGTTCTTGAAATTCTTCTGTGTCAGCCAAGTATTTTTGGTACAATGACCCTGCATATTTCTTCCATCTTCTTTTAATGGGTCCTGAATCATCTTAATTTTCTGTTTATTTTATTATCTTAATATGGAAAACTTTATTTATCTCAATAAAATAGTATAAGTATATAAATACTAATATGTTGTTGTTGATTGCCTTCAGAATTAGCATGACTCATAGTGACCCTATGAACAAAAGGCTTGAAGCCCCTCTACAACTATCAATATTTATTTATCAAAGTTCATAGAATCTCATTTCTCCATATATGTGTGTGTGTATATATATATACACACACACACACACACACACAATGGATACAAGTCACTGAGTCAATCAGTTGACACAGTGACTGGAGAAATGAGATTCCGTCTGTCAGAGACAATGAGATTGGCTCACGACAGAACAGGATTCGGAGCTAATATATAGAAAGTGAGTCTCAGGTGACTCCATGGTACATAAAAACAACAGCAGTAACATGGATCCAAACTCTGTAAGGATAAAATACTATCCTAAAGCAATATGAATAAATAAATTTAATATTAATAAAACCTGAGTTCGTAGAACCACCAAACTAAGTACATTTTATTCCTATAACCAATAAGCATTATCATTATTTAATAAATATCTTTTTAATAAACATTTTATTTTCATTAAAATATTCTTTCTTTTTAAATATCATGAGCAAAAAACAAGGGAATTTTCTTTAACAAATTATAAATCCTTGTTTATTATTAACGCTTGCTCGAGAAGGTCAAGGACTTCAGCCTCCAATATGGATTGAGGCTCAATATCAAGAAAACAAAGATTCTCACCACTGGACCAACTGGCAGCATCAGGATGGATGGTGAAGAGATTGAGATTGTTCACAGCTTTAGTTTGCTTGGCTCCACAGTCAACACTGGTGGCACCAGCAGACAGGAAATCAAAACACGTATTGCCATGGGAAAGTCCACTGTTAGGGACCTCTCCAGGTTAGTTAAGAGCAATGGTGTCACTCTGGAGACTAAGGTGCACCTGATACAGGCCAGTGTCTTTGCAATCACTTGTTATGTGTCAGAGAGCTGGATAATGACTAGGGAGGATTGAAGAAGAATTGATGCTTTTGAGTTGTGGTTCTGGAGAAGAGTATTGAGGATACCATGGACTACTAAGAAAAGAAACCGGTTCATCCTGGAGAGGGTTAAACCAGGCTACTCCTTAGAGGAAAGAATTCTGAAGTTTCGTCTGATATACTATGGACATGATGAAGGAAGGACCAGTCCTTGGAAAGGGATGTCATGCTTGGGAGGGTGGAGGGACAGCGCAGGAGGGGAAGGCCCTCTATGAGGTGGATTGATTCAGTGACTGGGGTAATCGGGATGGGAGTGTCAGAAACAGTGCGATTGGCACAGGATAGAGCAGGGTTTAGGGCTGTTGTACACAGGGTCGCTATGAGTCGCAAGTGACTTGATGGCACATAACAACAACGACAACATTAATAATGACTTTGGATACTGAGGGAACGCTCAAAGGCTGCGCCTGACTCTCAGTGGCCACTGGCCTGTGCCCCCTGTTGCATTCACTGGGTGAGTCCATCCTGCTGCGGGTCTTTCTGCGGGCTTTCATGAGGCGTGAGTTCTTGTCCAGGGACTGGCCGCCTCTGACAGCAAGCCCACAGTATGTGTGAGTGTCTCCGTCTTCTCTTCTAAGACTCTCCTGGCTGCACTTCCCAGGACAGATCTCGTGGTCTTCTGGCAGTTCATGGTAAATTCCATACTTGGCTAGGGTGTGCAGGATCCAGGCCACGGTCTTCGCAATTGCTGTGCATTAGGGAGCTGGCCAATGACTAAGGATGACTGAAGAATCGATGCCTTTGAGCTGCGGTGCTGGAGAAGAGTCTTGAACATGCCATGGACCACCAGGAGAACAAACAGGTCTGTCCTGGAGAGGCTGAAACCAAGCTGCTATTTGGAGGCTAGGATGTTGAAGCTCCATCTCACATTATGGACATGTGGCCAAGAGGGACCAGTCCTTGGAGAGGGACATCATGCTTCAAAGGGTGCCGGGGCAGTGCAGAAGAGGAAGACCCCGGAGGAGATGGATTGACTCAGTGACTGGATGATCTGATTAGGTCTGGCGGAGATGATGAGAGTGGCTCAAGGCAGGGCTCAGAGATACTGGACACAAGGGAGCTATGAGTCGTGGGCAACTTGATGCCACAAAGCATAACGGCCACAATTCAAAGGCACACATCCTTCTCTCCTCTTCGCTGTTCATTACCCAGCTTTTCCACATCTCTGTGAGTGACTGAAAATGCCTGGCCTGGGCCAGCTGCACGTACTCCTCCTTGTTCTTTATCATTTTGAAGACATTCTTTGAAGCAGTTTTGCTGAATGCAATAAATGGGTTTGATTTTTTGACTGGTGTGATTAATCCTATTTAATAAATGTTATTATCTATCTATCTATGTATTTATTTCTTTTAAGCTATATTTAATAATAAGATTTAATATATGTATGGAAGACTCAATATTGTGAAAATGACAACAGTATCAAAGGCAATTTACACATTCAGTGCAATCCCAATTCCATTCTTCAACGAGATGAAAAGGCAATCTCCAGTTTCACTTAGAATGGAAAGAAGCCCCGAATAAGCAAAATACTCCTTAAAAATAGACAAAGGGTAGGAGGCATCTCACTCCCTGATTTCAAATCCTACTACACTGCCATGATGGTCAAGATAGCGTGGTACTGGTATAATGACAGATACACAGAATAATGGAATAGAATTGAGAATCCAGAAATCAGCCCATCTACCTATTGTTTTCCTGTCAAACATTCTTCTAGGTGGTACAGCACTGGTCTGTGCGTTGCTGTACAAAGGTAACTCGTGGTTGCTGTGATGCTGAAGCCTGTGACAGTGATGTGCCAGATGTGGTAATGGGCACCCATGGTGGACAGTGTTGACTGGAGCTTCCCGACTAAATCAAGCCTGGAAGCAGGAGCGGCATCCACTTCCGAAATGGCTTGCCTCCGGAAACTCTATGTACAAACAGTGCTCAGGCTGTTCGTTCATAGGGTCGCTATGAGTCGTCTACAACTCCACGGCATTAAACAACAACAACAACATGTAAGTACTAAATAGAAATTTTCTTTCCTGTTTTTGCTAGTTTACTAGTGGACCCATTTTCAAGTATATCCCCTTGTTGTGTGGACGCTGGAGTGGGACCGGCCAGCAGCTGACCCTGCAGGGTTTTCAGAGGAGACTGCCGGGTTTTCTCCTGCCCAGAGGTGGTTTCGAACTGCCTACCTTTGGAACCGCAGCGCAGCTTCTTGCCGCTAGAGGCCTCCAGAGCTCTTATCTAATCTCATAACAGTAAATATCTTAGTTAATTATAATATAATTATGTAAAACGAAAGAGCTACCTTGTATTCCTTATCCTAAGTAAATGTACATTTATTGTTGTTCCATAAATATTTTGTTTCTTTTAATAAATAATTTAAACTAGTCTGGAAGAGGCCTGGTGGTGTACTGTAACAGAAAGCTGGTGCTGGGCTCAGCAGTGGAGTGGTTGGCAGTCTGAAGCCTCAGCTCCTCATGGGACACGGAGCCCACCATCGCCTCGACTCACGACTCACAGCCTCTCACACGGGTGGGGGGTCCCTGTGAGTGGAGCGCACCCGAGGGCAGCAGGTGTTGTTCTGGGCGAGTCTGTAAATGCAGCCACTGCCGGGGACTCCTCCCCGCCCATCCCTCCCTTCAGCTGCTGTGTCTTTAACTTTCCTCTAGAGCAGCTGCTGGCTGTGGGATTGGAACTGCCAACCTTCTGGACAGCAGTGCCTCCCTGTCCTACTACGGCTTCTTATAAGTACTGAAGAGGAACTGTACTGAAGTATTCGGAATCAAAATTCTCCCGTGAATGGAAGTGTTTGGTTCTGATAAGTGTTTTCTGGGATGAGTACGGCCCATGCCACTTCTGGGATAGACTTCTCCTGGGGAAATGCCCGCACTGCAGGCCCGACCTCTCCCCACCACCCCACCGCGGGGGTCCTCCGGCCCCGCCACTCTGCCCGCTGACCTGTAGTCCTCGCGGGTGGCCACGAGACTGGACACGTTGCGCAGGATGCCGCCGCCGCTCTCGATGATGGCCAGCGAGTTACTCTGGCACTTGTAGGTCAGCGTGCTGACCAGGAAGCCCAGGGCGCCGTCCACCTGGCAGATGGCGGCCTTGTTCTCCGTGCTGTGTGCCGACAGGTTCCACAGGGCGCTGAGCACGCTCTTCAGCGTGGACTCCTGGGGCAGGTGGGGGACAATGAAAAGCAGAAGTCATAAAACCGGCCGCCACGGGCTCGAGGCCCCTCAGGCCCGTCTAAGCAGGGGGCTGGTGGCTTGATTTCACTGAGAAAATGCACCCCGTTGTATGCGGTCTCCTCACTTGTGTGGATCCCCAGTCCCTGCCCCCTTCTCAGTGCCCCCATTGGCCTGTCCCCTTCACAGTGCCTCAGTCCCTTCCTTCATGTGCCCAGCCCAGCCCTGAGCCCCGCAAGTCCAGCACCGGGCTCTCCTCTGCCCTGCCCACTGCCCCGCCCCCCATCCCTCTGCTGGGTCCCACCTGAGCTGAGGCCCTGGCCTCACACTGCCCACCTTGGTGGCCCGGAGGACACACTGCATCAGAGCCGCCATGCTCCCGATCTCTCTGAGCACCTTCTTGCTGTTGATGTCTGCACGCCAGGACAGGTTTCGCAGGATGCTGGAAACCACCTGGGGCCAGGGGGGACAGGAAAGATGGAGGGGTGGAGCAGATGGGCAAGAGGGACCACAGGGCGAAGGCCAGGGAGCCAGCGCATGCAACACCAGGGGCCACAGGAGGTCGGCAAGGAGCAGCACAGCCATCTCCATCATCTTCAGCAAGTCACAGGGTGGAGGAGGCAAGGGCCACCCTGGGCCACCCTCACCCCCCACCCCAGCGCCCCGGCAGGCAAGCCTCCGACAGCAAGATCAAGGCCCCTCCCATGGCCCAAGTGCCCAGAGGTCACCGTACCTGGTGGAGCTCCTCGCTCTCTGAGCCCAGCTGGGCCACAATGGCCTCCATGCAGCCCCGGCGCGCACACAGGGTGGCCTGTGGAGGGACACACAAGCGTCATGGCCATGGCTGAAGGGCTGGGGCCATGTGGGGTCCCATACCTTCCACCTCCTCCCATGAGCTGGACATCACTTTTCACCCTCACTGCAGGAGCAGGGAGACAGGAACCCTACCACTCAGACCATGAGAGGTGGGACAGGAACCCCATTGCTGAGACCATGGGGGACAGGAATTCCACTGCTGAGACCATACGAGGAGGGACAGGAACCCCACTGCTGAGACCATGAGAAGGGGGAAAGGAACCCCACTGCTGAGATCATGAGGGACAAGAACCTCATTGCTGAAACCATGCTGGGGGGACAGGAACCCCACTGTTAAGAAGACAATCTGAAGCTGGTGGAGATGACAGTCTCCCACAGAAGACTCGACTCTGAAGGGACACCTGTTCCCACAAAGGACCCTGTTGAGGTGACAAAGGCCCCTCCACACAGAATGAAGCTCTGAGGCGACAATTTTTTTCCACATGGGAACCCACTCTGAAGTGACAGCGGCTCCCCGGCCCTGGCTCAGGCCCCTCCAGGCCTCAGTTGATCATCTATAAACAGGGCCAACCACCCCTGACACCCCAGGGTTTCAAGCTGGGCTCAAGGTGCGCCTGCCAGGCACCTTGTTGGCGACATCCCCAAAGGTGAGGTTGGTGAGGGTCATGCCAGCGTAGCGACGCAGGGCAAGGTTGAGAGGGTCTCGGGTCATCTTGTGCATTTCAAAGTCCACCTGTAGCAGCTCAGCCACAGCCTGCAGCCCACCTGGGGGGACACGGGAGGGGTGTAGAATGATGAGAGGGGACAGGTGGGGAGGATGGACTCACCTTCTCTCCTCCCAGCCTTGGCCCCCCAGGGTCCCCCTGCATAGGTGCCTGCAGCCAGCCAGCTGTTCTCCACTCCATGTCTGAGGACACCTCCTCCAGGCAGCCTGCCCTGCCCTTTCCTCATGTTGGTCCATTTGTTGGTCCTGAGGGAAATCTCTCAGACCTGCCTATCACCTTCAGGACCCACAGGACCCTTGAAGCCCCTCCAGAGCCTGTGGGATGTCACACGCCCCCTTAACACAGGGCTTCGAGCCACGGTTGTGCTCTAATTGTTCTCTCTGCCCCAAGTGCCCTTCTCAGCCTGCTGGCTCCTTCAAGGACACCGCCTAGCCCGCCTTTGAAGACCATGCCCACAGTTCACAACAAATTTCTTTTGGAAACCACTCGCTTTGTGGCATTCTGTTACGGTAAATGAAGCATCCCCAGCCCAGAACTTCCCAAGGGCCACCACACACACACACACACACACACACACAATCACACATACACACACTGCAATAAACCCAACTCCAAGGCACTTCTGTGCCCTTAATGCCAGCCTTTCACCTCTGCCTTTTCCCATCCCTTCCCTGGTCCCTGAACCTTGGATCTGGGGGAAGCTGCCTTGGGGCCAAAGCCAGGGCAGGGAGTGCTCACATGGGCAGAAGGCCAGCAAAACCATCCCTCACGGACCACACAGTGACTGCCTCCCCCCAGCATCTGAGCCAGCACCTCTAAGGGCCCCCAGGAGGAGGCAGGGCACACTCACCCAGCTCGTTCATGGCCCGGCGGTACTCCTCATCAAAAGACAGCTTCATGATGGCACAGGTGGCCTGGCAGATCTGAG
Source organism: Elephantulus edwardii (assembly GCF_000299155.1). Classification (NCBI taxonomy): domain Eukaryota; kingdom Metazoa; phylum Chordata; class Mammalia; order Macroscelidea; family Macroscelididae; genus Elephantulus; species Elephantulus edwardii. The sequence continues at coordinate 3,432,038 of NW_006399967.1, forward strand.
GCTCAATGGGGACCGGGGCTGTGGACCAGGGCACTGGTCAGCGAAATGACCCCAGGGCCGCTGCCCCCTCCACCCTTCCCACCTCACGGCCCCGCTCGGGCCTGGCTTTGCAAACTGCACAAGGCGGCTGCTGGGAGGGCAGAGGCCGTGGTCAGCCCTCAGTACAGTGGCCACTTTGGTCCCTGCCTCATCATAATGTGGGAGGAACGTGCGGCCTGAGCTGGTCATTGTAGCGCATTAACTTTGCAGTTGGTGGAGGAATATTCCTCGCCACCCCTACCCTCTCATGGTGAGGTTTGGGCATGCATCCCCTCGCCCCCCGTGGTGAGGTTTGGGTATGCATCCCCTCCCCCCCGTGGTGAGGTGGGCATGCATCCCCCTCGGCCCCAGGCGCGCCAGCACCCGTGCCCGGTGTCCCCAGTGTCCCGTGGCGGGAGTCCCTGCGCGTCGCGCACTCACCGCCCGCCTCTGGGCCGCCGTCGCGTGCGCGCAGCCAGTCCCAGCAGGTCTCACAGTAGGCGCGGACCTGCTCCAGCACGTGCAGCACGCGCATCTCCTTGCGTGCCAGGCCTTGGTCTGGCTGTGAGAAGACGATGTTGTGCAGCGCCGCGTTGGCGCGCATGCGCGCGTCCTTGGCGCCTGGCGCCCCGGGGGTCCCCACGCCCCCAGCCCCTGGACCCGCCTCAGCGCCGTGCAGGATCTGCAGCAGCAACGGCAGGCAACCCGAGCGGCGCATGGCCACGCAGCTTTCGGGGGAGCCGGACATGGCCAGCAGCGTGCGCGCCGTGTCCTCCTGGTCGCGCGTTGCCAGCATAGACAGCAGCCAAAAGACCACCTCCACCTGTGGGGGGACAGGAGCTGAGGAACAGCACAGTCTTCTCCTGCCTGCCCTCCCCCGACCCCTAAAATGAGGGTCCTGCAACTCCTAGGGAAGTGGACAGATGGGAGAGACCAATGGCTCTGCGGAGATGACCAGCCCAGGGGTCGCTCCCACAGCTAGGGCAGCACTGACCTAAGGGGTCGCCCCCCTAATGCAGCACTGACCGCCAGCTCCACCCCTAGGTAGCTCCTCAACACCCGGGACCAAACACACCGGTGTCCTCGCCTGGTGAGGGTTAGTCACCCCACAGCGCCCCCTCCGCCTCATCCCCCACCGCACCTTGCTGTTCCCCGGTTGAGGTGCACCATCTTCGGGGTGCGTGGGGATCTCCACCTCAGGGTCCTCATCCACTGGCACTGGCTTCACCGCCAGGAGAGCCTGTAGAGAAAGGATAGGTTTCTGGGTTCACCTAGGTGTACCCCACAGGGCTCCCCACTGCTGCCTCCCTGTTCCCGTGAAAACCAGAGTGTGGAGATCTCTCTCACTACCGCGCCCTGGGCAGGACCTGGGCCCCCCACGGCTACCTGCGGCTCTGTCTGCTGCACGCGGTCCTGCGCCTCCAGAAGCTCCTTGTCGATCTGCTCCAGGCGCGATGCACGGATCTGACAGACAGACAGACCCTCAGGCCCCGGCAGCCAGGCTCCCACTCCTGGCGAGACCCGCCCATTCGCCTCGATGTCCTGCCTGCTCGCGCTGAGGCCCTACCCGTCCCAAGCCCACAGCCCTGTCCTCCCACAACCCCACCCCGCGGGGATCGGATCCCGCCCACTGCCGGAGACCTCTCTGGTCCTTCCAGGACTCCAGCCCCGTCTGGATCTGATTCTACCCACTCCCACTGGCCCTCCATCCAAGTTCTATGGTCCACCCCAGGACTCCTGATTCCCTGATCCAGTTTTACCCTCTAAATCCCCTCTGGCTCGCAGCGTGTGGCCACGCCCACTGACCAGAGGAACTGGCAATGGCCAATTCAGGGATCCTTCAACTACCCTTTAGACGTCCCTGTTTTGCAGGACACCCACAGCAGTCGTCCCACGATTAGCATATGGTCACGCCCACTGCAAGCTCTGCCCTCTGATTTGTCCATGGAACCAGTCTCTACCCACTCAGATGTAGCCACACCCACTCCCAGATTCAGGCCCGCCCATCAACCAAAGCTTTGCCATCAGCTTGCCCAGAAATCCACTTCCTGAATCTCCCCTTCCTCCCAGGACTCCACCCATAGCGATTACTGCTCTCCGATTCGTCCAAGGCTGGTGACTCCGCCCACAGTGGACTCTGCTATACCCTCTGATTCGCCCAGACATCAGGCCCCGCCCCCTCGCGGGCGCCCCGCCCCTGCCTTTGAGCTCACCTGCGCGCGCTGCACCATCTCGTCCGAGGTGCCGAAGCGCTCCTCCATCAGCGAACGGATGTGCTGCGCCTCGAATTCCAGCTGCTGCCGGATCAGGTCCATCTGCATCGAGAACTGCTAGGAAAAGCGGGCAGGCCGTGGTAAGGGGGTGCCCGGGCTGAGGGTCCTGCGCCCGCCGCCCGCAGGACCCCGACTCGCAGCCACTCACCGTCTCCACGTGCGGCAGCTCATCCAGGCGCTTGGACAAGCTCTGCAGTTGGGAATAATACCACAGCTTCTCCTTTTCCTCCTTCTCTATCTCATTGAGCAGGAAGCACCTGGGGCGGGTCACAGATGTGTTGTTTGTTAGAGGCTGGCTTCACTCAGTGTGCCTCAGTCGTGCCAAGTCCCCCAAGCAACATGGCAGTGCCTCCCCTGGCAGGCCTCCGGGCACTGCTGGGAGGTGCTGAGTTAACCCAGCAGGTCACAATACACGGACTAGGAGGAGAGACAGGCCTGGCTTTGACCGGTCTCAGAGAAAACTCGGGTGGTGCGTTCTGTTCTGCCTTGCTGACCATGACCCAACTCGAGGGCACACAGCCACCACCACAATGCCCACTCCAGCCAATACAGAGTAGCCTTCAGGTGATCCAGGTGCCACGCAGGGCGATGCTGCTCCTTCCGTTTCTGAGAGCAGGAACTTTGGAGTCAGAAGGAATGGAGCCTTGCCTGGGGTCACACAACACACAAGGTCTCCGAGGACTGTCCGGTCCGAGCCCACCACCCGAGTGGGTGGCCTAGACTGCTTCCCCCATCTGGCCCTGAGTCCAGCTTCCCTGGCCCTTAGCCCTTTCTCCACAAAGGCTGCCTTGAGTCCCCTTGGCTGCAGGCCTGCCAGACTCTCGGTGCCAGAAAGCCTTGTCTTGAGAAATGCCTGTTTCAGGGACTCCTGGGGACGTCTCCCAGGAGCCACCCCGCCAGCCAGGCACCCTCTCAAGCCAACGGGGTGCCTCTCACCGTTCCCGGTCCAGCTCCTCTAGCAGGCGGATTGTGGCCCGGCTCAGCTCCCCAACACCATCCTTTGAGGGCACAGAGCTGTGCAGGGGGCTTCCTTCAGGGCTCCGGGCAGGGGCCTCAGGGCCCAGTGCTGGTGGCTGGAACTTGAGGTTATACAGGCTGGAGATGTCCATTTGCAGGGCTGGTGGGTGGAGGGAAGGGTGGCCGTGAGCTGTAGCCAGTCCCCAGTCCCCCCACCCTGGTGTGAGACACCTCACCTTTCAGCTGCTCCAGAAGCCCAGTTTGGCCTGAGGACACCAGGGCCCGGGCCTCCTGTTCCAGCTTTCCCTGGAGACGCTGCAGCACCTCCTGAGAGCAGGGTGTCAGCTGGGCAGTGTCCAGCCCAGGGCAAAGCCACTGCATCTGTCCCTGACATTCTGCCCAGCCCCTGGTCTCCGTCCTTGTCGTCCCATCCAGCCCCCCTGTCTCCGTCCTCATCAACCTGACCAGCCCCTACTCTGTCCTCATCACCTCAACCAGCTCCCACCCTCTGTCCCTGTCACCCCATCACCCAATTCAGGCCCCATCTCCGTCCCCATCACCCCAACCAGTCCCCACTTTCTTTCCCCATGACCCCATCCAGCCCCTGGTCTCTGTCTCTGTCTCCCCGTCCAGCCCCCTCTCTCTGTCCCTACAGCCCTGTCCTCCTGCATCAGCCCACCTTCATGCCCGATGTCTCCGTCTCCAGCTTGGACAGGTGACTGGAGTTGTCCCGAAGCTCCGCCCTCAGGTGGCTGTTCTCGGCCTTCAAGGCCTCCACCTGCCGCACCAGCTGCTCGTAGGAGGTCACAGAGCTCGTCATCTTCAGGTCCTGCAGAGCCTGCCCCACAGAGCAGGGTCACTGGGGGCCTGAGGTCGGGGCAGCCCTGAGCCCGGCCCCCCTCATCCAGTGGGCCCAGCAGGAGCGCCTGCAATGACCACCTCAGGGCAGCCAGGCCCCGATGATGTTGCAGCTGGAGTGGCAGACAGAAAGGACAAGGGGACAGGAACACAGGGGTATGGCTCCCAGTGGGGCATTCAGACCCGACAGGCTATATACTCCATGCCCTTGAAGTTGGCCCCTCATATGTGCTGACAGCAAGACACACACACACACACACACACACACACGCCGAGAGAAGCATGCTCGCCAGAGAATGGCAGAAGAACAAAGGATATGAAGGCCACACTGACCCTTGAGAAACCCAGGGAGTGAACGTCTGGGGGGCGGCTGGAGAGGTGCATGAATGCCCCAGTCCACCCGGCCATGCTGCAGCCCCCACACCCCTTCCTTCAGTAGCTGGTTTCCAGAGAACTACCTGTGTGACCAGGCGTCCCTATGGCAGGCCTCGGCTACTGCCCCCCCTCCGCCAGCCCCCCTCCCACCCCCTCGCCACCTCCTGCTACCCCTGCCCACTTCTTTGTGTCTCTGTATGTCCCTCCTCTCTCTGACCAGCTGGCTGTGCCTCCTCCCTCTGACAGGCCCCCTCTACCCCTTCCTCTTTGTTCCCTTCCCATCCATGCACACCCTCCCTCTGCCTTTGTCTAAGATGCACCAATGACAGTCGGGCCCTCCACCACCTCCTCCTCCTCCTCCTGAAGCCCCCTCCCCAAATCAGGCCCACCCACAGCCACCCCCCCCAAGCCACACTCATCCAGTCACAGATCATTGGTTCCTCTCTCCCTCCTCCCACCCCCAAGAAGCCACCCTCCCATCCGGAGGCCCCCAGAAGCACAGATGAGTCTGGGGAAGGGTCAGGGCCAGGCCAGAGGTGGTGTCAAAACCCTCTTCGTTGGGGGTGTGCCTGCCTGTGGCCTCTGAGCCTAGGCCAGGGGTCTTGCTGATCTTAGGCCCCATCCTGGGAGACGACCCCACACCACTTTCAGGGAGGAAACTAAGACCCTTGTGAGTCAGAAGCTAGACCCTGTCTGGACCCCCATCCCTGAGGGGCTTGAAAGGCCAGGCAGCTCTGGAGGGGAAGTAAGACACTCCTCTCTCTGGGCCTCAGTCTGCCTGTCTGATGATTTGGCACATCAGCCTTCCTGGCCAGTGTCCATGAGGGCACATGTACTGAGCTCCTGGCGGTCTGGCTCAAGCCATATCCCGCTGAAGCCACAGTGGTGTCCAGATGGGGTCCGACCCCTTATGCATGTCCTTCCCTCTCCAGCCAGACCCTTCCAGATGCCCAGTAAGCCCCCTGGGCTGCCCTCTCCACCAGTGGCCATGGCTGAGCCTTGGTGCTCTGTTCATGCCCATATCTGGTGGTCACTCAATGTCCTCATCAGACTGACCTTGGTAGCAGAGCCATCTACTGGGTCTCCCTCAGTGCAGCCTGGCACGCAAATCCATGCTCCTAGCAGATCTGCCAAGCTCTGCCCCACTGGGCTGCCCTGTCCCCAGAACCTTCCAACGGGATGCCGTGGACCAGTCTCCCAAGATCCCCTTCTCCAAATAATCAGAGGGAGCATTCAACATCACAGCAGGACCTATCCCTCCTCTGTTCAAACACCTCCCATGGATCCCCAGTGCTCTCGGGAGCAATACCTAGCTCCTCCACAAACCCACCGTCTCCGTTGACCCTGCAGCTCTCACCTCTCTAGGCTGTATGCCCTGTCCTTCCTCAACCTGCACTAGGAGGAGTGACATCCCTTCCTCCAGGAAGCCCTCCTGCCTTCCCCTCTGCCCCAAGCTGGGGCAGGCACCTCCCCTGAGAGAAAATGCAAGATCAAGGAGCTGAGCTAATCATCTCACTGAGCCCTGAGTGGCTGCATCTGGGGCTGAGAACGTTGCCGTAGGCCACAAAAGTCTTTCTTTTTTGTCCAAACCCTCTCTGTACAGACAGGGGCGCTGAACGCCAAGGAGCCATAGCGACACTCCCAGGCCTACAGCAGGGCTGCCTCTGACCCTCCACCATCTCGGGGAGGCCCGTGGGAGTGGGTGTGTGCGGTCACCAGCTTCATCTTCACAGATGCCCACTTCTCTGGGCCTTGGTTTTCCCTCCGACCACGCCCTGGAGCCACTCCAGCCCCTAAGTCTGTGCTGACAGAGATGCAGAGGGCTGCTGCACTGAGACCCCGGGCACCAGGCGGGTCGCGCCCCCTCCCTGTACCCCAGAAGACGCCGCTCACTGTGGCTCACCCAGCTGGGCTGGCGGAGGTGCGGTGGCCCGGGTCCTCGCCCTCTGCTCAACTCCGCGGGGCCCGCCCCAGCCTTGGGCCGCCGGGGCGGGGGCTCTGAGGCGCTGGCGGCTGGGGCAGCGGGCTTCGGGGCAGACAAAGCCGCGTCCGGGCCCAGCCAAGCGGCGCAGCCGCCTCCCGGCGCTGGACGAAACCACCGCGCGGGGGAGGATGCGGGATGCGGGATGCAGGCGCGGCGGCCAATGGCTGCACGGGAAGACAGGCTGGTGCCATGGCAACAGCCAATGGCGGCCCGGGGCGGGGACCAGTGGCGGCTGCAGGGCGCCGGGCCTCTACGCGGGTTCAGGGGCTGCGTCTGAAGGGGGTGAATCCTCCAGGGAAGGGGGGCACGCCAGAAGCCAGGGCTGTCTCCTTCACCGCATTCCCAGGCTCTTAGAAACCTCTGGACCAGAATTTGAAACATCTAATCTGAGATGTTTCATCAGAGCATGGGGGAGGGGGAGCCCGAGTGGGGCAGAAGCCCAGGCAAGTCGCTCCCTACGCATCCATTTCAGCTTTGGGCACGTGTTTGAAACACGACAGGCCCTGGGGTCCTGGCAGGCGAGGCAAATGGGCGTTTCGCTCCATTCCTCCTTTCCCCTTTTTTTTGGCGTCAGCGACTTCCCTGCTCCTGTCCATCTCTGCCTCTGCTTCTGCCCACATCTCTCCTGGCCTCTACCCCTTCCCATATCCTCAATCTGCCTTCACAGGTAAGGTGGAGAAGGGAGAGGCCTAAGTCACAAGAGTCCCAGTCCCCAGCTGTCCCCGATCCTGATGGGTCCCCCAGAGCCACTTCCAGAGTCTATGCCTGCCTCTTCCCGCAGCCTTTCAGCTGCTGACATTTGAGGCAGGGAGGGTACAGTGTGGTGGGTCAGGGCCCTGCATGTCCTCGCTGGGGTGCAGTCAGCCCCCACCTTTCCCTGGATTTCTCTAAAATAGGAGGGTAAGCCAGCACATCCCTTGCCAGGGCCACATGGGGAGAATGAGGACGTGGGATGCCTCTGAGGCCAAGGACACGAGGGACCACGTGTTTCCTGTTGGGTCTGGAGTCACAGGCTGTGTGATGTCCCCAGGAAGAGTCCAGTATGTCCCTCAGAGAGCCTTCAGAGGTGGACACTATTGTCCTCAGCCCGAGGGGTTAGGGGAAAGGGGTAGGTGAAGGAAAGTTCTTTCTGGGGGGTTGAATGGCTGAATTAAGAAGACGACACTGGGGAGCTCTTGTGGCCTAGTGGCAAGAAGCTGCACTGTAATCTCGAAGACATGCAGTTCGAATCCACCAGATTCTCCACTGGAGAAGGAGTGGTAATCTCCTCCTGTGCCAGTCGGATCCAATTCGACGGTACACAACAAGAAAAAGAAAGAGGGAAAAGAAGACAGCGACACTGGATCTGAGCCTCTTCAGGAGGAATAGCTGGCCAGCCTACCAAGGCAGGCAGGCCACCAAGGCAGGCAGGCCACCAAGGCAGGGGACAGTGGCTGCGGAGACAGGAAGAATACAGAGGAAGCTCAACTGTGAAGTAGAAATGTCCGCTGGGGGACTTATGGAGGACACACTGACCACAGGAGATGGGGATGGGCTAGAAGGCCCAGAGCCCAGGGCTCTGACCCCAGCTCTCTCCACCCCCAATCTACCTCGCATAATGCTTCTCTCTGCCTCAGTGTCCAGTTTTGTTTCCTGGGGACTCAATCAGACCATTCCCATCTCTTCCAGTGAACCCAAGTTCCAGCCTGGACAGTAGGTCTGTGGTCCTCTCTCAGCCAGCGCAAGAGCCGGCAGGAGCTAGGGGGTCCAAAGGACAGTCGTCCTGCACATACAAGGGAACACACACTGCTCATGTTCTCATGAGAGCCCGACTCAGGTCCCACGGGCACCGGACGTCCTGTCATCGCCACGCGGTGTGGCCTGCCTGGGGCGGTAGAGGGTCCTCAGCCAACACGAGCTCCCCTTGACCCCATGCTCCTGGACACATCAAATCCTTGACCCAATAAATCCTGGAGATGAAGGCAGCTGTGGACATCCTCGATTTAATTCTGAGGTGCCTGCCGCAGCCCATTCTTCCACTGCGGCCCTGTGCCCTCGGGCTCACGTCGTGGACACAGCAGAGGTCACTCACAGAGGGATCTGAGACACTGGGGCGGATTGACAAAGATCCCATCATCCCATGGTGCCAACTCGGTGCCAGGGGCTCAGGGCTGGAGCGGGAGCGAGAGAAGGTGATTGGCGCCTGGTCACCGCCCCAAAACAACAGCAGTCCATGAGAGGTGAGAGGGGCTGCTCCCGGCCGGGGCGGTGCCCGAGCGAGCCTCAGTTTCCTGGGGGGGGAGATGGCGGCGCGCGGCCCCATCAGCACCTCGGACAGCGCCCTTGGCCCGAGCTCTGCCCCCAGGGCCTTGCTCCTGTAGTGACCTTGGAATCTGGTCTCAGTTTCCAATACTTCGAGATTCAAAGAGATCCCGGAGCTGGAGGAGCGTTGGGACTCGGCGGGGAAGGATATTATTATTGTCAACAACATAGACAGAAAGGCCTTTATAAGCTCGGGGCGGCAGGGAAATCGAGGCCTACGGCGACGCAGGGTGTGGCCCGGTCACCACGGAGCGGCCTGACTTCCAGGCGCTCCAGGCCCTTGTCCACATCCCCAACGGTGCATGGGTCCGGGGGTGTCCCCTCAGCCGAGGACGCCCCCCGAGCTCGCGCCTGCGCAGCCTGGATGGGGGGGGCCCTGCGGCGTGGGGAGAGACTCCCAACCCCGACTCTGATCAGCCCGATGCAGTTTCCATAGCAACCATCTCCATGGCGGCTGCGCAAGACCCCCGGCCGTCAAGGCATAGTGCGCACCCCTGCGCCTCCACCGCCAGCACCCCCGCCCTGGTCTGCGCCCCGCCTGGCCTGCGCCCGCCACCCGGCCCAGCGACCCCTGCACCGACCCTCCGCCGGCCGGGGCCTGCGCCCTACCTGGTCCCCGAAGAAGGCCGAGTGCAGCAGGCCCAGCAGCCCCAGGAGCCCCATGGAGCCGCCACCGCCCGGCCAGCCGCGCCCCTCCCCTCGGCCGCCTGGGGACCCGGCCGGCGACGCCCCTGCGCCTGCGCGGAGGGAGGGGCGGGAGGGGTGCGCCCCACCCCGGGACCCGTCCCGTCCCCGCTCACCAGCGGGAAGGGGGCTGGAGGCCTCAGGCAAAGGGAAACCGGTGGGGCCTGGGGGTTCTCGCAGGGGTGGGCGCAGAGACCTGCAGGAGTGAGGGGTCTGGGCTGTCAAGGCGAGGAGACCAGAGTGCGAGATGGGGAGATCCCTGAGGCCACACAGAGAGGGAGACGTGGTCTCCGGGGACGGGGGAACCTGCCTGCGGGGGGTGGTAAGGAGCTGAGCTGCAAGCCCATATCGAATCCACCCGCAGCTCCTACAGAGAACGATGGGCAGTCTCCTCTCTCGCGTGATTTCCAGTCTCTGAAAACCTGCCAGAGGGTCAGCTGTGAGTCAGTTCTCAGAAGCACAGAGGTGGGGTCAGGGTCCCGCGAGGAGCGGGGGTTTACAGGAGGTAAAGGATAGAGGAAGGAGATCTGGGGGCTGAGAACCGCTGGGGAGGGGTTCCAAGTAGAATGGGGAGTCCGGAGGGAGAGGGGCGCCAGTCTGTGGCCACAGATGTCCTTGTGGACACTGCCTTGGGCTCTCTAAGGCCCCTCGTGCTGTAGATGCTTATTAAGCACCTACTGTGTGCTGGGCCTAAGGGTTCCAGGGCCATGGGGGGAGACCAAGCACCCAGACGCAGAGCCATGTCGGCTGAGAAGGAGCAAACCGCAGGGGAGGGGGTGCTGGGCAGCACAGGACTTGGCGAACAGCGTGGACAGGGAGGTCGGTCCAGTAGTGGAAGGCAGGACCCTGAGGGCGAGCAGCGAGGCCACTCCACAGGCCAGTGCTCGCGGGCGCCCTCTCCCGGCCGCGGGGAGGACGGGTCTCGGTGTGATGACGGCCCTGGGAACCATGACCTTGGGAGCCTTCAATGGACGAAGGTCCCCAAAGCAGCGGAGCCCAGGTGAGCGTGCACCTGGTGGGGAAGCACAGCGCTACCCCCATTCCCAACACTTCAGTCAGCACTTTTAATCATGTGATTGGTCACGAAGAATCCAAAAAGCTGATGTGAAAATGACTGCCCAGCTCCCCAAGGCCTCAGGAGCCTGTGCTGCAGCCCCTGCCCACCTGTGTTGTCCAGCTTCAGTCTGTTGCTACCTTTCTGCCAGCAGTGAACAGTGTGGCCGTGCAGCAAGACCAGGGGCACCTATGGCCAGCAGCCACTCAGCAGAACATGTCCCTTAATTCTCAACGCCACGGGTTTCATCAGTGCCCAGTCAGCACAAACAACTTTTTTTACAGTACAAGACCAGTTTCTGTATTCCCACTTCAATCACGCCATCGCTGAAGTCTCTCTCCCTCCTGTCTTTAATTCACTGTATCTCACTAGATACAGGGGGCTTAGAAGGAAGGGGTCGTGGTACTAGGGATATTGTAGCTAATGTTAGATGGATCTTAGCTGAAAGCAGAGAATACCAGAGGAATGTCTGTTTCATTGACTGTGCAAAAGCATTTGACTGTGTGGATCATAACAAACTGTGGCTGACTCTGAGAAGAATGGGAATCCCAGAACACTTGATCATTCTAATGCGAAACCTATACTTGGACCAAGAGGCAGTCGTCAGAACAGAGCAAGGGAACACTGCATGGTTCAAAATTGGGAAGGGCGTACGCCAGGGATGTGTCCTGTCTCCATACCTTTTCAACCTATATGCAGAACAGATTATCCGGGAGGCTGGGCTCTATGAGGAGAAATGTGGGGTCAAGATTGGTGGACGATTTATCAACAATCTACGTTATGCAGATGACACAACCCTGCTTGCTGAAACTGAAGAGGACCTGAAGCAGCCTACAATATGGATTGAGACTCAATGTCAAGAAGACAAAGATTCTCACCACTGGACCAGTTGGCAGCATCAGGATGGATGGTGAAGAGATTGAGATTGTTCACAGCTTTAGTTTGCTTGGCTCCACAGTCAACACCCTCGGCACCAGCAGCCAGGAAATTAAAAGGCGCATTGCCATGGGAAAGTCTGCTGTTAGGGACCTCTCCAAAGTACTGAAGAGCAATGGTGTCTCTCTGGAGACTAAGGTGCATCTGATACAGGCCATGGTCTTCACAATCACTTGTTATGCATCAGAGAGTTGGACAATGACCAAGGAGGATAGGAGAATTGATGCCTTTGAGCTGTGGTGCTGGAGAAGAGTATTGAGAATACCATGGACTGCTAGGAAAACAGATTTGTCCTGGAAAGGGTTAAACCGGGTGGCTCCTTGGAGGCAAGGATTCTGAGACTCCGTCTAACATACTTTGGACATGTTGTGAGGAGAGACCGGTCCTTGGAGAAGGACATCATCCTTGGGAGGGTGGAGGGACAGCGCAGGAGGGGAAGGCCCTCTATGAGGTGGATTGATTCAGTGACTGGGATAATCGGGATGGGAGTGTCAGAGACAGTGCGATTGGCACAGGACAGAGCGGAGTTTAGGGCTGTTGTACATAGGGTCGCTATGAGTCACAAGCGACTTGACGGCACATAACAACAACAACAATCTCACTAGATCTCAAGGAGCCGCTCTGGTTGCCAATCCAAAGGCACATAGTTTGAATTGACAAGCTGCTCTACATGGGAAAAGATGGGCAATCTCATCCTGTGGTTTACGATGTCCAAAAACACACTGGAAGATTAAACTTTAACCTTTTAACCTTTAAAGGTTGAAATATTCAGCAATATTCTATCATGTGCTTTTTTTTTAAATCCACTGGAGTCAGGTGTGAGGTGGCTCCGACTTCATGGTTATGTGCCATCGAGTCGCAATGCCCTGAACCCTGCTCTGTTCTGTACCAACCTCACTGTCATGACACACCCACCCCCATTACCCCAATCACTGAATCAATCAATCCAACTCATTGAGGGTCTTCCTCTCCTGCACAGTCTCTCCCAAACAAGATGTCCCTCTCCAAGGACTGGTCCCTCCTTGCAACATGCCCAAAGTACATCAGACAAAGGTTCACAATCCTTGCCTACAAGGAGCAGCTTGGTTTCACCCTCTCCAGGACAAACCTGTTTGTTCTCCTATCCGTCCATAGTATATTCTTCAGCACCACAGTTCAGAGCCATCAATTCTCTATCATCCCTAGTCACCGTCCAGCTCACATATCACACAGTTGCAGACGATGGCCCAGATCAGGCTCACCTTAGTCTCCAGCCTGACATTGTTGCTCTTCAGTAATTTGGACAGCTGATTTTCCCAATGCAATGATTTCCTGGCTGTTGGTACCAAGAGCCAGTCTTGACTCTTGGTCACAGTTGACTGTGGAGCCAAGCAAACTGAAATTGTTAACGATCTCAATCTCTTCACCATCCATAATGGCATGCCAATCAGCCCAGTGGTGAGAGTCTTTTTCTTGATGTTGAGTGAGCTTCAATCCATATTGAAGACTGCAGTCCTTGACCTTCTGCAGCAAGCACCGGTTAGTACATCTCTGTGTTGGGACCACATTCCTGGACATCGAGCGTTAACTCTCAGCGACCCTATGATCAGAACCAACCCTGTGCCATGGTCATCACCTGACACTCCAGGCCACTGCTGCTGTCACTGTCAACCCAGCGCTCCTTTGCTGACCCTCGTTTCCAAGCATGAAGTCAGTCTCTGAATGGCCTCTCCTAGGAAAACATCCATTGAGAGGAAGCTTCGCTTCCAAGCACTCTGGCTGCACCTTCTCCAAGACTTATGTTCATTCTTTGGAGATATTCAGTGCTCTCCTCCACCAACCACCTTCATCCTTATCAGTGTGGCATGAAGTTGTGTGACTCAAAGATTGGTTGGTTAGATTCTTCCTAGAGAGCCCAGCCTCACAGTTCCTAACAGCAACATTGCAGGTGGTACAATGCCACAAACAATGGGCTAGGAGCCTGCAGGCTGAGGCTGTGGGTGGGATACTGCCCAACAGCTCATGTGACTTGATGTCCCCAGTGAAAATGAGCTGGACACAAGCTCCAGCACATGAGATCTCAGAGCTATAAACCACAACCTGTGGGGAACCAAACAGCAAATTTAGTATTAATAAACAAAATGCTGTATCAGGCTTTGTTGTTATGTGCCATCAAGTCCCTTGAGACTCATAGTGACCCTGTGTACAAGAGCGCTAAACGCCGTTCTCTCCTGTGCAAACCTCACCGTCTCAAACACTCATTCCCACCACTCCACTCACAGAATTGATCCATCTCATTGAGTCTTCCTCTCCTGCGCCGTCCCTCCACTCTGCCAAACATGATGTCCCTCTCCAAGGACCAGTCCCTCCTTACAACATGCCCAAAGTATGTCAGACGAAGTTTCAGAACCCTTGACTCCAGGGAACATTCTGGCTTCCACCTCTCCAGGACAAACGTGTTCGTTCTCCTAACAGTCCATGGTATATTCAACACTCTTCTCCAGCACCACAGCTATTCACTGTCCAACTCTCTGATGCAAAACCTATAGCCTGGATCAGGCGCACCTTAGTCTCTAGCCTGACATAGTTGCTCTTCAGTACTCTTTTGAGAGGTCCCTCACAGCTGACTTTTTCATTGAAAACATCTATTTCCTGGCTGCTGTTAGCAAGAATGCTGACTGTGGAGCCAAGCAAACTAGAATGGTTAACTATCTCAAACTCTTCATCATCCATACTGATGCTGCAAATAGGCCCAGTGGGTGGAATCTGTTTTCTTGATCAGGCTGAGGGAGGCTTTTTTTTTTTTTTAATTTTTATTATTTGTGTGTGTACCGTCAAATCAGATCTGACTGGTACAGGAGGAAATTGTCCCTCCTTCCCTGGCAGAGCATCTGGTGGATTTGAACCGTGCGCCTCTGGGATTGTAGTTGCAGGTCCTTGCCACTAGGCCACCAGAACTCCCCTAGAGGGAGGCTTAATAGGAGCTAGACTTCACCCTGTAGCATTAAGGTAGTCCCTAAAAGTCAACATAGTGGTTAGTTTGTATTTAAGGAATTCCACCTGCCTAAGATAGGCATAAGGTAAATAATACAAAGGAAACTGGCCCTATCTGCAAGACTTCCCCATGATCCCTTGTTTGATTTTCCTTTACTACCCCATACAGGGAATGTCTTTACTCTCTTACCTCATTCTTGGTAGTCTGTCTCAACAATTATAAAAAAAAATACTCTCCGTCTGCAACCACCACCTTCAGAGCAAAGGTGGTCACTTGTGTCACACTTTACAGTGGTAGAGTCTTCAAAATGTCTCATCCTAATCCTAGTTCCCAAGACTGAAGTTTACAATTATAAATGGGGAGCTCGGGCTCACAGACTTCTGGAATCACACACATCCAGGTCAGCCTCAGTCCTGCCGAGAACGGCTCACCTGTCACCTAAACTGCTAATGGAAGGCTCTCCTCTCAGCAGCCACGCCTGACAGGGCTGCCCTGAGTGTTCCTGGGCTGCTCAGGCCCTCCTGGCCATGCTTCCTGTTACCCACTTCCCAGAGAACACAGGGAGCCCACCACTGCCACGTATCAGGCTGAGTTTAAGCTCACGGAGCCCACCACATGCACCACGTTGACCAGCCCATTAAAACATTCAGCTGTCGTGAGGTCTTTGGTCTGATTCAAGTTTGAGACTCAGATCAGAGCCCAACGTTGGACCATTCTGTCCGAAGTGGCGTAGTGAGCTGCCAGCGTTCGGGCAGTGCCCAGCTCCCCCGCCTGCCACACACTTGTTCATCGGTGTGACCAGCCTGAGTGCCCCCCGCCCCTGTTCAGTGAGGAGTCTGCAGCTTTGAGGTTCCCAAGTGAACTTTCCAACAGGAAACTCCACCCACTTCACCAACTGTGTCACGTGTCCAAAATTCTATTCCTTTAGCCCCTAACCAAGAGAAAACTGCCCACATCAAGACTGACCTCCGTCTGTTGTTGGGGACATGGAGTGGGCCCTCTGGGAGCTGCCCTCTCGCCCCAGGGGCCATGTGCACCGTTCTGGGACATCCATCTGGCTGAGGGGCGTGCTCCTCAGTCTGAGGTATCACACGCGACTGCTCGCTGGTCCAGCCTTGCCTAGCCAGGCAGGGCCTCTCCCCTCCATCGGGTGCCTGTTCTGAGCACCACGTGTATCCTTTCATCTTGGGGAAAAACAGCTGCAGAACTTACAGGAGCCTAATCCTATGGTGAACTGCGAGACTCCCTCTCACTGAACAGACTCTGTGGAGGGGCGAGGGTCAAGCGGGCAGCAGTGTGCCTGAGCCGAGCACGACCGGCAGCTTCTCGGGTGGACCCTGATCCCACACCCCCACCACCTGCAGCTCTGCTCCCGCCCGAGTCCTCAGAGAGCCGACACAGGTGGTTTGTCCACGACCTTTATTGTCACAGGGCTACTTGAGCGGGATGAAGCGGGAGGAGTGGGTGGCGCCGATGCCAGGCCGGCCGTGCTTGACGGGCTTGTAGGTGATGGAGAATTCACCCAGGTAGTGTCCGATCATCTCGGGCTGCAGAAGGGAAGAGAGCATGAGGGGCTGTCGGGGGACAGGGCGGGGCGGGCCAGCCGACACCGACGCCCCACTCACCTTGATCTCCACCTGGTTGAAGGTCTTGCCGTTGTACACGCCCACCATGCTGCCCACCATCTCGGGCAGGATGATCATGTCCCGCAGGTGCGTCTTCACCACCTCAGGCTTCTCCATCGGGGGCGCCTCCTTCTTGGCCTTGCGAAGCCGCTTCAGCAGCGAGTGCTGCTTTCTGCGCAGACCCCGGTTCAGCCGCCGCCGCTGCCGAGCGCTGTACAGCTGCATCAGCTGCTCGCTGGAGGGGGACAGGCGGGCAGGCGTGAGCAGGACGTGGCAGCCCCTCCAACACCCGCCCCAACGCCGCCCACACTGTCAGGGACCGCGCTGCTCGGCCCGCGGGCAGCACGAGGCGTCCAGCAGCCTGTCTGCGCTCCGGACACGCAGCTCGAGCCCGTCCCCACGCGCCTCTGAACGGCTGCCAAGATCAGAAAGGTCTTGGAAGAAAAGCCCGGGAACAAGGTCGTGGCAGCGCCTACTCGTCCCCTCTCCGATCCCGTGTTCCCAGGGGTCCGCTACCGACCTCAGGGACGCCCCGCAAAACCCAGTGCCGGCTGTCACCCGGGAGCCCGGACCCCGATCACTCGCAGCCCCGACCCCGCCCCGGGAGCCCGGACCCCGGCCGCAGTCACCAGCCCCGACCCCGCCCCGGGACCCCGGCCGCCCCCAGACCACTCACTAGGACATGTCCAGCAGCTGGTCTAGATCCACGCCGCGGTAGGTGAACTTGCGGAAGGTCCGCTTCTTTTTCTGCTCCACTTCCGCCTGCGCGGATCAGGGACACAGTGTCACCAGGAGACCCACGTCCTGCGGCCGCCGCCACTAAGGCGCGGGCAGCCGGGTCCCAGGACCCGAGGGTCCTCCGGGGACCGCGAGCCACCGGCGTGCGGGAGGACACTCGACGGCGACCGAGCAGCTAGGGCGCCCGCGCGGCTACCGGAGCCCGGCGGGGCCGGCCGAGCCCCCGAGCCGCCCGCCCTCGGCCGTGCTCGCACCCACCATGCCCGCCCTGCGCCCCGTATCGGGCTCCCCGGAGGCCTAGAGGAGGCCGTCATGGCCACAGAGACGAACTCTGGCCTCACTGCGCGGCCCCGGCGGGGATGGAGCCGGATGGGCCGCGCACAGACGCAAGGTCGCAACACTCACCATCTTGTCGGAGTCTAGGGAAAGGGCGCTTCTGGCCGCGGCTGCGCAGTTATCGCGAGCTCGCCCGGCGTGCCCCGCCCCCGGCCATGCGCGCACGCCCACTTCCGCTTTGTCCGCTAGGATCGTCGCCCTCTGCTGCTCGGAGGCTGCAGCACATGCTGAGGGTCTTGTCGGGGGGTGGGGGGTGGGGAGGTGCTTTTCCTTGCAGGTACATTCCCCGAGCTGGGCCGGCCTCCTAAGGTTAGCAGAGCTGCTACCTCGACCAGGGAACCTGGAGCAAGTCACCACATTGTCTGATTTGTGCTCTGTAATGCACATAATGGGGGTGGTGGTGGTGGTTATGTGCCGTCGAGTCTCTTGCGACTCACAGTGACCCTATGTACAACATAATGGTACCCATTGCTATATATTTATAGGGTACTCCCCATAAATAAAAATTGCGAAGGGTATACATCAGGAACGTGTCCTGTCTCCATACCTTTTTATCAAAAAAATTATTAATTTCAATGAAATTTTACAGAGACTTTGGATTTCCATTCATTCATTGTTGCACTTTTCTCCCCTACCAGCCCTCCCTCCCAGTACACTCCCCTCTTGGAAAAGTGAAAGAAAAATTCTTTCATTGTTTTATAATCCCTGCCCCCAGGTCCACTATGCAGTCTTCGCTCTGGACTCCTGTCATGACAAAAATACCTAATCACATATCCCTTTCTTTTTTTTTTTTTTTATGGTGAGAAAAATTTATTACATTTAGAATTAGCCCGCTGGACTCAGTTTAGATGATCCCAATTTTGTTGGCAACATCCTCACATATCCCTTTCAAACAGTTTTCTCCCGCATCTTTCAATGCAGTATACATTACTGAACCCATCTTTCTCAGTCTCCCCACAACCCCGAGGTCAGTCCTGTGTTACAACAGTGGCACCATGCAGTATTTGTCCTTTTGTAACTGACATACTTCACTCAGCATAATGTCCTCCAGGGTCACCCATGTTGAATAATGTTGCATGAGTTCCTTGTTTTTCAATGCAGTGTAGTATTCCGTTGTGTGAATATACCACAGCTTCTCTATCCATTCGTTTGTTGATGGGCACTTGGGTTGTTTCCAACTCCTTGCTATTGTGAACAAAGCCGTGATAAACATGGCTGTGCATATGTCTCCATACCGGGAGGCTGGGCTCTATGAGAAGTGTGGTGTCAGGATAGGTGGAAGATCCATCAACAATCTGTTATTATGCAGATGACACAACCCTGCTCGCTAAAACTGAGGAGGACCTGAAGTGCTTGCTGCAGAGGGTCAAGGACTGCAGTCTTCAATATGGATTGAGTCTCAATATCAAGAAGACAAGATTCCCACCACTGGGCCGATTGGCAGTATCAGGGTGGATGATGAAGAGATCAAGATTGTTAACAGCTTTACTTTGCTTGGCTCCACAGTCATCACTCTTGGCACCAGCAACCAGGAAATTAAAAGACGTATTACGACGGGAAAGACTGCTATTAGGGACCTCTCAAAAATACTGAAGAGCAATGGTGTCACTCTGGAGACTAGAGTGGGTGCTCCTGATACAGGTCATGGTCTTTGCAATCACTTATGCATCAGAGAGTTGACTAGGGAGGATGGAGAATTGATGCCTTTGAGCTATGGGGCTGGAGAAGAGTATTGAATGTACCATGGACTGCTAAGAAAACAAACATGTTTGTCTTGGAGAGGGTTAAACCAGGCTGCTCCTTGGAGGCAAGAATTCTGAGGCTTCGTCTGACATACTTTGGACCTGTTGCAAGGAGGGACCAGTCCTTGGAGAAGGACATCACAAGCTTGGTAGGATGGTGGGACAGCACAGGAGGGGAAGGCCCTCTATGAGGTGGATTGATTCAGTGACTAGGGTAATCGGGGTGGGGGTCTCAGAGACAGTGAGATTGACACAGGACAGAGCAGGGTTTAGGGCTGTTGTACATAAGGTCACTATGAGTCTCAAGCGACTCAACGACACATAACAACAACAGCAACACTCCTCATTTGGAAATTTGGGGTGTGCAAACAAAATGTGGCACTTTTCAGCAAGGTCCAATTAGCATGGATGGGGCAGACACTGTGTCCATGGACACATAGCAAAGATGGTAATTTCAGAAGGGGCGGTATAGCTTCATCCAGGCGTTTTAGGGGTGAGGAGATTGGGGACCGGCTTCCCGGATACGCAAAACTCAAAAGCCAGCTATGTGGCCACTGACTCATAGTGACCCACTGCATGTCACAGCACATTTGCTCCACAGCGGTTTCAGGGGCCCAAGTCCCTCTGTTCCTTCAATTCGGAACCACCCTCCAATGGGTTTTCAGAAACTGTCAACTCCACGGGAGGCGATTTCCCATCCCTCTCCCATGGAGCAACTGGTGGATTTGAACTGCGTGCCTTTAGGACTGCAGCACAACTTCTTATCACTAGGTCACCAGAGCTCCCTGTCATTGAGCGGCCTGCGACCCTATGTTTAGCAGCTCTGAAGCCTGCCTTGTCCTGAGCCAGTCTCACTGACTCCAACACACCATCTCATCCGGGGGTCTTCCTCTTCTGTGCTATCTCTCCACCTTTCTAAGCATGATGTCCTTCTCCAAGGACCAGTCCTCCCTGGCCACGTGCCCAAAGTATGGAAGACAGAGCTTCAAAATCCTAAACTCCAAGGAGAAAGATGGTTTCGCCCTCTCCAAGACAGACCAATTTGTTTTCTTGGCAGTCCATGGTATGTTGAAGACTCTTCTCCAGCACCACAGCTTGAAGGCATTGATTCTTCTGTCATCCTTAGTCAATGTCCAGCCTTCTCATGAACAACAAGTAATTCCAAAGACCACGACCTGGAACAGACACGCCTGAGACCCTAGACAGACATTGTTGTTTTTCACCACTCTGGAAAGATCCCTAACAGCCAATTTCCCCGGTGCAGTTCATCTTTTGATTTCCTGACTGCTGGTGCCAAGAGTGTTGATAGTGGAACTGAGCAAGGTAAAAATTGTTAACAACCTCAAACGCTTCTCCATCAATCATGGTGCTGCCAGTTGGCCCAGTGGTGAGAATGTCTTTTTTTTTTTAATTTAGTTTGTTTATTTTTCATTTCCATGAGCATCTACAGAGATTTTGGAATTCCATTCATTCATTCATTGTTGCACCCTTCTCCCCGCACAAACCCCCCCCGTTTGCTCCTCTCCCTGAAAAGCAAAAGAAAAACTCCTTCATTGCTACACAATCCCCCTGCACCTCCCCAAACCCCACCCCCTACCACAAATATAATCCACTCTGCAACCCTCGTTGCGTACTCCTACGATAAAAATAATGCCCTAAAATATAATACTTTTAGACTATTCTCTCCCCGAGAATGTCTTTTTACGTTCATCTTCAATCCATATTGAAGACTATAGTCCTTGACCTTTTTTTTAAGTCCTGGACCTTCTATAGCAAGTGCTTCAGGTCTTACTGTTTCATCAAACAAGGTTTATGTCATCTGCTCTACCTCCAATCCTGATGCCACATTCCTCCACATAACATCCAGCCTCCCAGATGTTCTGTTCTGCATACAAATTGAAGATATGGAGATAGGAGGCATCCTTATGTACTCCTTTCCTGATTTTGAACCATGCGGTGTTTCCTTGCTCTGTTCTGAGGACTGCTTCCTAGTCCTAGTATGTCGTTGTTGATTGCCTTCGAGTTGAGCACGACTCATAGCGACTCTATGAACAAAAGGCTTGAAGTCCCTCTACAACTATCAACATCCATCAAAGGTCCAAGTATAGGTTTCACATAGGCACAATCCAGAGTTCTAGGATTCCCATTTTTCTCAAGGTTAGCCACAATTTGCCTTTGCATAGTAAATGAGACACAGATAGACATTCCTCTGGTACTTTCTGTCCAGATCCATCTGACATTGGCAATACTATCTCCATGGCCTCTTCTAAAAACCTTTGTGGCTCACTGCCAAGTGTTTGCCTCCTCCAGAGTTCACGATAAACTTGAAGCAATAGGCCATGAAAAGTCAGATAGAGAGATGGGCAATCTCCTCCTGTGTGACTTAAGGCTGCTGAAAAACTGGCAGGAGGGTCACCTACGCGTTGGTTCTGACTTGATGGCAATGAGCTAGTTTTCAGTTAAATGTGAATGGGAGGAGACGCCAGAGGTGCTGTGGCTCTGGACCAATCAGAACCCACTCCTGACTCACCTCTCACAGGGCTTCTCGGAGTCTGTGACTGTGGAGTCATAGGGGACAGAGAGAGAGCTGCGTGGATTCAAACTGGTAATCTTTCGATTAGAAACCCCCACCAAGGCTCCCTAAATTATAGTAAGAAGTGTTAAGTGAAAACCAGAATCCACTCTCGTCAATTCCAACTCTCGGTGACGCTGTATGTGACGGAAAAAGGGGTGCCTTTGAACTGTGATGTTGGAGAAGAGCACTGAACACCTCATGGCCTGTCCAAGGGCAGGTATGTCCTGGGGCAAGTGCAGTGAGCACTCCTGGGAAGCCAGGATGGCCAGCCTTCGTCTCACACATCTGGGCATGGTGCTGGGAGGAGCTGTTCCTTGGAGAGGGACCTCATGCTCGGGAAGGTGGACAGTGAGAGAGATCCTCAACCAGGTGGATGGACACCTGACTACAACAAAGGGCTCGCGTATGTCAGAACGTGAGGATGGCAGGGGACAGGACAGGGTCAGCTCTGTTGCTCACAGGCCCCTGCAAGTCTGCGTGACCATCCAGGACTTCCTCGCAGGGAATCAAGTCTGAGAATCTTCTTGTCCCTCTGAGCTGCTGGTGGCGTTCCCACTGCTGAATTTGGGGGCTCAGCTGGCCACCTGAACCTCTGCCAGAGCTCTCGAGAGCAAGAGTACCAAAGAGGCCTCGTGGTGTCCTTCGTAACCTACGGGGTGGGGGCTGTCTCCTATCAGTCTGGGGCCTCGGCACACCGCAGAGGGTTTTATGCAGTGGTAAGCTATTACCAATCCAGCAGTCATAGCTGATTCAAGAGAAGGCAACCCTTCCAAGAATCAAGTCTAGACACGAAGTGGACCTCAAGGCCTGCAGCCTGCCCACTGGACACCAGGGTAAGGCTCCCCAGTACTCTGCTGAGGCCAGCCTGGTTTCTGGTCACACCCTGTTTCCTCATACCTGCCCCTACTCCCTGATGATCTAATAACTGCAATTCTCAGGCATGGGGTCAAGCTCAGGAGTTGGGATCACAGAGGTTTGTGGGCTGGCGAACCCGCTGAGGGGTCTGGCTGTCCAGCTGGGTGACTCAGCACACATCTGTTCACTCACCTGCCAGGCCTTAGCCTCGCCTTTCCCCCCACCCCCAACCCGGTCCTAAACCAGGGCCCAGGTGGCCTGTGAGGGTGATACTGGGCCCTGGGCAGCCCCAGGGGCCAGGCCCTCAGCCCTTCTGGACCACCCAGGTGCTGCATGCCACCCCACCAAACAACCCCAAGGCTTCCCATGGGCTCTTCAGCTCAGAGCCCGAATGATTCCCATGTCCAGTGGAAAGGTGGTGTCCTCAGCTGGGACAGCCTGACACTGGACACTCAGGGATCTAGGCCTCGCTCCCAAAGTTCCTCAGCTCAGCCCCAGAAAAGAACAGACACACGAAGGTTCTAATCCAAATGCACTTCTCTTTATTCAAACTAGGGTCAGACTGGTCAGCGGGAAACACACTGAGACCCCGCGCCAAGGTCAGCTTCTGAGGAGGCCACACGCCATCAGGGTCCAGACGGGCTGGCAGGACACACGGCCAGTGACCCATCAAACTGCAGGTCACCCAGCAGACACCACCAGTCAGTCAGTCAATAAAAGGAATAAACAAAAACAAAACGCTCAGTAGATTTCTTTAGGTTCCCAGAGTTCCTGGACCACTGAGTCCCACACCCCGAGGGGTAAGGCTGGGACAGCACCCTCGCGGCCACCAGTGCTGACGAGACCCTGCTTTAAATTAAAAAATAAGCCAGGATACAGCGTAGAAAATTTCTCTTAAAAATCTCACAATTTGTAAATGTATAGTTTTTTTCTTTCAACATAAAAGTTTACAATATACGGTAACACAAAAGGCTCAGGAAAAGAATTTCCAAAAAATAAGAGAAAGGAAAAGAAACCTGAAGTTTTGAATTAAAGCTGAAGACAACTTTTTAAAACCCTGTTGTTTGAACCAGTGACTTTTTTTTTTTATTGTGCTGATGGGTTAGAGAAAGAAAGATTTAAAAACTTGAGTCCGCACACCCACAGCCTCGCCTGCAGAAGCCCACCCGCCCGCCCGCCCGCCACGCTGATTGTCGAGTCCTCCAGCGGCGCCGGGCCGTTAGCGACGGTATGGATGGAAGCCCTGGACGTTGTGGTTCTGACCTCGGCCAAAGCCACTTCCGCCGGCGGGAGGGCCCCCGGGCCCTGGCACTGAGGGTCCGCCATAGGAGGGGGGCTGCTGGCTGGGGTCCGAGAAGCCTTGTCCAAAGCCACTCAGGTCCTGTCCATAACCTGCTGGGAAGGGAAAGGCCCCGTGAGCCCCACTCACGGAGCGCAGGGACCCCAGGTCCACTCCCCTGGGCTGCTGTGCCAGGCTAGGCAGAGGGCAGCGGCCCAGGGCAGTGCCAGAGCCCCAACTCTACTCCTACAGGGAGAAAAGCCCCAGGTGCTCGAGCCCGCCATTCCCAAGACCACCAGACAGTTGGTAGGACGGCCCCTGCTGCGGGGCCTCCTGCCCCAGCACAAGCCTGGACAGCTGGCCCACAGTGCTGGCTCACAGACCTCTTCCTCGGGCGCAGGCCTCGGGCCGGCAGTGGGTGGGATGGGCAGCAGGAGGCTGCACCCGGTACGTACCGTACTGACTGTAGGGGAAGTCGGGCTGTGCCGCTGGGGGTTTGCTCATGTCTGGGGCGGCCTGAGACGGAGGTGGAGGGAAGGCCAGTGGTGCTGCCCCTGGAGTGGCCGGTGGGGGAGGGACCCCTGGAGGGGCAAACTGGTCAGGTGGCGGTGGGGGAGGCCCGTAGCCAAAGCCTGGAACAAACAGGGAAAAAAGTCAAGGTCATGTTCACTCACTGCCAGGAGCAGGTGTCCTCCCCGGCTGGCTCCTCAGGTCTGGGGCTAGCTGCAGCCAGGTGGCCTCGGCCCTGAGCAAAGCCTACACACTCGGCTAGGGAGGCTTCCCACAGAACCGAAACCCCCAGGCACGGCGCACCCTACAGAGGGCCCAACAGGTGTCCGTGTGACACACTGCTCTTGTGTCCAAACTGACAGGTGACTAAGGCATCATGGACAAAGGGAGGACTCGGATCCAGCAGCCGCCTGGCCTTACAAACTGACCGACAGGCAGCGCGTTCCCGCCCTAACTCTGGCCTGGCAGCAGCTCTCCCATGACGCTGCTGGGACGCGCACCTGGTCCACGTCTGAGGAAGTGTGAGCCAGGTGAGGCGTGGTGCCCAGTCACGTGCCTGCTACAACCCTGATGGCCGGCTCCCCACCACATGGACAGACCCCATGCAGTGTCGGGCAGAAGGGTGACAAGACACAGGACCCCGGGTTCCCACAGCACACTTACTGAACTGAGGAGGGGCCCCATAGCCTTGGGGAAAGCCCTGCGGTGGTGGGAAGCCCCCAGGAGGCGTGGACACGATGTAGGAGGTGAAGGGCGGGGGTGGTGGGGGTGCGCCTCTCCCCGCGGGGGGTGGTCCGTAGCCACCTGCAATAGAAAAGGGGTGAGGAGGGTGTCTCTCACTGGGGCCCTCCCCTCTTGACACAGGGACAGAGGTGCCTCCCCCCCCACAGCACCCTCTCCACAGTGTGTGGACTCACCAATCGCCTGTCCTGCGGGCACCCACATTCCTACACAGCAAACAGAAGGGGCAGGTTGGTGCTGCTGAGACCCCTGGACCTTCACACCCACCCAGATGATCTCGCTGACCCGCCCTCCTCCTCGCCAAGCCCCGTGTCCTGAGTGTCCAGTACACACGCGGTGGAGGGTGTAAGGATGACACAGCGGGCCGGCCGTGGGGCGCACGGGGAGCTCCGCCAGCAGAAGCGGTGCTGGGTCCCAGCCCCTGAAAACTGTGGGGTCTGCCAGAGTCGCTCCCCGGGGGCCTGGGAAGCTGCTCATGCTCCATGTTTGCAGCCTTGCCTAATGCACTTCATGAGAGATGGGGGCAGGGCTGTGCCACAAGAGCCTGCTGAAGTCACCAAGTTCTTGGACCCCGGGTCTCCGAGGCCAGGGGAGTTGGTTGTGGACACAGGTGGTCACCTGACTTAAGGGGAGGTGGATACAGACTAGGCAGACAGAGCCAGGGGTGAACACACCTTCAGGATGGGACTGCCTGAGCCAAAAGCACTCCTGTTGCCTCGTGCCCAGAACTCCAGTCACTGTGGGCTAAGTCTGTTAGCCACGTCCACGGTCTCCCTGAGGCCTCTCCACCCCACCCATCTGTCAATCCAGAGAGAGGTGCAGCTACCGGCAGCACAACCCCAAGGAGGCCCGCAGAGCCCTTCGGGGAGGGGGCATCACCTGCAAAGACCTCCTGCACACAGAAGCCCAAGCTGCTTCCGCAGCGGATTCACAGACATGACACGGCCGTCCACGGCTCTGATGGAACAGCTCTCAGGATCACAGAAGTTCTAACAATTTTTAAAAGAATTCTTCCTACGCTGAGTGGCATCTTTGTCAGTTATGTTAGTCCCAAACAGAGGTTTTCCCCGTTTCTCCTTCTCCTTTAACTACAACTCTGCTCACTGACAGGAAATTCCCCAACGTGAGCCGAGCTCCACAGCACTAGCCACGTCCTTGACAGGGTTCATGGAGCCCGAGAGGGGAGCACAGTGGTGGGGAGAACAGGGGGCTGGTGGAGCCCGGCCACAGGGGAGGGGAGCAGCACAGGGCCTCATTGGCGGTGGAAATGGGAAGCCTTGCGGAGTGTGGGAGAAACATGGGCATCATGGAGCCTGGAGGGGGAGCAGCCCAGGGCAGGGCCTTGTGGAGGGGGAAGCATGGAGCCTCATGGGGGGGGGAGTGTGAAGCCTTGGGGGAGGAACACGGGGCTGGTGGAGCCTGGAGAGGGGAGCAGCACAGGGCCTCATGGAGGGGGAAGCATGGAGCCTTGTGGGTGGAGGACCGCCCCACCTGCCCGATACTGACTGGACTTTGGAAGCCAGGCTTGCAGGAGCTCTCGGGACATGTTGGTGTCAGGCTGCTAACCGAAAGCTCAGGGATTTGAATTCACCAGCTGCTCCCTCAGACGAAGCTCGAGGAGCACTATCCCCGTATTTCAACAGCAGTTGGTCTACATTAAGCTGGGTTTACCACGTTTTTGCTGTTGTAACTATCTACAGGGCTACTTTTACCAAAACCATGGTTTTACTAACACCATGAAAGGATTCCTAGTCAGTCAGAACCCTCTGAGTTCATGTCGCCCTGCGTTGTCCAAGGAGGTCCGCACAGCATTTAATCACCCTGCTGTCAGGGCTGGGGTGTAACTGAAGTGACCCCGCACAGGGCACCATGCTGCTGGGGAGCAGACACAAGCAGGGTCCCCAGGGAGCTCACCTTGTGGGCCATATCCTTGCTGCCATGTGGGTGGGGGCTGGCCGGCCCAGCCGTTGGCGGCACTGGGCACAATCCGGCTGCCCCACTGGCTGGTCCCTGGCTGACCCGGCGGCTGGCTCTTGTTGTCACGAGGCTCTGCTCGCTTCACTTCCACCTGGACAAAGCAAGCTGGGGTTCAGGGAGCAGCCACAGGCCCGACCCCCGTCCCGTCAGACACACCCACGGTAACTTACTACTACACTTAGCATCTTATGACTTAAGACTAAAGACTTAACTATAAACCTTATTTAGGCCGATAGCTTTTCCTTTTCTTTAAAAAGTCTTGTTTTAATTTTTTTTTTTTTTAAAAAAATGTTTCTCAGGTACAACAAGTGCAACT
This sequence comes from Elephantulus edwardii, assembly GCF_000299155.1. Classification (NCBI taxonomy): domain Eukaryota; kingdom Metazoa; phylum Chordata; class Mammalia; order Macroscelidea; family Macroscelididae; genus Elephantulus; species Elephantulus edwardii. The sequence goes on from NW_006399967.1 coordinate 3,459,146, forward strand.
GGGAGCTACACTGGCCCTACAGAGGTGAGGCCATGAGCACAGGCCAGTGGGCACAGCCGCCACACACCCTGGCAGTCTGGTAACAAAAGACCAAGGGCCCAGCTCCTCCCACCGCCACAGCCTCTCCCGGCCCCCGGCTGCAGCAGCCGGACTGCGGCGGTAGCGCCACAGGGATGTCCAAGTCCCCCGAGCCCACAACTGCCTAAAATTGGAGCTCATACCTGAGAAACACAGTTATTTACTTAAGGTTGTTCTATAAAATGTCTAATGGAAGATAAAGACTTACCTTCCCCAGGCTAATGCATAAAGAATCTTAATTAACTCAAAACAATGTCAGAGGGAATGGATATGATAGAGAACCTTACATTACATCTAACGAAAAAGTAAACAAACATGCAGTAAAATGGACATTGGAATCAGTAAGCCATCTTCATACTGTGTTTGCTCAGGTGAGGATAATACCTGAGGGGGGGTGGGAGAGGGGGCCCGGTGCTGGGACCTAGCCTACCCATGCTGAGGGACAGACCCGGCGGGTTTGTGTCCAGGGAGGGACAATACCTGAGGGGGTGGCGTGGGGGTCTGGGGACCTAGTCTATCTATGCTGAGGGACAGACCCGGTGGACGCGTGTGAAGCTTTAGGTCTGTTGGCAGCATTCAGGACTCCTCCTGCTCCGTCGGACACAAGCCTCTTCCTGGTGGGGTTTACAGGAAGTGGCCCTGCACAGGCCTTGAGTCCCAAGGACGTGTGTGTGAGACTAAAAACCCTCCCTGGGGCAAAGGAGGCAGTGGGACAGTGCTGGGCGTTCCTCACTGCCGCCTCATCTATCTGGGGCAGGCGTCTGGGGCCAGGCAGGTGGGCTGGACACTGAGGCCACATTTTGTCCCGCTCTGCGCTGGCCCAGAGAGCTGCTGGTCCTGCTGCCAATCAGCTAAAGGGCTGATTTAAGACTGTAACAGGCGCTGGGCACGGCTGGGCACATGCCTGTCACTCCTGGCCCTGTAGGGCTATTATGGGGCACACAGATGGCTAGTGAGCATGGTAGAAAGGTGGACAGCACTGACCTAGGGCAGGGGGCTCATTGAATGGGGGAGCAGGGGCCGAGCAAGGGGAGGCAAGGCCAAATGTGGGAGCAGGTGCAGCCCTGCCACTTCAAAGTCACTTTTAAGAGCCCAGCAAAAAACAGGGGGCAGGGTCCAGAGCAGCTGTGAAAATGGGGGATCCCAGCAAGCTAAGTCCAAGCATCCAAGGCCTGGAAGAACGTGCACGCCCCCTGGCCCCAGCTCCCTGCTCACCTCCATAGCACCAACACAGTATGAAGATCAAACAACCCAGGGTCACTTAACTGCAGGTGGTTAAATCTACCGAGAGCAGGTGCTTGTACCGGAGTTCACAGTAAGTGACCCAATTGAAAAACACCAATCCTTCATGATGTTTATGGTTCACTCGTTTTGACACAGAGCCTCAGCGCTCCGAGGCCTCTGCCGTCCTGCCGTTGGGCCAGGACTAGACAATTGCATGAGACAGACATCTGAAGGAGTGGTCAATGGAACCAAGCCTGAGGCAACACTGCAGCCGGTCCCCCTGGGCCAGCCTGCCACCGTCCCTGGGTGTCCCCCACCCCACCCCACCCCCATCAGAGCTGCCTGGGTCCATCTGCAGGCAGGACTAGGCCCTCGTCCCCCCAACCCCCACTACCTGGAGCCCCGGGCTCTGCAGCCAGGACCTTGGCACACACGGCTGGCTGTTCCGGGCAGGGGCAGGTTCACCAGGGGAGCCGCTCGGTTGCCTAAGACTTGGTTTGGTCTTAAGGTAAAATAAAACTACAACTACACACTTTTTTGCCCATGATGTCGTGAAAATGCATGTTGACAGCCTGGTCCACTGATTGTTCGTCCTCGAAAGTAATAAATCCAAAACCTAGCCAACGACGAAGAGTGAATCAAGGTAGCAGGGTGTTGTGACACAAAACAGGATGATGAACAGTATTAGGGACGGACCGAGGGATCAGCCAGGTTCCAGCTAAGCACATGTGAGTACTGCCCGCACGGGGGCCTGAACAGCAGCCGCCAGGGCCGCCACCCCTGCTCCAGCACGTAGGCACCAGAGCAGGCGGCGCCACGGGCCAGACGCCTGCATTCTCAGTGGCAGCCCTGGCCCCTGGGCCACCGGCAGGGCACACAGGAAATGCGTGTGCACAGAGGTGAAGGGGCTGATGCACGCAGGCTGAAGGTTCCTAAGCGCCCGTCGGCCAGTGACTGGCCAGGTGAGTGTGTGCGTGGTCGGCCTCACCGAGACCTGGGCCTCCCCCTCGGTTTGCAATGTGCTTTGCAGCTAGTGCTGACAGCAGCCAGATCTTGTTCTAGAGCGTTCAACCACAGTATCTACCAGTTAGTGCCTCACTAAGCTTACCCAACGCTGTTGGCTAAGCCCACGGAGTCCTAGCAGAGGTGATATACGTACGTACAGAAGTGTGTATGTAGATATAAATACATAGATATCGTAATATAATAGATAATACATAAGTAAATATAAATACCTAAGTAAATAAATAAAATACACAAAGATACAGGCCAAAATGGATCCCAGCAGGTCAAATTCTGCTGTCAGCAGCAAGAGCAAGAGGCATCACACCATCAAAAAAGGAAAAATCATCAAGGAGAACTAGTTAGCGTCTCCCCACGACCACAAGGTGGCAGTATAAACGAAGTTTGGTTGGTCTGGGCTCAGCGCACCCCAATCAGGAGCCCTTCATCCTCAAGGGCTACTCCGCAGAGGGCTGGATTGTGGGCGCCGCACCCCCTCCCCTGGCACTCCACTTCCTAGGGTGCGAAGAGGGTGAGGGATTCCCACCCAGACAGCCGACAGCGGCCCCGGCCGCAGAAGAACAAAGGACAGACATGGATGGCATGGGCAGAGCGGGGTCTGGAGAGAGGCCCGAGGCCAGGTGAGGGGTCAGGAGCTTTGTGCCCCAAGGAGCACGCTCAGCGCTGGGTGGGCAGAGCGTGAGCTTTAGGCCACTGGGGAGGACCAGCCTCTGCTGCCGACGGGTGCCCTCAGCAGGTAACGTAGGCCACACGGGACAGACGTGTGTGAGCGACAGGTAGGGGGTGGTGGGGGGAAGGGAGGGGAGAGCCAGCCTGGAGATCAGAAGGGACTGAGATGGCCAGTGAAGCAGCTGTGGGCCTGGGGCCTAGGTGTGTTCTCCACATGCACACGGGAGCAGACACGCACATGGAAACGCAGAGACAACAGGACAGAACCGCGGCTGGAGTACAGGGCAGGTGGCGCCAGCAGAAAGGCGGCAGGCATGGGCCCTTGGCATGGGGCTGCGAGGCAGCCAGGCACTGGGCAGCCAGGAGAGTGGTGGGGAGATAGCAGGAGGTTCCGGGAAAGCCCCGCCAGATGTGTGGAGATACTGAGACACACGTGGGATGCACACAGAACCTGGGTCAGACCCTTGGACAGGTACTGGGCGCAGGGGAGAAGCCAAGGACTGGACTCATGTCAGAACTCACGTTGAAGACTGATTGGGGGGTGGGGGACCCAAGGACAGGACTTGTGGCAGACCCCTGGAATGGGGATGGCGGAAGGGAGTAAAGAAACAATCAAGAAGGGAGATGGCCACTCAGAGGCAGAAAGCGTTGGAGACCAGGAAGGTGACCCTGGAAAGGTGCTGCACCCCGAATGTGCCTGAGGGAGACCCCAGAGGCTGATGACGAGGCTTCCGCTCCTCCTGCCCGGCCTGCAGCACAGCCAGAGGCCTCGGGAGGAGCCAGTGCCATGTCCCTGTACACAGAGCTTCACAAGATCAGAGGCAACATTTGGAACAAAACATTGTAGGTGATGACACAACACATTCCAAAACGTCACACTGCTCAGGCCGCCGAAGCCCTGAAACCACAGGCCCACTGCCCGAGGCCGGACCCCGGCTGAAGGGGCCCTGGCGCAAGTCTAAGGATGCATCTGTCAGGAAGGGGACGTCACCACGGGAGCGGCAGAGAAAACACACTGAAACTTCGTTTACACCCCACTGGAGCAGAGCCCGCGCCCTCCTGACTGTGGAACTGGCCTGTACCTGTGTGATAACATTTAGCACCTGGAGAAGAGAAATCTAGAGAGATCGTTAATGACAAACAATGCAGAGAGAAAGGAAACAGCTTACTTAACATTCCTGTACTTTATGCTTAAATATGCTGCTAAGCACATACGTCTACATTAAAATTAAGACTAATACTTAACGGCTTACTCCACACCGAGTGGGGAGTACTTTACTTAATCATGACAAGAAAAAGGTGGAAGTTCAAATGGCAAACTATGCTCCAGCATGGCGGAGCATGCTGCGGCCGCACCCAGGGCCCCTCGGCACACATGGGCCGAGCCAGGCCGCAGACAGAGGAACCGGCCCGACAGACAGCCCTGTGCACAGCCTGCCCTGGAGTGCCTACGGGGAGGGGTGCTGCGGGCGGCAGAGCCAGGGGAATAGGGAGGTCACCCGCTCCACTCAGTGGACACTGGGCTGTTGACTGTCCACCTTTCAGGGGCCAAAAAAAAAAAAAATAAAAAAAAAAAAATAAAGTAACAGAAAAGAAAGAGAGAAAAGAAAAGGGCAAAAATCGAGAAAGGAGCATAGGTTGGACTGGTGGGGAAGGGACATCCTGACAGCCAGAGGTGGCCATCTGTCTACACTGGTGCTGACTGGGGACAAGTCTGAGGAAGGTCCCGGTATGGTCAATACACATTTAAAAAGAAAAACCACATTAAAGGAAAAATGCCAAAAGGCATTAAAAAAAGGGGCAGGCCGGACGGCAGCAGGCCCGCCTGGGAGGCTGGGCGCCGGCCGTTATCTCACGAGATAGTTTGCCATCTGAGGGGGAAGGAGGACAAACGAGATCTGCCTTTACCTCGAGGCCTCTGCTTCTCAGCATCGTAGATCATCACCACTTCTGTGACCTGCGACAGAGGATCACAGGCTCAGACACGGGAAGCCAAGGCCTGGGACGCACGCCTGGCTATCACCCAAGGCCCCAACCCTGAAGGTAGGCCCCAGCCCAGGGCAGCCTGGCCCTAGAGGCATCACAGCCATGTAGTGACATCCAGGGGGCTGCTGACCCAAAAGTCCTGGCAGAAGTCTTGAGGAGTCGTCACTGGGCCTGGTGCTTCTAGACAACGCCAGGAAGCAACTCAACTGAGGACAGCAGCACCCCAGCATCCTGTGCTGTCTGACCCCCCCCCCCCCAGGGCAGCAGTAACCCTGCGTCCTGCCCTCTGCATCCCTGCCCACTGAGGGCTTGAATAGCCCGGATGGGATCCCAGAGAGGTGTGGCCCATGGTCACAGTGTCAAGGGCAAAGCCACCCTGAAGACATCAGCTCCACAGGGACAGGGCTCATGCTGCCCTGAAGGCCTGGACAAAGTGGGACCATGCCCTCTTCCACCCTCCAACTGGGCCAGGCTATTCCTGTAGAAGAGACCTGAGATCAAGGGACACAGCCACAGAGGCCAGCTCCCATGGCGGGGGCGAATCCCATTCTTCCTCAGACACTAAAACCTAACACTTAACACCCATGGGTACCACGGAGCAAAAGGCCCTCAGCAGCTGAGGGGGAGGCTGGTTCTGGTCTTTTCTGTGTGGGTAGGGTAGCCCTCTAGACAGAAGGGCACTCACCACTCCAAATTTCTTGAAGTATTCCCTGAGCTCTGTCTCACCACAGTTGTGCGGGATCCCACCAACAAATATTTTGTTTGATTTACTGTTGTCACTCCTGGGTCCTTTCTGCAGATTCAAAGAGAAGGGGGTTAGCTGCTGTGGGACACTGATGGACAGCCATGCAGAAAGCTGGCCACAGCAGAGCCCATTCCAGGAGGCTCAGCGTGGGGACGGGAGGCCTAAAGAGTGCACTGAGGTTCTGCTCAGTCTGTTCTGTCTTCTGACCTCCCAGTTCCAAGCACTCAGGATGCCACATCCTATCCTCCCAGCTGCAGAAGTCAGGTGCTCTCAGGTCATGGTGGCACTGGGCTCATGGGCCTCCATGCGGCAATTACCAACAGAAGCCACTTTCAGCCCCTCCTCCCCCAGGATGGCACAGTCCACAGGTCCAAACTCACAGGCCACCTGAGGCCCAAGCCCACCAGCCCCAGGCCCACAGCCAGCAGTGCTCACCCAGCCTTCCTTGGGCCGTGTCCTCTCCGGCTGCATACCCCGCGGTGTGCATGGCTTCGGGTCAATCTGTGGAGTTGCCGACAGACCATGTGAGCTGGAGGGCCCTGTGCTGAGCAGAAGTCAGCAAGCAGAGCCACCCTGAACCCATGGCCCAGGCCTACCAACCCTCACATAAGGGAAGGACAACACGCCCAGGAGACTTACATTGCGGCCATCTAGGGTGTGTGGTCTGCTGGCCAGCACCGTCCCCACACAGTTTGGGTCTTTAAATTTGACAAACCCGAATCCTCGCGACTGGTTGGTGGTTTTATCTTTCATGATAACACAGTCGACAACTTCTCCATATTGAGAAAAGTAACTGCGCAGTGTCTCTGCTCAGAGAACGGACAGAACACATACACAGCGCTGAGGGTTACAGAGGGCTCTCGGGAGAACCGGCACACACGTGGGTGCACGCACACCCATCACACCACTGAGGTGTGCACACTCACACTTACTCTACCCTCTCCCCCACTGGCCTTACCAGCATAACAGATGTTGACTAGTGGGTTGTGGGGAGGAGGTTAAGGAAGGGTCGGTCCACTAGAGAGGCCCAATTCCAGGAGGTTCTCACAATGTCACTAACACCCTTTCCAGTTTTGAGGTCTCCTGACCGCCACAAAATGCAGGCAGAGCCAGAGCCGGGATGCGGCCAGTGCTCAGCGCCCGCAGCCTCCTGCCTGCAGATCCACCCGACCGGGACTGGGAACTAGCCGCCTACACACTTTCCCAGGGCTCCGACACGGACGTCCAAACAAGTCCAACAGATGACCCGTGATTCCTGCCCCACTCAAGTTCAATTCAATGCCCCCAGATTGATGACAGTGTCACACGGACTGAGCACAACGTCCGAAACGAGAGCCCACCCGCACGACCCAGGAGCAGGCTGGCTGCCGTCCACTGCTGCACCTACCTTGAGTCGTGCTCCAGTCCAGTCCACCCACGAAGAGCTTCCTGCAACACAAATGAACATCAGTGAGCCTGAGGGCCATTTCCACCACACCGGGTCACCATGTTAGCCCGAGGGCCATGTCCACACAGGAATGGGGCCACGACACCGGGTCACCCGGACAGCCCGAGGGCCATGTCCACTGCACAACAGAGACACAAGTGCTCAAACGTGGAGTGGATACCCAGAGCCATAGGGATAGGACGCTAGACAAAGGACGCAAGCCGGGGAAATCGGCTGCAGTGATGCCCTACAATGCCTGCCCTTCTCAAATTCAGAAACAGTACCTGGAGACCCACATGTGAGCAGGTACCATGAACATGCACCTGTCCCCACACCCCTGCAATGCCAAAGCCAGGACACAGGGCCCTCAACTGGAGTTGCAGGGACACCCCAAAGCTTAGCGCAGAAGCAGGGCCCCAAACTCCCAGCTCGGCAGCCTCACATCGACCTCCTTGTGGGGCACCATACATGCCCTGGCAACCTCAAAGCCACAGAGCCTGGCCAGCCAGAGAGCTTCTGTCCACAGGCCCGTGGGGCCCATCTGGGCAGGGGCAGGGCTGTTCCTACCCTCTTCTTCCGTGTCTTTGCAATAGCACCCGCCAGCTAGGTGCACCCACAGACAGTGGTGGGGGCCAGTAACACCTCCTCAGGAGGAAGGGACACAGCTAGGAGGTCACATACTTCTGGCCTCCCTGGAATAATCATTACAAATAGGATGGGAGCCACCTCTGTACCCCATGTCACCAGGACACACAACGGTCCTCAAGCAATGTGGAACTAGGGAAGCGCACTTGTCCCCTCCCTGAGGAGCTGTGTGTCCACTGACCAGTCCTGTGGGAAGGCTCTGAGGATGTGACTGGCACGTGCTGCGCGGAGGCCGTGCCCACCACCGACTCCCAGGCAAACCCCCCAACATAAGAGGTGGCGGCAGCAGGGCCCCAAGCGGAAGCAGGCATGGGCACCAGCTCCCTGGTCCTGCATCACGCAGCCCGAGCAGGTGGCCATGGCCTCCTGAGGGCAGGAACCTGTCAGACCAGTACACATCTGAGCCTTGGTAAACACCAAGATTAGGTGTTTTGGCAACAAGCTGCAAACACAGACGCGTGGACCAACTCAGGGTGAGAAGACTGAGGTTCTGGGCACATTACACGCAAACGCGAGAACCCGCACCAGTGCCCACACCAAGGGCCAGGCGCCAGTGTCCCCTCTGGCCTGCTAAGGGTAGCTGTTCCTGGTGCTGGACCCCGGCAGGCAGCATCTTTACAGATGGGCTCATTCTCAGAGAGGAAGATGGCCTCAAGCCGGAGCCGGGCTGTGAACACTCTCATCTCTTCACTCCTATTCAGAACTAGCATCAGGTGGGACAGCTTCTCCCCACAAAGCTCTGGAAGGACCCTGCAGGCCTGCGAGGGTTGCCCTCACAGTGACAAGGACCTGGCCAGGGCTCTAAACCCCAAGTGCTGAAACTAGGAAGTGGCCCTGTCACTGCATGTGAGAGCAGACACACACCACAGCACTAGAGGTGAACGAGCTTCAGCGCGGCCTCACTGAGACTCCTGGACATCAACCGATGCCTGGCAGGTGCAGAAGGGAGTCAACAATCACACGGATGAGGGCCGACATCAAGTGACTCGGACGGCACTGCCCGGGAGCAGGCCACTCCCAGGGCCCCAACAGCAGGAGGCTCACACCCTCTACCATGCAGAGAGCTAAGCTTGTGCAGACCCTCACGCTACAATGACAACACCGCCCTACGCAGCCCTGCTTGGCTAGGAAGGCAGCACAGAGGGGCAGCAGCCACAGAGCACCTCTTCATTCTCCTGTACTCAGGCCCTCAAGTAAGATGTGGCAGCCCCTCAGCCCAGGATGTGGATGCAAAGCCCCCACCGTGTGGGGTGGTCACTCGAGCCCTAGCCACCACCTCCAGGATCTCAGCCTGCAAGCCCTCCAACTCCATACAGGACCCTCCCTCCCCTCAGCCCAGCTCTGTGGAGGGCAGAGACACATGCTATTTAACGAGCACCTTCATCTTGGGTGCACAGGAGGCACCAGTGGTCCACCCTGACGTGCACCCTTCTCCTGCCTGTGGCACCCAGGTCTGCAGCTGTACGCAAGGTGCTCATGTGACAAGGTGCAAGACATCTGTCCATGGGGGTTGCAGCTTGGAGCCATCAAGCTGGTGCGTCCACAGACGGCGGGAAATGCCCAAGTTGCCCCAGCCTCACACCCTGCAGTGCCCATTGCTGCAGTCACATCAATTCAGTTGACAATCTCCCTCTTCTCCACGACGCTGTGGAATTACCATCCGGGAATTTATCCATCTTGACAGGACGTCTAAAGGTCAGAGGACATCTTGCCATGTTCCTTTCCAAGGATCATCTTGCACGCATTTCTCCAGAGATTCCATCAGTCTTCCAACAGTCCGTGGTATGTTCAGTGTTCTTCACCAACACCACAGTCCTTAAGCCAGTTCTCCTCGTGGAGCTGGGATTGGTAAATCCCATGTATGGAATTCTTCCAAGCCCCTGGTCGGTCCTGTCACTCTACTAAATGAGTACCCAGCTCTCTGCCATCAAGTGGGTTCCAAAATGGGTTTCTGAAGCTGTCAATCAAAATGGATTCGAACCACTGGAAACATTCTGCCTTTGGGTCAGCATCACAACTCATGAGGGACAAAGGCCTTTGACACGTGTGTCCTAATCAACTACAGATAACATTTAGAAAAGCCATCCTCGGACACTTAACTGTGCTCATGCAAAACCTGTCTGTAGATTTATGCATGTTTAAATGAGGAAAGCAATGCAACAGGGTTGTATCCTCCATTCAATCTGCATGATAAGCAAATTCACACAAGTGGGCTCAGGAAGATGATGGCATCAGGATTAGAGGCAGACCCTCTACCACCATGTTATGCAGATGATAAAACTTTGTACGCAGAAAATGGAAGTTTAAAGTACGTACTGAAAAGAAAAGTCTACAGCAGCCTAGAACACAGATCACAACAAGATGGATTTCAAGAAAACAAAATTCTTCACAACTGGACCAACGGGTAACATCAAGATGGATGGAGAAAAGATTGAAGCTGTCAATTACTTAATTTTACTTGGATCCACAATAAACACCCAAGGCAGCAGCACTGAGGAAATCAAAAGGTGTGCGCTTGTCCATCCACCCAAGAGCCGAAGGGCAAAAGAAGAAGGGGGCCCCAGCAGCCACTAGTGTCAGGAAGGAAAAAGCCTTCCCTATTGGAGAAAAAGCCCAAGAACTTTGGCATCAGACAGGGAATCCAACCCAAAAGGGACCCTAACCTCTTTGTCAAATGGTACCACTACATCCAAATGCAGCAGCAAAGGGCAATCCTCTACAAGTGACTCAAGGTGCCATCCACTATTAACTTGTTGACCCAGGCCGTGGGCAGCCAGAGGGCTAACTCAGCTGCTGAAACTGGCCCACAAGTAGTGACCAGAGGCAGAGGCTGTTGGCAAAGGTGACTGTCCCACCAGGATAACATGTCCTCCACGTGGGATGAAATACTGTCACCACCCTGTGGACCCCATCGAGCCTTGCCCGTCAGAAGACCTGCACCACTGTTACTTTCATGCAGGAGCACCTGGAAGAGCTGGTGGAAGCCATCAACACCAATCACAATGATACTGAGATCCCCTGCCACGGGGGCGGCAATACCTGTGACCGACCCGCCTCCATCACGAAGCTGGAGAAGGCCAAGGGCGACCACCAAACTGGATGCATACGCACACAGTCTCACACAGAGACTTTTCTGTTAGAAAAGAATAAACGCCCATTGGACGAGAATCAGCGTCTCAGGGGCATCAGGCTTGGGGTGCTAGAACCACAGCCCGACCTATCTGGAACCGGGAGGAGGCTCTGGCGATGATGAACATTGCTGTGATTTATCAAAGCCCTGACTGGCCACATTTGGGCACTATGCCAAGAGAACCTTTGCTGAGATTCCTACCGCTATTCAGAGTCTGGAAGAAAATAGTAGTACTCAACCTGGTTGCTCCCCAGTCAACAACAGCTCACGGTCAAGGAAGCTTTGCTGAACAGTTTGGAGGCACTGAGGTGTGGATATGGTTTCACACCGGCAAGATCACAGGCAAGCATAGCATCACTGGCTGTGATGTTTGAACATAACCGATTATATTGCATTTACTATTTGTGTATTCTTGGACCATGTGTGACGAGATTGATAGCAATAAAATAGACTGTGGGAAATTCAAAAAAAAGAATAAATATCTTCTTTGAAAGAGAGAGATGCTGCATTTATCTGCATGAAGCAAATCTCCTGGAACCTCTTTAATGTCATCTGTATTAAAGAGAAAGGATGGAGGGAGGGGTGGGCAGGGAGAAAAGGGAAAACAATGAATGAATGGAAATCCAGTCTCTATAAATGTTCATTAAAATTAATAATAATTTTTTTTTAAAAAAAGAGGATGTCAGTTTAAAAGTAAAGTGTTGTTATGTGTTGTCGAGTTGCCTGCAACTTATAGCGACCCTATGTACAACAGCCCTAAACCCTGCTCTATCCTGTGCCAATAGCACGGTCTCCGACATACCCATCCCGATTACCCCAGTCACTGAATCAATCCACCTCATAGAGGGTCTTCTCCACCTGTGCTGTCCCTCCACCCTCCCAAGCATGACATCCTTCTCCAAGGATCAGTCCCTCCTTACAACATGTCCAGAGTATGTCAGACAAAGCCTAGAATCCTTGCCTCCAAGGAGCAGCCTGGTTTAACCCTCTCCAGGATGAATCTGTTTGTTTTTCTAGCAGTCCATGGTAGTCTCAATACTCTTCTCCAGCACCACAGCTCAAAGGCATCAATTCTCCTTCTATCCTCCTTGGTCACTCTCTAACTCTCCGATGCATAACAAGTGATTGCAAAGACTATGGCCTGTATCAAACGCACCTTAGTCTCCAGAGAGACACCATTGCTCTTCAGTACTTTGGAGAGATCCTAACAGCAGACTTTCCCATGGCAATGCGCCTTTTAATTTCCGGGCTACTGGTGTCAAGAGTGTTGGCTGTGGAGCCAAACAAACTAAAACTGTGAACAATCTCAATCTCTTCACCATCCATACTGATGCTGTCAGTTGGTCCAGTGGTGAGAATCTTTGTCTTCTTGACATTGAGCCTCCATCCAAGTATAGGTTTTGCATTAGCACAATCAAGTGTTCCGGGATTCCTATTCTTTTCAGAGGCAGCCACAGTTTGTTATGATGCACGCAGTCAAAGTGTACTTGGCCCAAATCAAGGTATTTTCAATTGCTCTGTACACACATGAAAGGTGGACAATAAATAAGACAGAAGAATTGATGCCTTTGAGTTGCAGCTCTGTTGAAAAGTATTGAAATCTTGTGAACTGCTCAAAGAAACAAGTCTGCCTTGAAGGAAGTGCAATCAGGATGCTCCTTGGAAGCAAGGATGGTGAGACTTGATCAGGAGGGGCTGGTCCTTGGAAAAAGACATACTGGAAAAGGAGAGGGTCAACAGACCCTTGAGCAAACAGTGGATTGACACAGTGACTGAACATGGCAGATTGTGAAGACGGCCCAAGATAGAGCAAGATTTTGGTTTGTTGTTCATACTGTCACTTACAAGCCATAGTCAACTAAAGGGCACCTAAGAATAACAGGCTTAAAACGAGCCATCCCAGAGGAAAGTTGGGTGGAGTGCGTCTTTCATACACAGGAGACACAGGGAGCTGTAACAGTGGAGACAGAGATATTGGTAGCAGAATCAGAAGGCAACAGCACTGGGCATCCTAGCCCACAGAGAAAAAGACCCAAGGTTGCAGGCAGGCTGGAGGCAAAGTTTGCCAACTGCAAGGATAGGCAAGGCTTACTGGTGGAGTGAGGTGCTGCTGGGCACTTACAACCATGGCAGAACTAAAGTTCTGGAAGCCTTAGTGGTAAGAAGCTGTGCTGCAGTCCCAAAGGCCCATGGTTGGAATCTACCAGCTGCTCCATGGAAGGATGAGCAATCTCCTCCTACGGGATTTACAGCCTCTGAAAACCTGCTGAAGGGTCAGTTCCAAATTGAAGGTCCACAAGAAGCTATGTTAACATGGACCTGGGAAGAGGGGGGTCCAAGCTGAAGGACAAAGACCTGAGAGACCTAGCTGAAAAGAGACTGACCCAATTCAAGAACCGTATGCTTGAATGTGAATTTAACCTGTTGCTTCTCGAATTAACCTTACAATCATCGGCATCGTCTGTGAGTCCTGTGTGGCTATTCATCAAATCCTCAAAGCCCCCCCAGCAGGTAAGTGGAGAAGACTGTGGAATAGACAGCTGGTGTTAGAAGATGCAAACACTCTGGATGATGGAGGACCGTCTGACCGGGGCCACGCAGGAATCAGCCCTGGGCTGCTCATGCAGGTACATGTTGCTCTTCATTGGAGATTAGAGTAAGATAAGCCACACTGCAAGACCACCAACCTTGGGTGACAACTGTCCCTGTTCTGTCGATGAGTGACCACCACAGAGTGGCTACCACAGGAAGTAAACCCTCAGAGGACTTCCTGGATGTCTGCGCCAACCCAGCTGGCACCAGAGGCCTATCTCCCAGGCAGTTGCTGGCACGCCTCCCAGAGCGCCAGGCCACAGTTTCAGGGCCTCCCCACAGCCGGTACGGCCTGGGCTGAGGAGCCGCCGGGGGCTGTTCTGGGTCTTCCATCCTGTGGCCCCACACCAGCCACAGGCCACGGAGACCTCAGCACCAACTTCCACGTTCATTTCTTTCTTGGCCCATGAGGTCTCATCACAGGGGTGGGAAGCTGTGGTTTACTTTCTTCCTTCCAAAACCACGAGACACAGAGCCGGAGTTCTAATGTGTGAGCTCGGCTGAAGTTCCTCCGGCCTCGGGCTTCCCCCACTGCAGTACAAGATGGAGGTGGGGACCCGCCAGGACTCACCCCAATGCAGTCTGTGAGCTGTGCGCCCACACCTGACACTTGTTCCCGTCCTTTCAGCTCCCTACTCTTCACCCCTCTCAATCAGCATGGGGCCCACAGAACTCAGGGAACCTCAGCTCTAAAGGAGTGTACACTCATTTGGTGCCAACTGCAGCCCACCAGTTCCCCAAAGAGGCCGCGGGCACTAGGCTAAGAGTGTCGTCCAAGCCACCAAGCACAATGGCCTCTCTGACCTGGTCAGTGGAGGGGACGCAGCTGGGCTAGGCTGGCGGCTCGCACTGAGTCACAAGGGAGCAAAGCTCTTCAGTTCAAGAGCCCCACATGCGCGGCACAAGGAGAGGATCTGGCTAAGTCCCCTGACCCTCTAGGCCCAGGCTCCTGAACCTGCACGGGGCCACCACGTGAGGACGCCTGCAGACCAAACCCAACCCTGTCTCTAGGACCCTGTGCTCCAGGGCCGGCCACTGGTGACCGCTGTTCAACACGACAAGATCTTCAGTGTCAGTGACTTGAACGTGTGAAGCCTGTCAAATCGGTAAATGTTTCATTATCTATTTACTTCCAGTTTTTAGAAAACCCCATCCACGTGCAGGAAGTGGCTGGGGAAGGTGCTCCCATGGTGGGCAGTGGCGGGCTTTGCTGCACCTGACGCCCGCACGGCGCTGCAGCCACAGGCAGAGGGGCAGACCCCCGGGGCTGGCCAAAAGGAGCCAAAGCAGGAAGAGGCAGCTCAGCCCTCAGGGGACACTGGGTGCTTTCTGGACATCAGGCACTGTTCTCAAAGGAGAGGGGGTGCTACTGGCACCAAGAGGGTTCAGGCTAGGGATGCTGCCCAACAGCCTGCAGTGTCCAGGACAGTCCATCTGAGAGAACAGTCCTGCCCCAGGCCCTAGGACACTCCTGACCTGTGCCAGGACGACACAGAGCAATGGAAGAGCTCTGGACGGAGCCCTCTCCTCCCCTCACATCGCCAACCACAGCTTTCTCCCTGAACCCCCACCTCCAGTGCTTCGGCATGTACAGCACAGCTCAGAGACCTACGACCTCAGCCAGAGATCCACCCCTTGGTAACCGTGACCATGCAGAGAGTCCAGGCCTGTCCCTTGTCCCCACGTCCTGTTCTGTTCAGGTCCTCCAGCTCTGTCCACTGGCGTTGATGCAGTACCGAGATGACCCAAACAGAGGAGTCCAGCAGACACAAGCGCCCACCAACGTCTCTCCGTGTGCCTGGGGCCTCAGCAGTCAAAGGCACTGACCGTCTAGAAAGCGGTGCTCACCTTTCTGGACCTGCCTCCAGGACAGGAGATGAGCCCTGCCTGTGCTGAGCCCCCAGACCCAGTGGACACGCTCACGACAGCCGCGTCCATGGACAGAGCAGCCCTGGACCTCTGTCCTGAGGGGCCTCTGCCCTGAGGGGCCTCAGTGTCTCCCAACCAGACCCCTTTTAAAGGCAGCACCTTCCCGACAGCCGCACCCCCCACTCCTTCCCCACGGGGAGCCTCGGCCTGGAGGAAGGACAGACAGTCCCTCCCTGGAGCCAGGAGGGCCCTGTGTCCCCAGGGGTCCACGCGGGATTTCGGACAAAGGGACCGTGAGCCCCAGCCGGCCTGGCTGACCCCTCGGGGCTCCCAGGTGCCCGCAGACCGGTCACAGGGGGTGAGGAGCACAGTCTGGGCTTCCTCCACAAAGGGGGGGACGTGCTGCCCAGGACAGTGGACACCTCTCTCCCAGGCTTAAAGCACGCAGAGTGACCGCCTTCTGGACCTTTGTCATCACAGCTATTTGGGGGGCGGTGGGGAGCCGATGACCCCCCACTTGACAGTCCACCTTCTCCACGGGGCGGGGTGGGGTGCAGGTGGGGCTCAGCGCCTCCTCTGGGCCCGGATGCCCGCAGTGGGGTCCCCGGGGTGGGGTCCCCCGTGGCCGCCCGGCTCCCTCGCCCCCAGGCCGGAGGACAAAGGCTGCTCCGTCGACCCCCCGCCTGTCCTGGCCCCGAACCTGCGGGCCCTCCGCAACCAGCCCCTGTCCCCCCAAACGCGAGGCGCCCCAAGTGTCCAGGGCCGGCCCCGAGCGACGCCTCCCCCCGCCCGTCTGCAGGCTTTGGGGAACCGAGCGCGGTCGTCGCGGGGACCCCGCCGGCCGGGCGGAACCGA
>NW_006399967.1:3476255-3485665 GCF_000299155.1 Elephantulus edwardii
CGGGTGGTGCCGCCACTTCCGCTTCCTTTTCGGCTCGGGTCGGAAGTGGCTGCCGCGCGGGGCCCCGCGGCCCGTGCACCCCGCGCGCCATGCGGCTGCTCGTACAAAGCACGCGCTGGCGCTCGCCCCGCGCCCCATTGCCTGGAGGAGGGACCGAGGGTCAGTCCGAGACCGCGGGCATCAGTCGGAGCTGACCTTAGCTGACCCTCGGCGGGTTTCCAGAGGCAGTAAATCCACGAGACCGCCCTTCTTCCGCCCGCGGAGCCTGTCAGTTCACTGATGATCAACACATGCTTTGAGCCCTACCATTTTTTTATTATTACTATTGTAATGAAAGTTTACAGAGACTTAGGCTTTCCAGTCATTCATTCTTGCACTTTTCTCCCTGCCCACCACTCCCCCCGCCCCCAGTTTGTTCTTCTCTTTGAAAGGAAAACTCTTTCATTGTTATGGAACCCCTCCCCCAGGTCCACTCCACTGTGCAGCCTTCGTTCTGGACTCCTGTCATGACAATAACACCTAATCACATATCCCTTTAAACAGTTCTCTCCCTCATCTGTTTCAATGCAGTATATATACATCATTCCTCCCCTCCTCCTCTGTCTCCCCTCAACCCCGATGTCAGTCCCATTTTACAACAGTGGCCCTATGCAATATTTGTCCTTTTGTGACTGAGATATTTCACACAGCATAATGTATAATGTTTCATGAGTTCCTTGTTTTTCAGTGCAGATTAGTATTCCACTGTGTGAACATACCACAGCTTCTCTATCCATTCGTTTGTTGATGGGCACTTTGGTTGTTTCCAGCTCCTTGCTATTGTGAACAAAGCCGCGATAAACATGGGTGTGCATATATCTGCTTGGGTGTCAGTTATGGTCTCTATGGGGTATATTCCCAGTAGTGGAATTGCTGGGTCAAATGGTATTTCCATTTGCAACTATTTGAGAAAGCGCCATACCACCTTCCACAGTAGTTGCACCATTTTACACTCCCACCAACAGTGAATAAGGGTTCCAGTTTCTCTGCAACCTCATCAGCATTTAATGTTTGCTGTTCTGTTAAATTTTGCTGTTCTTCTTTTACTTTTTTTAAAATTTTGCTATTCTTACTGGGGTGAGATAATACCTCATAGGTGTTTTGGAGCCCCTACCATTTGTACTAGTAGAGTTCATTTCCTTATGGGCAACACCAGGAGTTTTCTACCTGGACTCATTCTGACCACCCCAGCCCATATCAAATGTCTGTTGGTAGCCCTGTAGGACCCATAGCGACTCTGAACGAGAGACCTGCACTGTCCTGCCACTCCAGCCCACTGCTGCACGCACTGTGTCAGTCCATCGGGGTGAGGGTCTCTCTCGCAGACCCTGACTTTGCAAGCATGGTGTCCCTCTTCAAGAACAGCCTCTCCTAGCAACTTGCCTCAAGTATGTGAAAAGGACTTTTGTTACTTTTGCCTCCAAGGAGCACTCTGGCTGTACTCTCTCCGAGTTACTTGTTTGTTCTTGTGGTGGTGGTGGTGGTGGTGGTTGGGTGCCACTGAGGCTACTACGAATCATAGTGACTCTGGGAACAAAAGATCTGAACCCTGATCTCTCCTGAGCCCTCCTCACACTTCCTGACCCACAAGAGCCCATTGGGGTAGGTTTTTTGGTAGTCAGCAGGGTGCTCAGATGGCCTAGTGGCAAGAAGCTGCACGGCAATCCTGTGTCTGCTTTGCACTGGGGCTGCTCACCCCAAGCCCCTCTTTCTTCGCCCGAGCTCGTTTATCTCCTCTTCCTGGTGCTGTGGTCCTGCGGAGTGGCCTCTTTGCTCCATGGCCTCTCCTGCCGTGCACATCACAGCCTCGAGAAGCCTGTGGAGGCCCTGCCGTGAGTGCATCCACGTCTGCAACAAGGACTTGGAGCTTTCAGTCTGGCACCCAACGGCCTCGCCTCACTAGCACTTGTGCTTCACCGGCTGCTCTGTGGGAACAACTTCTCCTCCCTGCTGTTTCCAGCCTCCTGAAAGCTGCGGGGATGGTGATGACTCACCTCTGACTGATGACAACAAGTTTCCTGCCCGGGGACAGGAAGTACCCAGAGGGGCAACAAGTGGGGCCAGGTTGCCGATGGAAAGCTGGGCGGTGGGAGGCACAGAGGAAGGCCCAACAGACTGCCCCCATACAGACATGCCCACGGGGCAGTTCTGTCCACCAGGCGGATGGACACTTGGAACAACAGCCCAGTGCACAAACATGGGCAGCACCTGTGGAAATTCTCTCCGGTCTGCGCTCACGAGGAGTCCAGGCATCTCAGTCTGCTTGGCTGCTGCTTGTCTGAGAAGTAATGACTTTATTTATTGATGGTGTCACGGTTCGGGTGACCACCGAGAGAACAAAGCCACCTGGCAGAGGACGCGCCAGCAGGTTGCCCTCTAGAGGCCAAGATAGCGAAACGCCCACCGTTTGGTCACGCTGTCAGGGAGACTTGGGAAGTCCTTGGATAAAGACTTCCCTGGGAAAGGTGAAGGGTCAGGGAGCAGAAGGCCATCCACCAACTGGACCACACAGTCACGGGAGCAATGGCCTTGAGCAGACAGGAGACAGTGAGGGTGGCTCTGGTGAGGACCATGCTCAGAGCTGACCGGACAGCACCAACAGCGTCAATTCAGTCCACAACAGTGACTTCTAGAGTCAGCTTCTTGAAGAGGACACACAGGGCACAGCCCTGGCCAGGCCCCTCAGCCCCCTTACGCTGCTGGGACACCAGCTTGCAAAGTGGAGGGTAGGACCCCTCGAGAAAGCGAGGCAGAGTGAGCCCAGGAGGTCGGTGACACCACCCATCCTGCTTTCCCGGGGGGGGGGGGGGGCTGTGACTGAGAGGTGCCATCATTGTCAGACCTCGGAAGACCCTGGGAAGCTTGGCATGGCTCGCCGGATGCACCTGTCGGAGGCCCACGAAACCCTTCAAGAAATGTGTCCCCACACCCCCCCCCAAAAAAGAAAGAGACATGCCTTCAGCTTCAGTGTGGGCCACACCTGGTCTTGCACAACCCCGAGGACGGCCCAGAGGAAGAGGGGGCTAGAGGTAGAAGGCAGAGCTGACCAGGCCAAACGGGAGGAAAGTGTGCAGGCTGGAGACAGAGCAGGTGAAAAGGCCCAAAGGCAGGAGGGCCAGCAGCAGGAGGCAGCCTGTGACCGAGAGGTAACGTCAAATTCACAGCACTGGAGGTGAGGACTTGAAGGAGCACTTGGTGGGAGATGCTGTTCAATCCTTATGTATTGAACAACTCTAAATTATCCAACAATGTCATTAATATCACACAAGCAAAACACTGCTGCAGACTGTTCAAAAATAGCCAGAAAAGTACATAGAGAATTGCCAGAGGTCAAGCTGGATTTAGAGGAGGCCATGGCACCAGGGGGATCTTGCCAATGTTAGATGGATCCTGGCTAAAAACTAAGAATACTAGAAGAACATCTATTTGTGATTTATTGACGATGCAAAGGCATTTGACTGTGTGGATCATAACACGTCAGGGCTGACATTGAGAAGGATGGGAACCCCAGAGCACTTAATTGTGCTCACGCGAAACCTATACGTAGACCAAGAGGCTGTTATGCAAACAGAGCAAGGGAACACTATGTGGTTTAAAATTAAGAAAAGTGTGTGTCAGAATTATATCTTTTCTCCATATCCTTCCAAGCTGTTTGCTAAGCAGCTTGGACTCTATGAGGAAGAATGTGGCATCAGGATCAGAGGAAGACTCCTCAACAACCTGCCTTACTGAGATGACACAACCTCACTTGCTGAGAGTGAGGAGGACCTGAAATGCTTGCTGATAAATAGAAAACGCCACATCCTTCAATATGAATTACATCTCGGTGTCAAGAAAACACAAAGTCTCACCATTGGATAGACAGGCAGCATCATGTCAACACTTCATCTTATTTGGATGCACTATCAATGCAGTTGGTAACAGCATTTAGGAAATCAGGAGAAAACAAACAGGTCTGTCTTAAAGAGGGTGAAACCAAGTCTCTCCTTGGAGGCTAGGATTTTGAAGCTCCACCTCACTTACTTCGGACACATGGCCAAGAGAGATTGGTCCTTGGAGAAGAACAACATTCTTGGAAGGGTGGACGGACAGTGCAGGAAAAGGAGACCCCAGATGAGATGAATTGATACAGTGACTGGGGCAGTGGAGGTTGGTATGTCAGAATTAGTGAGACTGGCTCAGGACAGGGCAGGGTTCAGAGCTGCTGTAATAGAGTTGCTATGAACCACAGGCGACTCAACCAGTAACATTCTATGACAGGTTTGGAAGCAGGAGTGGCATCCACTTCCTAAACAACTTGCCTCTGGAAACTCTATAAACCTTGATAAATGTCCATAGTTGTAGAGGGGCTTCAGACCTTTTGTTCATAGGGTTGCTATGAGTTGTGCTCGACTTGAAGGCAATCAACAATAACAAAAACATTGCACAAGAAAAATCTGTAGTTAGACACCTCACCAAATTATTGAGGAACAATGATATCAGTGTAAGAACCAAGGTGCACCTGATTCAGGCCACGGTCTTTTCATTTTGCTCTCCTTCTGAGAGCGGGTTATTCCTCTCGCAGGAGAGGAAGACCCTCGATGAGATGGATTGATTCAGTGACTGGGTAAGAATGGCGGCAGGTGTTTGAGAGATGGTGAGATTGGCACAGGATAGGGCAGAGTTTAGGGCAGTTGTACATAGGGTCGCTATGAGTCGCAGGCGACTGGACGGCATATAACAATAACCGTTGAGGCGGAACTGACTCATAGCTGACCCACTGGCAAATTAACTGAGAGCTGGACAGTGACAAAAGATGACAGAAGAATTGATACCTTATTTAAACTGTGCGGGAGAGAACTGAATGTCCCACTCACTGCCAAAGGAATGAACAGAGAGGTCGGCAAGTAAAAGCACCTGAGAAAGGAGCCAAGAAGAACGTGGCTGATCCGCTCTCAAAGAAAGGTTGGTATGATGTAAAGGTGCCAGCTTTGTTCGATATAAGAAATATTGGGAATTCATTCGTCACAAGGACTCAAGGCATCAAAACTGCATCTCATGGACTCAAGGGTCGTGTTTTTGAAGTGAAGCTTGCTGATTTGCAAAAGGACGAGGTTGCATTTAGAAAATTCAAGCTGATGACTGAGGATGTTCAAGGCAAAAAGTGCCTCACCGACTTCCATGGCATGGATCTCACCCGGGACAAAATGTGCTCCATGGTCAAATAATGGCAGACCATGATTGAAGCTCATGGTGATGTCAAGACTACCGATGTTATTTGCTTGCCTGTTTTGTGTTGATTTTACAAAAAAATCACAACAATCAGATTCGGATGACATCTTGTACTAAGCACCAACAGGTCCGCCAGATCCTCAAGAAAATGATGGAAATCATGACCCAAGAGGTGCAGACAAATGACTTGAAAGAGGTGGTCAGTAAATTGATTCCAGGCCGCACTGGGAAAGACACAGAAAAGGCTTGCCAGTCTATGTATCCTCTCCATGGCGTGTTTGTTAGGAAAGTAAAAATGCTCAAGCAGCCCAAGTTTGAATTGGGCAAACTCCTGGAGCTTCACGGTGAAGGCGGGAGCCCTGGAAAAGCTGCTGGAGATGAGACAGGAGCTACAGCTGAAGGAGCTGACGGCTGTGAGCCACCAGGTCAAGAATCTGTTTAAAATTCAGACTTTTAATAATTACAAATGAAAATTATTATTTGGGGGGGGTGGAAAGAAGAGATCGAAGGATAGCTAGAAGAGGCAGCCGGAATGCTCCCTGGAGGCCCAGATGGCAAAGCTTGTCTCACACCCTCTGGGCATGTTGCTAGGACGGGCTGGTCCTTGGAGAAGGACACCATGCTTGAGAAGGTGGAGCGACCATGAGAGAGAGGAAGACCCTCAACCAGATGGCTTGACAGTGACTTCAGCAATGGGCTCAAGGGTGTCAGAGATAGTGAGGACAGACAGGAGAGGGCAGGGCTCGGGTCTGCTGTTGACAGGGTCGCTTTGAGTCCTACTAACAACACTCAATCCATCAGAGCGTCTTCATTTGTAAAATGGGGACGATACTAGAACACACTGGCAGGTTCTTCTGACGTTTCCATGATCTTAAACACTACACAAGGCCTTTGCAAAGCCCCGGGGGTGGCACAAGACTGAGGGGCTGTGGGGTGACATCAAAGAAGGGTATCATTGCTGAAGAGATGCCACTGAGCGCTGGTGTTGGAGAAGAGCACGGGGCATCCCACTGAACTTGCCACAGGAACAGATCCATCTCGGAGACAGTGCAGTCCGAACACTTCTTGGAGGCGAAGGGTCTCTCACACACTTTGGGCATGCCGCTAGGAGGGACATCATGTTTGGAAAGGTGGATGGTCAGCTCGACGAGATGGACCGACAGTGACTGCAGCAATGGGCTCGAGTGCACGGGACGGGATGGGCTTCGGGTCCGTTGTTCACAGGGCCGCTATGAGGCATGGGCGCTTCCAGCAGCACCTAACAACTACAGCTGCTAATGGAAAGACTGGGAGTTGAGATCCTACGGAAGTCGCTGTTAGAAGCCCCCGAGCGGGCTGTGCCTCAGAGCAGCCCCCTGAAAGGTAGGACAGAGCCCAGCCAGCCCTGTAACCTGTGCACGGCGGTGACCACTGTGTCACCCCCTCTTATTGGTGCCCCTCCTCTTTTCTATTGATCCTCCACTTTCCAGGTAGAATGTCAGTCTCCATGAAGGGACTCCTGACGACATGCCCAACGTGTGAGGCAACGTTTCATCATCCTTCTAAGACGTATTCTAACAGAACTGATCCAAAGCAGATCCAAACATTCTTTGGGCTGTCCGTGCTATAGTGAATAATGTTCACCGACATCTTAGTCCACCTGCAGTAATTCAATCTTCCTTATCCACTGTCCAACTCTCACGTGCATGCGAAACAACTGGAAATACCATGGCTTGGATTAGAAGACCTTAGTCCTCAAAGTGATCTTTGCTTTTATACTTTAAAGATGCTTTTACAGCAAACTTCCCAACACAACCCCTCTTCTGATTTCTTGACTGCTTCTCCCATGGGGATTGATGACGAAACCAAGTGAAACTAAATCCTTAGAAACTGTAATATTTTCTCCTATTTCAAAGGGCAGCTTGGGAGGACAAAGCAAGATATTATAAAGAAATGTGTGAAGAGCTGGAGTCAGAAAATCAAAAGGACTGAACTTACTCAGCATTTCTTGAGCTGAAGGAACTGAAGAACAAAATCAAGCCACGACTGGCAATACTTAAGGATGCTTTGGGCAGAATGTTAAATGATCCAAGAAGCATTAAAAGAAGATGGAAGGAGTATACAGAGTCATTGTATCAAAAGGAATTGGCGGACACAGAATTTAATGAAACAATATATGAGCAAGAGCCTGTGGTGATGGAGAAAATTCAAGCTGCTCTGAAGGAATAGGCTCCAGGAGTAGACGGCATACCAATTGACGTATTTCAACAGATGCTGCCCTGGACGTGCTCACTAAGTTGTACCAAGAAATCTGTAGGACAACCACCTGACCAACTGACTGGAAGAGATCAATATTTGTTCTCATTCCAAAGAAAGGTGACCCAACAGAGTGCAGAAATTATTGAACAATATCATTAATACCACATGCAAGCAAGATTCTGCTGAAAATTATCCAAAAACTATGGGAGCAACATGTCAACAGAGAACTGCCAGAAGTGCAGGCAGGGTCTAGAAGAGGTGGTGATACTGGGGATAATATAGCTAGTATTACATGGATTTTAGCAGAAAGCAGCGAGTAGCAGAGGAATGTCTATCTGCGCTTCATTGACTATGTAAAGGCTTTTGACTGTGTGGATCACAACAAATTCGGTGTTTGGGGTAATGGGAGTAGGTGTATCAGAGACAGTGATGTTGGCACAGGGGAGAGCAGTGTTTAGGTTCTTGAACATGAGTCACAAGGGACTCGATGGCACATAACAACGAAATCATGATATTGCATATGGGTCTTCCCTCATGATGGACAGCTGACTGGCAGGGCTGCCTCCTTAAGGGTTTGCGTCTTCTCGGCTTAGTGACCATTTCTCCATCTTCTTGGGTTTTTATATGTGGACCCCACTTCTGCCCGTAGGACCCTTCACAAATGCAGCCGTAGCGTGGCCTTGTCACCGTAGCTCTTTCTGCCTGAGAAGTGCTGAGCAGCCCTTCCCGTCGGTCCTTCCAACCACCTTCTCAGTGCATTTCACAGTCCTTGACCTTCTCACCCGGCCACAGGCATCCTCCACTCAGTCCTTTTAAGTTGACAGGTCTTCCTCTCACGTTAGTGACTCATCACCCAAGAGCAAGTGGCAGTGTGTTTTAGCATCCATTTTCAGCTTGATTTCCTTCTCTTTTTAAGCATTTATTTCTTCACATGACTGTGTGGATCACAACGCATTGTGGCTAACCTTGAGAATGGGAATCCTAGAACACTTGATCCTGCTCATGTGAGACCTATAATGTTAGACCAGCAAGCAGTCCCCAGAAGAGAAGGGGAGAAACACCGCATAGTTCAAAATCAGGAAAGGAGTGCATCAGGGATGCATCCTGCCTTCATACCTTTTCAATCTATATGCAGAACAGATCATTTGGGAGACTGGGCTTTATGAGGAGGGATGTGACATCAAGATCGGAGGAAGACTCAACAACAACGCCTGTTATGTGGATGACACAACCTTGCTTGCTTAAAGTAAGGAGGACCTGAAGACTTGCTCAGAAGGTCAAGGACTGTCGTCTTCATTATGGATTGAAGGTCCACATCAAGACAAAGATTCTCACCACTGGGACAAAACATTGATGTTCTCCATGATGGATGGTTAGAAATTGATACATTTTCATGGTGAGTTAATTAACCCAAGAAAAAAAGAATTTATACCCATTTTCATTCCTTCATTGATAATTCCCCCTCGGGGATACTGTGGGTATCAGTGTAGAGAGTAAGATTATTTAAAATCATCTAGAGGCCTTATTCTGAAACATACCTGACGAGGACTCATATATTCAGATTTTATTATCTGCACTAAATTTAAGTCTTGCTATTTATTAGAGTTTTGTTTGTAATACAGTTACCTTACAAAGAAAACATCAGTGTGTTTTGTTTTGTTCCTTCAGCACAGTAAAGAACTTTTAAAGAAGAAAAAAAAAAAAGAAATTGAGATTGTTAACAATTACAACTTGCTCGGCTCCACAATCAAAATTTTTGGCACCAGCAGTCAGGAAATCAAAATGGGGAAAATCTGCGTTCAGGGACCTCTCTAGAGTACTGAGAGGCAATGATGTCAGTCTAGAGACTAAGGTGTGCCTGATCCAGGCCATGGTCTATTGGGGATCCAGCCCATATATGTCGGGAGAATTCCGCCAAAAGG
>NW_006399967.1:3487240-3496331 GCF_000299155.1 Elephantulus edwardii
TGGCTATAAGTCAAGTTTAAACAAGTTTAAATGTATAAAAAGCAAGCTTTTAGCATAATAAATCAGAGCTCTCTACATCATCCTGGTGTGCAGACTCTCATTTTCGCCGACTTCGTCCCTCACCTGCTCTTCACCAAGAAACCCCTTGAGTTTCTTGTCACGACCGTAGTCGGGTGGTCGGTGACACCTATGGACTTCAAAGAGAACAAGCAGGTCTGGCTTGGAGAGGGTGAAACCAAGTTTCTCCTTGGAGGCAAGGATGTTGAAGCTTCATCTCACATACTTTGGGCATGTGGCCAGGAGGGACCAATCCTTGGAGAGGGACATCATGCTTGGAAAGGCTGAGGGTCAGCACAGGAGAGGAAGACCTCAGATGGGGTGGATTGATGCAGTAACTGGGGTAACTGGAGTAGGTGTGTCAGACTTAGTGAGATTGGCTTAGGACAGGGGAGATTTCAGAGTCACAGGAGAGTTGATGGCACATTAACAATAGTATGTATGATGTCTTCAAGGTCATGTCACAGTCAAGTCATTAGTGTGACATGCCTGTGATTCACTGTAGAGATGGCCTTAAAATTCAGAATATTCCCAAGGTCATATTTTGGCTCTTGTGAACTTGTTTTCATTTTTTTTCAACATCATCTTGAACTTGAGCTTATGAACAGCCTTTCTTCTTCAGCCTTTGACCTTGAACTCACTGATGATATTGAATATTTCCGTCTTTCTTTCCCCTTTGATGAAATCTATTTTGTTCCATCCAGCAAGGTCCATGTGTACAGTCACCGTTTGTGTTTTAAAAAGATATTTGCAGTAAAAAAGTGATTTGTCTTAAAAAATTCTGTTGCACTATTTCTTGTCTCATTTCCACCACCAAGGCTCTATATTCCAAAGATCAACCCTCCTTTTTTCCAATTTTCACATTCCAAACACTACTAATTAAAAGTACATCTGGGTTGCAGGTTTGATCCATTTCTGACTGTAGAAGTAGTCAAAAGGTTTTCATTTCTTCATTTTTGGCATTAACCAAATTGACACAATTATAGTTGTATTAACTAGTCTTTCTTGAGGACATTTGGATATTACCCTGTTACTAACAGTATATTTTAGAACTGATCTTGAATTTTCTCTTAAGTAGACGTGTCACCTTTCTTAAATTTGTAATTTCTGGCTTAATAGATCAATAATTGTATGACTCAAAATGGCCAAATCAGTCTTTGAGCTCACTAATTTGGCCCATGTTATCCATCTACTTGTTTTCCATTTAATTTGTTACAATGCCCAATTTTCCTTGATTCATATTCTGTGCACTCTACAGTTCATTTACTAATGGATGTTTCCAGACTTTCTCCTCATTTTGAGCTGAACCACATCAGCAGACAAAGGTCTCCGTTGGCTGAAAGCTTTACTGCATTCACCTCATCAAGGTGGACTGGACTTTGAGGCAAAACTTACTCCTGGATCAACAGGTAACATAATGAAGGGTGGAGAACAGACTGAAGTTGTCAACGACTGCACCTCACATGATCCACAATCAACACCCTTGGGACCAGCAGTCAGGAAACCAGGAGATGTACTGCACTGGGGAGGGAGGTCTGAAGTCAGGGATCTTCCAAATTATTGGGGAGTAATGATGTCAGTTTGAGGACAAGGTGAGTCTGATTCAGACCATGGCCTTTCCGATCACTTGCTATGAATCTGAGAGCTGGACGATGAAAAAGGCTGACAGAAGAACTGATTCCTTTGAGCTGTGGTGTTGGAGAGGTGTGCGGAACAACCCACGGACGGCCAAGAGAACAAACATATCTTGGAGAGAGTGCAACCAGAGTGTTCCTTGAAGGCAAATACAAGAAAGCTTTTTTGTTTTCCTCTCCCATACCTTGAGCATGTTGCTAGGAGAGGCTATTTCTTGGAGAGAGACATCATGATGGGAGGGGTGAAGGGTCAGCAAAGGAGAGAAGGACCCTTGACCAGGTGGACTGTGGCGGTGACTGCCGCAATGGGCTCTAGTGTGTCAGGAAGTGTGAGGACGGCGCAGGACAGGACGGGGTCAGATCTGTTGTTCACAGGGCCGATACATGGACTGTACCTAACAACAACACCACCACCACAACTTCTTTGAGAAGAAAGTGCAGCCAGGGGCACTTTGGAGGCAATGTTGGTGAAACTTTGAGTCACACATCTTGGATATATTGTTTGAAGAGGCTGTTCCTTGGAAAAGAACATCATGCTTGGAAAGGTGGAGGGTCAGTGAGGGAGAAGACCCTCAAAGAGATAGATTGAGATGGTGACGGCAGCAACAGACTGGAATGTGTTGAGGATGATGAGGATGGCGCAGGACAGGACAGTTCAGATCTATTGTCTGTGAGGTCTCTGTGAGCTACAGTAGACTGGACAGCACTTAACACCAAGGAACCCACTTCGTAAGGCAGTGCTGTCCCAGGCGCAGCACGAGTGCCTTCCAGCCTCAGCGCTTATCTTCTTGCTCTCCTTCAGTGTTCTGTTGCTATGCCTGAGGTCTTCCCTGCCCAGTTTATCTAGAAGTGGTCACAAGGCGTTTCTTCCCGGTCTTTCTGTGTGGAAGTACCACTGAGGTCTGAGCCCCAGGGGTGACTCTGTTGGCATTTTAATACAGGATTCCAGCACCCAAGCCACCACAGTACTGCAAACTGCCTAGTGCTGGCCCCCAGAAACATCCCCCCAAAAAAGGACCGGCGGTCTACTTCTGAAGTTATTATGTACGGTGGAGCCAGAACCGACCCACAGCTGACACCCCAGAGGGTTTTCAGAGGCAGTAAGGCAATGGGAGGAGACTGAGGTGCATTTTTCTCCTGACAGCACCGGTGGATTGAAACTGTGTACCTTTGTGTTGGCAACACAGTTCCTTACCACTTGGCCAGCAGAGTTCATCGTTCTGATGCAGACATGGAAAACCTTATGGAACACAGTTCTGCTCTGACACACATGGGTTCTCCACCTGTCAAGTCCACCCAAGGGACTGGAAATGCATTTAACTCCCACATGTAGAAAAAATAAAGGGGCAGTTATGCTGGGTGACCGATGAGGCAACTGAGATTGGTAAGGGTCACCCCGCGGACGGGGTTTCTCTGTCCCCTGGGGCTGTCACTGGAGGGGTCCTGCCCACCCACCCCAGCCCAGCCTCCCTCTGAGCAGACGAAAGCGCCCGCCTTAGCTCTCCGCCCCGCCCACATATAAGCCCCGCCCACAGACAGACCTCTCTCCCAACATGGCCCCGCCCCCTCACTGTCATAGGTTCTGTCCCGCCCACCGCTGAAGCCCAGTCTCCCTCAACATAGGCCTAGACACACGCTCGCCACGCCCACCTGGAGCCCCGCCCACAGACTGAAGCCTCTGCCCAATCTCCCTCCGAGCATGCTGCCCCGCCCCCTCACTGACATAGGCCCCGCCCCCAGCACGGCCAGCAGGGCGGCGCGCAGAGTGAGTCCAGCACCGAGTTCCGGGGCTCCTTGACCGGCCGCAGCATGAGTGTCCCCGCCGCCGTCCCCATCTTCGCGCCCGGCGAGAACTGCAGCCCCGCGTGGGGCGCCGCGCCCGCAGCCTACGACGCGGCGGACACGCACCTGCAGATCCTGGGCAAGCCGGTGATGGAGCGCTGGGAAACGCCCTACATGCACGCGCTGGCCGCCGCCGCCGCCTCCAGAGGTAGCCTGGTCAGCCGAGGCCCCTCTGCCGCCGCCTGCCCGCCTCAAAAGTGGGGCCACTCCTGGGGGCGGAGGGCAGGGCGATGCCCGCCTCAAAACTGGGGTCAGGGCTCGGGGGTCGGACGACGCAGGCCTGCGCGCGCCCCTAAATGCTGGAACCTCCTCTCCTCCGGAGCCCGTGGCTGCAGAAGGGGACCCGGAGCCAGGACTCCTTGGCCCCGCTTCGGGCGCCCCACCCCCTGCGCCCCGCTAAGAATAGCCCTGGGAAACCGAGAGCAGGGCGACAGCTGTGTGCTGGGGCCCTGCCTGCCGAGGGGTGCTGCGGCTCCCCGGGAGCGCAGAGTGCAGGGCCGTGGGCCTGTGTCCCTCCCCACCCCGCCCAGGGGCACACCGAGGCCCCGCACTTTCACACTGTCGCGAGGGGACGGCTCTCCCCGATTGTTGTGGCCCCGGGGCGGGCTTGAACTCAGGTCTTGCTTTGTCCAGGGAGAAAAAAGTAACCCAAACAGGATGAGCCTCCCAGATCAATAGCTTGGACACAGGCCCAAGGTCCAAGGGTCGGCCCTTGCTCTCCGGCTGGTCCTGGAAACCATGGTCACCCGGCCGGTCCTGCCACTGGCCCACGGCCAAGGCCCACGCTGTTCCTTGTGGAAGGTCGTTGTTCCAGCTGCTGGCTTCTGCTGAGCCTCGGCCCACGTGGCCTGACCCACCCCCTCCTCCGGGCTCTCAGCCCAGCACCTTCTTTCCTCTGTCCAGGCGGCCGGGTGCTGGAGGTCGGCTTCGGCATGGCCATTGCGGCCTCCAGGGTCCAGGAAGCGCCCATAGAGGAGCACTGGATCATTGAGTGCAACGAGGGTGTCTTCCAGCGGCTGCAGGACTGGGCCCCTCGGCAGCCACACAAGGTACAGCCTCTGCTTTGCACCCCCGCCAACACTTGAGAGGTGGGCATCCTCCCTGGGGGTCCCCACTCCCTCCCTTTTCACAAAGACATCTGGTAGACCTCTCTGACCTTGGTCTTCTCTCCCCTAAGGTTGTCCCCTTGAAAGGCCTGTGGGAGGAGGTGGCACCCACTCTACCAGATGGTCACTTTGACGGTGAGGGGCTCTGAGGGTGGAGGGGAGACGCATCCCTAGGTTGCACACGGGGCCTCCCACTCCCAGGGGCCATGCTGGTACAGATTTCCACCACATTCCCCGCGTCCTGATTGCAGAAGGAACTTCTAGGACTTGATCTCTGGAATGGGATCCTGTTGGGCTGGAGCCGGCCAGGAGGGAAGGGCACGCAGGGGTGCCCACTAGGACTCCTGTAACAGCCCTTGCCTACTCTGGCCTGACAGGCAGA
Organism: Elephantulus edwardii; assembly: GCF_000299155.1. NCBI lineage: Eukaryota > Metazoa > Chordata > Mammalia > Macroscelidea > Macroscelididae > Elephantulus > Elephantulus edwardii. Next base: position 3,492,262 of record NW_006399967.1, read on the forward strand.
TGTCTGTCCCCCTGCAGGAATCCTCTATGACACGTACCCACTGTCCGAGGACACCTGGCATACTCACCAGTTCAACTTCATTAAGGTGGGCAGTGAGGCCCCAACACCGGGAACTGACCTTGCTGTCCTCACGTGTGGGGTGCTGGGTGGCAGGCAACCCACCCACCCACCCATCATAGCCACTGACTGCTGTTGTCCACAGGGCCACGCCTTCCGCCTGTTGAAGCCTGGGGGTGTTCTCACCTACTGCAACCTCACATCCTGGGGGGAGCTTATGAAAACCAAGTACTCAGACATCACTACCATGTTTGAGGTGCGGTGCCCGAGCTCCACAGCCCCCCGCTGGCAGGGACACTGGTCCGGGGGCACCTCTGGGGTTTCAATGTCCCAAGTATCACACGAGTGGTCATCCTGCCACTCTGGAGGCCGTCTCAATCCTGGGCATCAGCAGGCTTGCTCCCTGAAATCTTGAGGGAAGGCTCCTTCCTGGTCCCCCAGCTTCTGGGTCTCAGTCACCCCTGGGCTAGTGTCTGAAGGTCCTTACTGTACAGAATTGGGGCGCACCCTGCTCTGGGGTGACTGCCTGTTAACAATTCTCACCTATGAAGACCCCAGTTCCAAGGGAGATCACGTTCCAAGGTGCTGGGTGAACACGAGTCTCGGGAGATGCTATCAGTGCAGTAAAGGTGGCGTGGGCGTGTGTGTCCTCCTCAGAACGCAGGCAAGCGTGCCCCAGTGGTTCCTTTTACAGCTCCCCAGTGCCCCTGGGATTCTGCCCAGGTTACACTCCTATCAGTCTGGCCCATATCCAGAGGCAACCTAGCAGAGGCCAAGTCCCGGGCAGCTCCTGAGAGCCAGCCAGGCTTCAGGGGCAGCAGGGACATGGATGCTTTTCTGTACAAACACCTGGCCCACAGGTGGGAAGCTGGAGGGTCTCTACCCCAGGGGGCTGCTGCTGCCTGCTTTAAATACCGGGACACTTGGGGCTCAGCCCTTTCTCCAGCCATCAGGTGCCCCTGGTCAGGCGGGTCTGATGCCCAACTCCTGACCTCACAGCACACCTGGTGCCCTCTCCCTGCCACCCCAGGAGACACAGGTGCCTGCACTGCTGGACGCAGGCTTCCGGCGGGAGGACATCCGCACAGAGGTGATGGCACTGGCCCCGCCGGCCGACTGCCGCTACTACGCCTTCCCGCAGATGATCACGCCCGTGGTGACCAAGTGCTGAGCCGCAGGCCCTGCTGGCCTCCAGCCGCTCCATGGTGCCCACCCAGTGCTTTGTGACCAGCATGGGCCTGGCTTCCAGCCAGTGGCACCCCGCTGGCCGTGACACCAGCCACTCCCGTCTGAGTCCTGGTGGGAGCCTCCTCCAGGGGTTTTGAGGCTGAAATAAACCAACACTGCACCAGGCCAGTAGGTGCTGGGCAAACATGTGCTTTACTTTTCCATCTGCTCCAAAAAAATAAAGCCATGGGCTCAGAGGGAGACGGGTCAAAGCCTGCGGTGGCTTCCGCGGCCATGCCCCAGACAGACATCACCAATCAACCACAGACAGTGCGGCTCCTTGGGGTCTCAGCCAGCCCTTCAGGATCAGGTGACCAGAGTTGGGAGGAAAGTTACCCACTCTCCCAGTGTGCGGCAGGGTTTCTGGTTTGGGGGTCTCTGCCCGCAGCACGCCAGCATCTCCCATTGTGCAGCTGGGTTTCCGAGGAGTTCACCCAGGCCCAGACCTGGGGGTCTCCCATTCCCAGCCACGTAGGGCCCTCCTCCGTGAGTGGCCCCTGGCTTCGTTCCCAGCACATGCTGGGCATCCCCAGCCCAGAGCCAGTCTCCCTTCTCTAGTGCAGGGGCACAGGTCACTGAGGTCCCGTCTATCCAAGTATTCTCATGCGCACTGGTCACTGTGCTGACCATCTTGTGACCCACCCAGTCCCTCTGCTGGTCCCACAGATTGTCCACCTGGCCCCCTGGACCTGACCATCCCCCCTTCCCACCAGCCTGGTGACAGGTCTGTTAAGTGAACGTAGGTCAGTGATGATGACAGGGTAAGTTGTGACAGGACTCTGGGTCCCCATCGTCACGAGTCCCAGAAAACTCTACGTCCATAGGAGGGCCTGGACCTGCTCCATCTCCATCTCCCTGGGGACACCAGTGAGGGGCTCGGGGTGGACTGTCAGGTTGGAGGGCACGAGGTGCCCTTTCCCTGAGCCACTGCCCATCCCGACTCTACCCAATGAGTGTAGTCAGCTAAGCACACAGTGCAGTGACCGGCCTTGGAAAGAGGGGAAAGTAGGAGTGGGAGGGCCCCAAAGTCCCAGCAGTGACTTGTCAAGTGGAGGGAAGGCACTGTCCAGAGATGCCCCACAAGGCCCAGCTGCTGCAGGGACGGAGGGCTGGGGGGTCCAGGGCTGCCCCTTTGGGGTCCCGACTGCCTTGCCCATCAGAGCCTCAGGCCCACCCCGAGGCTGCCCTGCCCCCTGTGCCCAGGCAGACACACCACGCTGGCTGCAGGGACAGAGTGGTGGGCTGGGTTTATTAATAACCTTGGAGGACGGTGAGGGAGGTGGACAGTCCAGCTGTGGCGGTAGCACTACCTGCGGTACCAGATCTTGAGTCTCTTCTCCCGCTTGATCTTCCTCTGAAGTTGCAGGATGCCGTAGAGAAGGGCCTCTGCCGTGGGCGGGCAGCCTGCAGGCAGGGGACCCTGGTGACCCTACGACCCCCGCCTCTGCTGTGGGTGGGCAGGGTCAGCCTCCGGGACCCCCTGCTCGTGCACCTGGCTGCCCGCACTGCGCTGTCTGCACTGCCCACACCTGTACCAACCCAACCACCCAGTATTGTCCTTGTGCAGACGCAGGGGACTTCGGCGGGGGGGGTGTCCTCATACTGGCTGACTGGCTGTCCCAGGTGGGCAGACAGAGGGTCGTGGGCAGTGGGACAAGGGACAGAGACAGATCTGAGCTGCAGGGGACCCCTGGTGGGGGAAGAGGCCATGGCGACAGGGGTCCCAGGGCTCACAGGCTCCGAGGGGGCAGGGGTACGAGGGAGCGTCATGCCAGCTTTCGGTTTATTCAGAGTATTTTGGAGCAAGTCTGTTTCAATACCACCTGGCATATGCTCAGACCCCCACGTCACCCCTCTGTCTGCCACGTTTTGTTCTGTTCCTCTAACGGTGGCCTGTGGCCCCTTGCAGACTCTGGGATCCTGCCGATGGTGGGGTCTTGCCCATGAGGTCCTGCCCTTAGCGTGCCCGCCCTCCAGGTGTGCTCACGGGTCTTGTCACAAGGGAGAAGCCAGGACCCTGGGTGTGAAGCTGCACCCGCCTGTGTGGACCTGGGGCAGGGGGACGGCTCCCCGTGTGCGGGCCTTACCTGGGACGTAGATGTCCACAGGCACGATGCGGTCACAGCCCCTCACCACCGAGTATGAGTAGTGGTAGTACCCTCCGCCGTTGGCACAGCTGGGGGAGAGAGGGGCAACTGAACACGGCGCTCCACCAGCCCGCGTCGGGGCCCCCACCAGACCCACCAGCAGAGGACGAGACCAGGAAGGGAGCAGCCGGGCTTCTGGGGCCAGGGATGCTGAGGCCTGAGCCTTTAAAACGGAAACCAACAACCTTCTCTGTTTAAAACCACACAACAGCTTAGTATTCAGGAACACCCGCCCTGGCCAAGTGCACGCCCTGATCTCTGTGGCCACCCTGACTGGTGGTCAGTGGAAGGTGAGGAGACGCTGAGGGCGGGGAGGGCAGCTCCGGGGCACCCACTCCGAGAAGGAGGCTGAGGCCCCAGTAGCACTGAACCAGTGTGTGTCTTGGAGCATGTTCCCAACAGGTCAACTCCGTTACAAGGGTGAGGACATGCCTCGTGAGGGGCAGAAGGGTGGCCAGCCGGGCTGTGGTCATGGAGCGGTGACTGAGTGGACACGGGAAGGCTGGGGGACAGTGGCGACCCGTTAGGGAGATGGTCAGATGTCACCACTGCCCACTTTAAACGAGCCACGTGATGAAGAGTGGACGGTGATGGAGTCTGTGCACAAAGTACAGCAGAGCAGAGGGGAGCGGGGGGGGG
>NW_006399967.1:3496445-3498622 GCF_000299155.1 Elephantulus edwardii
GGGGGGAAAGCGAGGGGGGGGCGGGCACTCACCTCCCCATGGACACCACATAGCGGGGCTCCGGCATCTGGTCATACACCTGGGGAGAGGCGGGGTGGGTTGTCAGGGCGCAGGGCTCCCCATGCTCTGGGGCCAGGCAGTGTGGCAAGGTCAGGTGGGCAGGAGTGGACTCTGGGCAGGGCTGGGGCAGAGGAAGGGGCATCTCCCTTCCAGGCACGGTCTCGGGTCTGGGATCCTGGGGAGGGGCTGCGGGCCCACCTTGCGAAGCGCAGGGGCCATCTTGTTGGTCAGCGTGCCGGCCACAATCATGACGTCGGACTGACGTGGGCTGGCGCGGAAGACCACGCCAAAGCGGTCCATGTCGTAGCGGGGCGCAGCCATGTGCATCATCTCCACCGCGCAGCAGGCCAGGCCGAAGGTCATGGGCCACAAGGAGCTCTGTGGGGGAAGGGGGCAGCTGGCCATGTCCCCAGGCCTCACAGGAACAAGCGCAGACCTCAGGTCTCTCTTCAAAAGCCCTGTCTAGCAGCTGCAACCTTGGCTCCCCATCTGCTGGTGAGACCCCACCCTGGACAGGACAAGGGGTGGTGCTCCCCCCGCCCAGTAGAGAAGCAGGTGAAAGTCACCGTTAGGGCCAGAGCGTGTCTCCTCTGCTGAAACGATGAGGTTTCCTTCCTAGGGGGTGTCCCTTCTTGGGGAGGGTCACACCCCACCAATTTGGGGTATGCTGTTGTTGTCAGGAGTCAAGGGTTGCTTCCCATGCCCCCCACTGCCCCTGGCTAGTCTTTCCAGCACAGGGGCCATCCTCTCCTGCAGACAATGGCTGGACCTAGATGGGGAGACAGGAAGTTGGCGTGCCCCCAACAGGCCTCTTGTAGCAGATGGAAGAGAGAGTGGGGACCACCAGGGAACCTGGGCCCAGTGACCCTGAGAACCAGCCCTCCTAAATAGTGACCAGAAACTCCATCTGACAGCACCACTTGCCTGCCCGTGAGCCCTATGGCCATCGGGTCAAGCGCCTACAGGGAGGGCTTTCCCACTTGGGTCCTGGACACTGTGTGGGACTGCCCACATGCCAACTCCTCCAGACAGCCCTTCAGGATTCCACCCCGTCACCTGCATCTGGTTCCTGTTCGTGTGGGTCTACTCTGAGTTGGAGGTCATCATGAGCTGACCGCCAAGGAGATGTGTAAACACAGGACAGAACTTGGGCTGCAGGATGGGGAGGGGCCACCAAACAGCCATGGACAGAGCCCACATGACCGCTGCATGAGGATGGACAGACCTGAGGGGTCAGCTTTTCCATGTTTATAGATAACTTTCTAGCAGGCACTGCAGGGTGGCCAGGTGTGTTTAGTCGATGGTCAGAGTGGGCACTGCTGAGTGGTCAGGGGTGTTAAGGGGACCGTCACAGTGGATGTGGTTGGGTGGTCAGGGGTGTGTTTAGTGGACTGTCACAGTGGACAGTGCCGGTAGCCCGTGCATTTTGAAAAGGGTTAGCACACAGTAGGCAGAGGTGCACCACACTGAGGACTAGGCATGTGGCCTGGTCTCAGGGACCCAGGTGGGCATCGACGTGAAGGGCTACTGAGGGAACTAGGACGCGTGTCTGGTCCACACAGAGGGTTGGCACCATCTGGTGCTGAGCCCAGGCGAGAGGAGGTGTCAGGATTCCCACACCTCTCCACATCACTTTGTAAAAAGCCCCAAAACAACCAGTTACATTTGCATCAAAGGAGAAATGAACAAAAACAGACAGGCGGCATCTCATGAGGGCTGACGCCAGCCAGCGGGGAGGGGAGGGATGGGGCCATGCCAGCCCGTGGGCGTTGTAATGGAGGGGAGGGGCACGCTGACTTCTGGGCTCGTGTGCAGGGCCCTGGAGTCCAGTGTGCTCTCAAGGTGCACCACGTGTGCGCGCAGGAAGTTGTCTGTGAAGACATGGGTCTGTGTCCATGCACTGTGCACACGAGTGTGTCTGTACACAGGCAGATGCACGCACGAACCCAGGTACACGCCACATTTGTGCATGCGTGTGGATAGGTAGTCTGCACACACACACACACACACACACACACACACGTGTGTTCTCATGTGTACTTGTGTACGTGACACGTGTACATGCATGGACATCTGTGTGTGAGCACAAGCCATGTGCACGTGAGTACACGTCGTGT
>NW_006399967.1:3499219-3504022 GCF_000299155.1 Elephantulus edwardii
GTGCGTTCACACCTGTGTGTAAGAGCGTCACACACACGCACAGCCGGTGTGTGTGTTGGGTGCACACAGGCTCACAGACAGCCCCACACGTGGCAGCAGGGCGGACACCGCGCTGACGAGGGGCTTACCCTGCGGGCCCAGTTGATGAGATCGTCCAGCTTGGCCACTACATACTCTCCGCGGCTGCTTGGGAACGCAGCGGGCTTGGGGACCACGGCTCCGGCCTTGGGCACTGAGGGCTGGGCACTGGGCATGGAGAAGTGCTGACTGGTCAGGGTGACAGGTGAGGAGAGTGTGGCCACCTTACCACCCTGTCCCTGGGGCCTGGCTGGAGCAGTGTCTCAGAGGGGGACATTGGGGCCCATGTCACAGAGCACGGCGCTGGGCAGTCCTAGGCTCACACCGGACCTGTAGCACCCAGCTGGGGTCAAGCATGAAAGAAGGCATGGCTGTGAGCTTGGCTGTGTTACCACGTGACGCAGCCGGGGCCTGGGCTGCAGGGGCCTGGGCAGGCTGAGGGCAGGGACCATGAGGTCAAGTACACAGCCTCAAGCCAGGAGGCCTCACCTGCTCGGGCGGTCGGCGGCTGGGCTCTGGTGGACGTCTCGGGCCCGCACAGCTGCACCAGTGCCAAAGCTGTCAGAAGGAAAACTAGAGTCAGGGACCCAAGTGTTCACGTGGCCAGGAGGTGCCCACCCTGCTGAGCACGGATCCTGACAATACCACCCTCACACCTGCCCATCCCCACCTGCAGACGCACCGTGTGGGCCGCAGCTGGCACTCAGGCCACCGGCCGGACCCTCGGAGCGCGAGCAGTCCCACACCCTGACGCTTGCCGACCTTAGTCCTATCTCTTCCCAAATACACCACAGAGATAGTCGGGCAGGGCTCACGACGGTTCTGGAACTGCACGCTGGTGGAGGCTCCCCGTGGTCACCCAACTCTGGGCTGACCTCAGGCTGTGGTCAAGCACTCTGGGTGGACCTCAGGCCCCTGCGGTCAAGCACTCCGGGCTGACCTATGGCCCCTTGTGGTCACGCACTCCGGTGGACCCCAGGCCCCTGTAGTGCAGGGACGCAGGGCAGGGCTGGACGGCAGGGCCAGCGGCACTCAGCTCCATGTGTCTGCAAACAGTTTTCCTGGCCCGTGGCCACGGCCACTGGTTTGCACACTGGATCCTGCTGTTTCTTGTGGTGTCTGTAGGCCAGTCACCAAGACCGCGTGTGGCCTGCAAAGCCAGGGGTGTTTCTCCTCTGGGCCCCGGGCTGCCCTGAGTCCCCCACCTGTCGTTTTGTCCTGTACCATCTGTTCTTCTGATTTACAGCCACACGTCCATAGTTAGAACAAAGGCAGCCCCAATATGTTCCTTCCTGGAGGCTCCAAATGTCCACTGGGGAACGCTCTGCCCTGGTTTCTGCGGCTGAGCCCTTGGTTTCAGGGTGCTCGGTGGCATGGGCATCTGTCTGTCTGGCTTGAGGAGCCTGAAGCCCACCGCCTGGGATGGGCTCCCACTGCCTTCCTGAGCTGTGACTTATATAAATTCTGGGGGTGCAGGGCCAGGCAGATGTGCACATGGGGCCTTGGCCGGCCTGCCTCTGCCAACGCAGATGGGGCCTGCGAGGAACCCCAAACCACTGACCAGGAAATGCCACATCTGCCTTGGACCAACATGTGACCCCGAGGAACATCTGCCCACATCTGCCCTAGACCGGCTGTGCGCCCCTGAGGAATATCTGCTCACATCTGCTCTGGACCCGTGTGTGGCCCCGAGGACCATCTACCATCTGCCCGGGAGCCACATGTGACTCAAGCTGGTGGCTCCTCTTGGGGTCACACAGGTCTTCATCCCACAACCCTTGGGTTGGCAGGCGCTGGGCACTCACCGTAGGCCAAGGATCTGGAGGCGGAGCAGGCCAGGAGCTGTGGAGGTAAGGGTGGGGACAGTGAGGGGCAGATGGCTGGGACACACACAAACCAAGCCAGTAACCACGGGGTCCACTCCAAGTCAGGGGGACGCTGTGTGACGGAGCAGCCCGCCCGGGGGACACTCGCTACAGCCCTTCCCCACGGCGTCAAGGCGCCCAAGCCCAGGGTCCAGGTCAGTCACTGACCTCACTAACCCCATCTCTGCGCTCAGGAGCGCTGTGTGCCCCATGCAGCTTCCAGGTGCGCCTGTCCCCTCCCAGGCCTCACCCTCCATGCCCTTGGCTGACCAAGAAGACCACCACCTCCAGGGACTCGAGGAAGCTTCTAGAGAATTCTCAAGCTGGTGGGAGGTTTTCGGGTCCACGGACTCCCCACCTGTGTCAGACTGTGTTCTGACTGGTCCTTCAGGACAGAAGCCAACACCACCTCCCTTCTGAAGGCCAGAAGGAACGGCCACGCCCTGGCCTCGGCCACCCTGCCCGCATGTGCACCTGGGTGGGGCAGGCGGCAGCTCAAGTGCCCTGGTCACCAGTCTCCCTGAAGCTTATTTGGTGAGGCCTGGCTCCCTGAGTGCCCCATGGCACTGGACAAAGCTGAGTCAGCAAACCAGAGACCACCAGGACCAGGCCAGGCTCTGGGCTGGGGACCCACAGGGGCTCAGACATACTCGCGCAGAGCCCTGTCCCCCTGCCCTGGGGGAAGCAGCCTCCCAGGCAGAGAGAGTGGCTTCACTGCATCCACACAAGAGAGAGGACTAGAGCCCCGCACGCCATCCACAGAGCAGAGGTCGGGGGACCCCTACACTGTCCACACAGGAGAGGTCGGGGCCCCCATACACCATCCACACAGCAGAGGACCAGGGCCCCACCAATCTGTCCACACAGTAGAGGACTGGGGGTCCCCTACACTGTCCACACAGCAGAGGGTGGGAGCCCCCACATCATTCAATAAGCAGAGGACCCAGGGTCCCCACACTGTCCACACAGCAGAGCAGCAGAGGACTGGAGGCTCCCATGCCGTCCACATAGAAAAGCACTCAGGACCCCCACGCCGTCCACCCAGTAGAGGACCCGATGTCCCCATGCTGTCCACACAGCAGAGGACCAGAGGCTCCCATGCCATCCAAATAGCAAAACACCTGGGGTCCCCCAGGCTGCCCACACAGCAGAGGACCCAATGTCCCCACGCTGTCCACACAGCAGAAGACCTGGTGCCCCCCATGTTGTCCACACTACAGAGGACATGGTGACCCCACACTGTCCACACAGAGAGGACCCAGGGCCCCCACGCTGTCCACACAGCAGAGGACCCAATGTCCCCACAGCAGAAGACCTGGTGGCCCCCATGTTGTCCACACTACAGAGGACATGGTGACCCCACACTACACTGTCCACACAGAGAGGACCCAGGGCCCCCACGCTGTCCACATAGCAGAGGACCCAATGTCCCCAACGCTGTCCACACAGCAGAGAGGACTCAACCCAAGCAGCTCCTTGGAGGCTCTTTGTGGAGGGAGGCCCTACACCAGGGGTCAGGGTTGCAGGTAGAGGACCCCACAGGGAAGGCCTGGGGGGAGAAAAACATTGAGGGGCCACAGGGAGACCATGAAGCACTCCCTCCTCCCAAGCCCTGGAGCTCGGGGAGCTGGCCCAAGCCCGACCTTGACCTTGCCAGGGCCCCAGCCAGCTCCCAGCTCTCCCCAAGGCACTGTGTCCTGCTGGGCAGGGAGGTGGGCGTGCGGCCATGGCCAGCCCTCCCTCCAGTGCCCCTTCGTCCCGGACTCTTGCATCTAACCAAGTGAGGTTCCCCAGGACGTGCCAGCAAGGCCTGAAGGGGACTGTGGGACCCCCCTACAGCAGACACCCTGAGCCAGGGCTCGGAACCCCAGCACACAGCTAAGGTGAGCAAGTCCTCCACTGCTAGTCCAGAGGCTGGTGGTTCAAACCAGCCAAAGGCCACTCGCCAGGACGGCCTGGCGATCTCCCGAAAGGTCACACCGTAAAACCCCCAAAGGCCACAGCTCTGCACTGTGCCCGAGGGGTCATCACAAGAGCTGGGGCAACTCCATGCCAACTAACAAGGGTCTCTGCGGACGGGCGGCCACCAAGAGGACAGAACGCAGACAGCTCCGTTCAGCCCGAGTGCGGCCATGGCGCTTCCACCCTGGCTGACCGGTCACCTCCACACCCCAAAGGCCCTCCTGGCCCCCCAGCCTGGCCACTCTGTCCTCTGGTACGGGGTGAAGGGTCACTCCGGTGGAGACCTGGCTGGGACACAGCGTGGTCAGCCAAGCCCAGGCCTGGGTTAAGGCTGTCACTGTATCAGGCAGAGGCTGCCCTTGGCCGGGAAAGCGCCCCGTCCCAGTGACCGCCCGGAGCGGCTGTGCCGGCCACCAGGGAGGAGGAGAGGCCGCGATCGCCGGCCCAACGTCCGGTTCCCGCAGCGTGACCACGGGAGCGTTTTCACTGGCCTCAGTTTGCCCACCTGTCAGATGGGCGCACAGGGCCCGGCCTCTCACCTGGAATTGCACAGGGAACTCAGGGACCCTGCCCTGCGGCCTCGAGGTCCCCCAGGTTCACCCTGACCGTGCAGACCCAGGGGGATGAAGGCCTCCAGCCCCTGCTGAGCGGTGCGGACACTCGGGGGGCTCAGGGAGACCCCAGACCCCAGACCCACTGTGCAGACACCCGGGGTCAGCGTCCCCCAAGCCCGCCGAGACCCGTCCCGAGGCTGGGGGCCTGAGTCGCGCGCCGGCCAGAAAGCGCAGCGCGGTCACCCAGCTCGTCCACTGCGTGGGGGCGCGGAGTGGACACTGGCCGCCGTGGACCAGCCCCCGGCCTCAGTGGACGAGCCTCCGCAGCGGACGAGCCCCCGGCC
>NW_006399967.1:3504449-3525906 GCF_000299155.1 Elephantulus edwardii
ACGAGCCCCGGCCCCCGTGGACGAGCCCCGGCCCCCGGCCCCCGGAGCCCGCTCACCCCACGGCGCCGCCATCTTGCCCGCGGCCTTCAGACAACCTCTGAGGTCCGTCCTCCTCCGCGCTCCGGGTCACGTGCGGCGACCTAAGAGGCCCGGCAGCGCGCGGAAACAGGAGCCTGGACCGAAGGTTCCGCCGGCCCGCGGCCGTGCGCCTCCGCCGTGCGTCCCCCCGCTCTCGGCGCTGACAGAGCCAATGCGACGCGGCAAAAGCCTCCGCAGCCCCGCTTCCTTTGCACGTGCAGGAAACAAAAGGAACCGGCGCGTCCCTGGGTGGGCTCGAACCACCAACCTTTCGGTTAACAGCCGAACGCGCTAACCGATTGCGCCACAGAGACAGCGCTGCTCGAGGAGGGCCGGCGCGGCCCTAGGAAGAGAGCTCCACCTGGCGGCGCGACGACGCGGCGAGGGGCGGAGCCGGCGGGAGCGAGGCCCTCTGCCGGCCGAGGTGGCTCAGCGGCGACAGCGTCGGGCTCAAGAGCTAGGGCTCTGCGGTTCGATCCCGCCTTTTAGGCAGTTGCGGGGGGCGGGGGCGTACGAGTGGCTTTTTTAGATTCTTCTGGCTTCATCTTCCCGGAATTTTATGCTACTTTTCTGTAATCCCTGCTTTTTGTTATCCCATTTCTCCTTGTTTATTTGGTGGGCACTTCTCTCTTTTCAAGTCCTACGTACCTTTTTAAAAAATTCTTTAAGTCCCATATATTTTTTGATTGAGGCGAACATATATATCCCTAACAACCAGTGCCCACAGAGTTTCCACGTGCACAGTTCCATGATGTCGGCTACATTTTTAAGGGGTGCACCTATCCTTGTGTCTTTGAACATAAAGCCCCCCAGGACTCCCCTCCCCACCGTGCCCCCTGGGAGCTGGTAAATGTCCAGATTTGCCCCGAATTTGCAGCTTCCCTCCAAGTTTTCCACTTATCTGTGTACTGTGTTGTCCCCTTTCCCACAGGAGACACTGAGCTGGGTGCAAGCCAGATGGGAGGGCTCGGGCAGAAGGGTCTCCTCCAAACCCCCTTTGTGCCCATGCTTCCCCCAAGCCAGGCCTCAGGACCCTTAAACCTGGGAGGTCAATGCTGGTTATGAAACAGTGAACCGAACCTCAAAACTGGCAGAATCTGCAAACACTTTGCACAAATGCAATGCTTCTCTTAACTTCCATTCCCTGTGCAGGACACATGGGGAAACTGAGGCCAGGACACGTAAGGCAGGTGAGGCGCCAGGCCCTGGTGTTGATGGAATTCCTCCTTGGGCTGGGGGTTGCGTCCAGGGCTGGGCCTAAACTCAGAGTTGTCACCAGGCCACACATAATTTTTTAAAGATCACATCTGTTTCTTTTGTCACCCTTGTTTATTGGCCAGCTCTCTGACGCTTAGCAAGTAATTGTGAAAGCACGGCCTAGATCTGCTGCACCTTAATCTCTAGACTGACACTGTTGCTTTTAAGCACTCAGGAGAGGTCCCTGACAGCAGACTTTCCCAATGCAATTGGCCTTATAGTTTCCTGACTGCTGGTGCTAAGCCGATTGTGGATTTGAGCAAGATAAAATTGTTAACAGCCTCAGTCTTTTCTCCATTTATCATGATGCTGCCAGTTGGCCTGGTGGTGGGAGTCTCTGCTTCATGTTGAGATGCAATCCATATTGAAGGCTGGCTGCCGTCCTTGACCTTCTGCAGCAAACGTTTCAGGTCTTCCTTAGTTATGGCAGGAACAGGTGTGTCATTTGTGTAACACAGGTTGTTGGTGAGTTACTCCCATCCTGACGCCACATTCTTCTCCATAAAGTCTGGCCTCCTGAATGATCTGTTCCACACAAACCAAAATATGATTCTGAGTCTGTCCCACCTGAATTTAAGCCATCCCAGGAACAGGTTTGAGGCCTTGAACACTAATGAATGAAGACTAGATGAGCTGTGGGAGGTTATCAAGAATTTCTTTCATCCATGAAGAACATAAAAGGTTGTTACAAAGGCAGAGAGGAAGAGAAGACTGAGAAGGATGTCAGAAGAGACTCTGAGCATTGCACTAGAGCGCTGAGAAGACAAAGCAAAGGGAAGAAATCAGGAAGCTACGGAGCTGAACAGGAGACTTCCAAAGGCAGCTTGGGAAGACAAAGTATTATAATGAAATGTGCAAAGAGCTGGAGTGCAGCATGGGGGTGGCTGCGTACAATCAAGTCGGAACTGACCCATAAGCTGACCCTTCGGTGGGTTTTCTGAGGCTTAGATCAGGAGCGAGATTGCCCGTCCTTCTCCCGTGGAGCAGCTGGCGGATTTGAACCGTGTGTCTTCAGGATTGCAGCGCAGCTTCTTAGCACTGCAGGACACCTTGGCCTTTCCTGCCTGTGCACGTGCTGACCCCGCCATGCTGTGAGGCTTCCTCAGCCTTTGCTAGTTGTTGGGACCTCGTTTTCAGGGGTAGTCGTGTTGAGAAACACCGACTTCTCAGTCTGTGTGATGTTTCTCTCCTGGCAGAGTTGGACTTTCCCTCTCGTGGGTCCTTAATGTGAGGAACGGTCCCTGGAGGCCAAGCTCTGCTGCCCAAGGCGCCCCTCTACTAGTTCAGATGCCCCGCAGGAGGACAAGCGACGTCACACCATGATTCACCCCCTCAGAAACCCCCTCAGGGGACAGCATGAATCAGGAAGGAAGTGCTGGCTGGGGGGGCGGGGGGCGTAACCCAAACACTGAGGGTGAAGTCGGGTGGTTGCCTGTAAAGATTCACACGTGTGAAACCTGACGGAGACTTGGCTGCAATGGATTTGGTGTCATCAGCAGCCAACTTGTTTCTGGACCTGGTCCTGCAGACAGGCAGCAGGGAATGGGTTGTGGTGGGCCGCCCTGCTGTGTGCTGTGGGGGGCTGAAGGGCTGGATTTGGGGTCCTTGTGAACGTATGGGAGCTGGGACCCACAGTGGACCCCGGTGCTACCTCTTGGTCCCCAGCCCCTCCCATGTTCAAGCTGGATGATACATGTGACTGTTACACTATGTCCATGCCCTCCCTCAGGATGTGCTGGAAATCATCCTTGTGAGTTTTGTTAATGATTCCAGCCGGGTGTGGCCCACCTCCATCTCCTTTGAGCTGTTTAAGAGCGGAGACTGGGAGAGATGAGGTCAGTGCCCGGCACATCCCCTGGAGCTGAGAGTTCTCCAGGAATCATGCACAACCACTGTTGACCTGGGTCTCACTCGGAGCATGGGTCTGTGAGAGAAGAGACTGCTCTCCATCAGAGCCTCTGGAGGCGTCAGCAGTGGGGTCCCTGTGCACTAGGCCCCCAGTGCTAGCTTGCTGCTGGGGGCCCTCGGACCCTTCCCCAGCCTGAGCCAGAGAGGGCGCTCCAATCCCAGCCCTTGGCTCCCTAACTGAGCTCCAGCCCCTCACACGTGGTCTTCACACAACAGCACTGCTGGGGGGAGAGCAGGGGCCTCGGGGCGTCAGAGGCTTCCGTCCATGTCTTCTCGGGGGTCCCTCACTCACTGAGGACGACAGGGCTGCAGGCAGAGGCCTGGGTGGAGGGGCCAGAGGCCAAGCGCCAGGCTGCTGGCAGGACACCTGAAAGTGCAGACTGGGCCTGTCTGGGCGACCCCACCCAGAGCCATCTGCCTGCACATGTGAGCCCTGGACTTGTGGGGCAGCCAGAGGCTGAGAGAATGCCACCTCCCTGGGCCTTGGAGTGGCCTGTGTGACCAGCGATGGGTGACTTGCTGAGGAGGGCCACAGGGTGAGGGGGGCTCGGGGGCTGAAGCTCAAGTGAGCCCACATCGTCGGCAGTGCTGAGGTGAAGACTGGGAACGAGTGACGCTGACCCCTCAGCTGTCCACCAGGGCGAGGCCCGAGTGCCTACAGGGCTGACCGTCTCAGGGCAGGGAGCATCCTGGGACATCAGCGGGTTAGGGCACAGTCTCTGGGAGTGGTGTTCTCACTCAGGGTCATGCTGTCTGCGGGACTCTCTGGGGACAGTGCTCCTGGCACGGCAAAGGTGAAAGCCAGGGAGGCTGATCCAGGTAGGCAGTGCCCAGGACAGCTCCTCACCATGGAGACGGCCGGCAGGCTGGTGTGAGGCAGGCGGCCAAGGGGGCCGGGGCAGGGCCCAGGCCGTTCCTGCCTCTTCCCCTTGGGAAGCTGGGATGTGCAGCCTGCTCTCCCCGCAGGCCTTACCCCATGAAGGGTAGGGGGGCAGCACAAAGAAATTCGTCTTTTTGGAACATTCTTTGCTTCCCACGCCAGCCAGGCCATCCTCCAGTCTGGAAAATAGCGTCCTGTCCCCAATACTGAGGCAGCTTCACCCCAAAGTATCCAGTCCGGGGCCTATGGCCTGCTCCCAGCAGCTGAGTGCATTCCCAAAGCAACCTGGAGCCGGGGAAGGCAGGCTTTGGGGGCCCAGGGCATGAGTGCTCCACGAAGGTGGGTGTTTAAACAGCCCCCCAGCACCCTCTGAACAGGGACCTGAGGGACCCCCGCCATAGAATCGGGGCTGCTTTACCAACATGACATCAACTCCCCCACCCTACCAACCGCAAACCGTGGGTGCAGCTGGGAAAAACCAGAGAGACTTCTGAAAAGGCTTTTAATTCGCAAGGCAAGAGCATGGCTGGTGACAGATGAGACAGCAAACACTTCACAGGGACGGGGTGGCCCGCAGAGTCCCGGGGAGTGGAGTCCCCAGCCAGTCGGGGGACAGCCTGTGGTTCCCAGGGGGCCAGGTGTAAGGCAGCACCCTCAGGTGTGATGCAGGGGCGACCAGCCAGTCTTCTCAGAAGGACGGTGAGCGGCCGGCCCCACAGGGCGCCTCCCTCTGCCCCAGCACCCCCTTCCGGGGCTTTTACCACAGTCGGGATAAAACAAGACCAAGGGGGCGGAGTGATGGCGCTGGAAGAGAGGCCTCGGAGCCCGATCTCCTGACAGACCATGCTCACCCTCACCGTCTTCCTCAGAGACAGTGTCTCTCGACGACAACTAGCCTGTCACCTCACGCCCATCTCAAACACAGCCACTGGGTAAGGGGATCTTCCCGCCACAGACCCAGAGGCTGGCAGGACCCCGTGGTGGGTGTGGGAGAAACCATTCACCCAGACAGCCGTGGAGCTGGCCAGGACACAGCCAGCGGGTTGGGATGACCTGCTCAGGGAGGGACTCCCGCAAGCCTGCCCGCCTCCAGACACGGTCTCTGCTCTCCTGGCCCACGTTCGGGGCGCCCTCCAAGCTCCAAAGGCTCATCTTTGGCGGCGTGACCCCACAGTGCACGGCTGAGGGTGGGCCAGCCATGTCGGGACACCTCTCCTCTGTCGCGACTCCGTGACGACAGGGAGGGCCCACGGACGGAGAGCAGCCGGAGGTAATGCCCAGCGGCCACCGCCCATGCCAGACGGGGGCACGGGGCTTTGGTTTCACCTCTTTATAGGTTAAGTGTTTTTTTTATATATATACAAAGAAAAAAAACATGACAGCGGTAAAAGTAAACTCCAGAACCTTCTGAAGGGGAAAGCACGTACAAAGGGGGGAGAGGCACGGAAAGCGAGCAGGCGCCCCACCGACCAGACACCCTGGGACGCCTGCTCTGCTTTTTAATACAAAACGGGCTGCAGCACACAGGTCCAGGCATCAACAGGGAAGGGAGGGCGGGTGGCAGGGGTGCCAACCTGGGCCGCCTGCTGTCACCGGCGGGACCTCGCTGGCGGAGTCCCGGATGCCGAGGTGCAGGCCCGTCACCGGCGCCGCCGACTCCTCTCCTCCAGAAGCTGCTTGTCAAATATCTCCTTCTCCCTTCAGGAATCAGAAGCAAGACTTGAGGTCAGCCATCCGCCATCGCATGGGAGCGCCCCCACCAAGGGCCCGCCTGCCCGGAGAAGGGGCAGTGCCAGCATGGTGCCCCGCGCACGCCGGTCGGTTCATGCACTCCTAGTCGGTGCTTCAGCTCCAACAAGAGTTAACAAAGCCGTTACTTGTAACTGTGGCCTCATCGGGCTCCTCTGGGAGCGACGACCAGCTCAGGGACACAGCCCAGGGACCTTGGTCTGCAAGTCCAGCAGTGACAATCAATTAACTTGACAACTCGGCAGAGGACACAGACCGCAGCACGGACAGCACAAGGCAGCCCACAGCGCTGGGTGCCAAGCGCACCCCCCGGCTGGCGTGAGAGCCTGGCACCACGAGGGGGATGGCTCCACGGCTGCCTTCAAAATTGAGGACAGAAGCTGGGTGGGCGAAGCTCCCCGCACTGAATCTGGACCACGTCCCCTGTTTAATGAGGCAGCGGCTGCACGGTCACTCTAATTAACCTCAGAGATACAGCGTGGCTGGCCCACAGCTCGGGGGGATGCCAGCAGCAGGCAATGCTGCCCAGCACCCACAGGGCCTTCGTAGCCAGCCGCTCCACTCAACAGGAAAAAAGCGACAAGGCAGCTCCCGGCGGAACGTTCAAGTGTCCTGGGGTCTGCTCCCTAGGCTCCCCCACCGTCTGCGTATCAGGGTGCCAGAGCAGACCACCAAGGCCGTGAGAGTTCAATGCCCAACGCTGCAGCCAGACCGAGTGTTCTCTGGTAGGGCCTTTCTGAAATCTTGGCTCCTAGCTCACTCCACCGTGTCCCCAAATATGCACCAAACATACTCCACGATGCCTCCACAACATGCAAATCCATGTCCATGTTGTAAACTCACCCCACTACACCCTGAAACCCCATCAATATGCCCTACACTCAACCCTCTGTGGCCCCACCCAACGGTGCCCCCTCCCTGCTGCTGGACGCCTGGGCCCTGCTGCCCACTGCACGGCAGCTTGCACTCCAGCCCTCCCTCAGGCCCTTCCCACGGGCCCTCCGCAGGCACTGGGGTGGTGGGTGTGTGTCTCTGTGGCCAGTGGAGGCTTGGCACTTGGCATGCCGCCCTGTCTGGAGACCCTCTCCTCCGAGTCACATTAGTGTCCTGACAGCAGCGGCCCCGTGGCCCCGCCTGGCTTCCACACGCCTGGCAGCGCGCCCAGAGACAGGATTAGGGGCTCCTGGGCCCAAACCCAAGGGCGGCCAACAAGCCAAGCGAGAGAGACATCTTGATTGTAGCTTTATTCCATGTGGCAGGACCTGGCGGTGCTGATCACCCTGTGAGCAAAATGACCTGGGGCCGGGGGACAAAGTCTGAGGGCCTTGACAAGAGATTAAGGGTGGACCTGGCCCGGCACGTGTCTGGCGGCCAGCCCTCCGGCCGGCACCGGGTACAGACACCCTGTCTGCGTCTGACCACCTGGCTCACCGCCTGCCCGATCAACACTTCTGAGTTTCGGCAGCAGGTGCAGTGGAGGGGCACCTAGACTGACCTGAGTGGGGGAAGCCAGTGCTGACCCTCATGTTATGACTACCAGCCCGCAGGAAACGGGCCCTGCAGACAAACAACCAGGAGACAGGGGTGGTGGGGTGGGTGGGGGTGGGGGTGTGCGTAGCTGTGATGACCTCAAATCCCCAAGGCCTTAGTCACCATCACATTTTCAAAGTGCACACACAGCAGGACTGTGACAGCCCCAGGGGGCCGGGCTGGGCAGGGACTGTGCAGTGTGGGGGCGGGTAAGGACTGTGTGGATGGCAGGGGGAGGAGGGCTTGAGGGAGGTGGTGCAGGCGGGGACCATGCAAACAGCACACGGGCGGGGGGAGCCAGGCAGGGACCGTGTGGACGGCAGGGTGGGGGGTGTTGGGGAGCACAGGGACCGTGCGGACAGCATGGGGGTGGGGCAAGCAGGGACCATGTGGACGGCGGGGAGGCGGGGAGCCAGGCAGGGACCGTGTGGACGGCAGGGTGGGGGGTGTTGGGGAGCACAGGGACCGTGCGGACAGCATGGGGGTGGGGCAAGCAGGGACCATGTGGACGGCGGGGAGGCGGGGAGCCAGGCAGGGACCGTGTGGACGGCAGGGTGGGGGGTGTTGGGGAGCACAGGGACCATGCGGACAGCATGGGGGTGGGGCAGGCAGGGACCATGTGGATGGTGAGGAGGCGTTGGGGAGCGCAGGCGGGGACCGTGTGGACAGCAAGGGGGACAGCAAGGACTGTGTGGATTACACTGGGGGGGTGGTGGGCATGCAGACGGTGGAGGGAGGAGCGGGCAGGGACCGTACGGCCGGTGCACCGGCTGCTGGCGGCAGGAAATGGAACGTGCTGGGCTCACTCCCGGGCCTCCGGTGATGGCCGTGCAGCGAGCCGAGGTGCGCCCTGGTGAAGTCGTGATTTTGCTAACATTTTAACATTTCCACACTTCCACACGGCAGGGCTCGGAAGGGGCTGGGCGGCCTACCGGTAGCTGAGAGACGGTCCTCGGACGTACTTCTCTTCCGCCGTCTTGTAGTCAACCTCGTCCACCGCAGCAATGGCACAGATAATGGCCTGCAAGAGGACCAGCGGGACTCAGGCCGGGTGGCCTAGCGCAGGGACACATCCCGGCCCCAGCCTGGCCTGTGAACCCCAGCTTGTGTCAAATCGTCTTGTCTCAGTCACCCCATTATCTGGGGGACTGGAAGCCATAGACTAAGAGGTGGGATCCTTCCCATCACGTTTTTCCTAAACCTGAAAGTTTATGGCAAACAGGGAAAAGGTGTGACACCGTGGACGGCCTGAGCCCCCACAGGCGGCGAGACAGAGCGGCTGCTGCTGCAGTTCCCACGGCTGCGCACTGGCCGAGCTGATGGCGGGGTCCCCTCCGGGTGAGGCCTGGTGACCATGGCCCTGGCCTTCTATGGGGCCACAGCTGGTCCTGCTGAGGGGCTGAGGTGTCCTCAGCCTTCCCGCCTGGACTGTGAGAACCACGGCCCCGTGAGCAGGAGCCCGTCTCCAGCTGTACACAGGGAAGTGTGGATAGGTTTAAAAATCAAGCTGCTATTCTTTCTTTTCCCACAACCAAGCAGAGGGCCTCCCAGTGAGGTGCCGCCTCCTGCCAGGAGGGTGCAGGGCTGCCAGCCTGTCTGTGTCCAGACCTCTGAGCACCCAGGCCAGGCTGAGGCCCCACTGTCACCACGGGGTCCCAGGCAGCCGATGGGAACTTCCCGCAGGGGCTTCTCTGCTGACTTACAGAAGACCGCCAGGCTTTCTTTTGTGGACTGAGTTTGAACCACCAACCCTTCCATCAGCAGCCCCGCCTCACCCAGGACTCCCCAAGTCTGTGCCCACTGAAGCCAAAGCTCCCTCCACTCAAGGCACCTGCTAACCTCACGCCTGGGCGAGGCTCGGCCTCTGATCAGGGCCCAGAGCCCACTAGTCAGGCAGCCTGGGCAGCTGGGGTCACACCCCAAGACACCTCCTCAGGGCTCCCAGCACACAGGCTGGACCACTGCTCCCCAGTCCTGGGCCTCAGGAGCCTGTACCTCCAGCAGCGAGCACCCTAACTCCAGGACTGTTCCCATTCCCCACTCTGGCCAGTGCACCCCCATCCCTGGGCGCCGCACCTCGGGCAGCAGCACGTCCAGGATGAAGCGGATGGGGTCCCCGTGCAGGCGTGTCAGGGCGGTGCTGCCCGTGTCCTGGTAGACGCCCTGCAGGTACTTCACCACCAGGTCCAGCTGCTCCTCGTCCTCCAGGTACGTCTCCACGCAGGTCATGTACTGGCTGGAGCTCAGGAAGGTCTTGAGCCAGCGCGACGGCTTCTGGCTCCTGAGGATGGCGTGCAGGTGGCTCTCGGCGCCCCGGGCCTTCACGATGTACTCCACCAGCTTCCGGTTGGCGCGGTCTCGGGCTGCCCGGGACCGGTCTGGGAGCACCTTGCGGCAGGGCGGGCTGTGGGGCTGGGGGCTGGCGGCCTCGGGCTCCTCGGGGTCCACCCCACTCAGCTGAGGGAAGGTGGCCCCCAGGACGTCCTGCTGGATGGACTTGCGCACGGGGTAGCCTGTGGAGAAGCACAAGCAGCTGTGCATGGACGCAGCCCAGGCGGGGAGCTCGGGGCCAGCTCACGGGTCCAGGGGCCCTCCATGTGCAGGCGCCACTTTGCCCCGCACCCAGCCCTGTCCAGGCCTGAGACCTGATGTCTGTCCACTACAGCCAGTGATGGGAACCGAGGAAGGGAACGGGAGACAAGAAGGAGCACACGCTTTCGGGGTGTCGTCACTGTCACCGAGGGGTGAGGTCCACCCTATTCTCTTTCAGCCCAAGTAAAAACACACACAGGACAGAAGCAGTGGGGGGTCCCGAGGGCGGGCATGGGGGAGGATGGTTGGGAGGCCAGGGAGGCGGCGTCTTCCCGGACAGCCTGACCCTGGAGCTGCAGCACACACGGCTGAGACATGAGGTCACTATGACAGACCACAGGCATGGCTGCACTGCCCGAGACCCCGCGCCTGGGAAGGGACTTGTGGTCACAGCTCCCCGTGACAATGCTGGTGGCTGGCCCCGACCCTGAGCCGCCCAGAGCCCAGAGGGAGGTGGTGGCTGGAGATGGCCCCTGGGACTCACTTATGTCCGCAGCGTAGTATTCCAGGAACGAGCCGGTGAATGAGCCACACCCTGCCAACAGGAGGGGGGCTGTGTGTCAAGGGGATGCCCACCCAGGCCCCGCTAACACACCCTGCAGTGTCCTTCTAACACGGCTGACCACACAGGACACAGCTGGCCAATGTCTGGGGTACAGGCCCCAGGTCACCTGCAAAGGCCAGGCTGGCTTACTCTTGGCAGTCAATGTCACCATGAATGCTCAAGGCTGGGGGAGGGAGAGGCGCTCCATGGGGCACTCAGGCAAGGGTGGACCCCACAAGGCAGGGGGATCAGTGGACGGGACAGTCTGGGGCCTGAGGGTGCCGTGTGCCCACCCCTGCCCCATCCCCTGTGGGCCCCACGCACCTAGCCGGACCCTGTAGTCGGTGATGAGGGCCACACACCATCCAACAGCCTGCTCGAAGTCCTGCTTGGCCTCGTGCTACGGCAGAGGGGACGACAGTGTCAGCAGGGCGGCCCCGTCGGGAGGCAACAGTCTTTGCTTTTGTACTCGCTCTGCAAACGGCCACCAGCCACCTCTGACCCCTGAGGGCTGGACCCAAGGAGGCAGCCAAGAGTAGGCCAGGCCTCGTGGGGCCCCCGAAGACAGCCAGGGCCGGCTGTCTAGGCTTCTCTGACCAGTCCCCAAGCCTGGGCATCTCCCTCCTGGCCCTCAGCCCCAGGCTTTGTGAGAATGTCTCAGGGCCTGAGAGATGGACAGGAGTTGGCGAGGAGTCCTTTTACACATCACTGCTACAAGTGGGGTGCTGAGCACAGGTTAGAGACAGTGGTGGCAGACTGAGCCGCTTCACAAGGCACTTCAAACACCCACATCAAGGTCAGAACTCGGGACCACTCAGGGTCAGTCGGCCAAACACTGGAACCCAATCCAAACTTGCAAGGCAGCAGCTGCTTTCTTCCCGCAGAGCAGGGACCAGAGGGACTCCTGGGCCACCTCCACCTCACACCCCGTGACCTCCCGCAGTGGGGACCTGAGGGCACCCTTGTTCCCAGGGCAGCTAACAAAATTCAAGGCAGTGACCCCCAAAAGGGACCACGCAAAGCCAGGTGAGAGGTCAGCCTCCCATGGACACAAAAGCAGCCAGGGGTCACTGACTTGCAGAGGATAAACAGACCCGTCCCGACAGAAGCCCCAAAGCAGCCGAGCGTCCTACCAGCAGGACCTGCTTCTCCTTGCAGTCAAAGTGCTTCAGTCTCCGGAGAGACACAGTGATGCTGCCGGGCAGAGAGGGGCTCGGTCAGCAGCCACCTGGGCTCAGGGTGCCCCCGGCAGCTCCTCGCCCCTCACTCAGGCCTGTCTGTCAGGGAAGCTGTGCTGGCGATGGCCGAGGTGCTGTGTCCTTGGACAGGACAGCCAGTGGGCTGCAGGTGGGGCTGTCCGGGGACCTGGGAGCTGCCCACTCGCTGTCACACCCACAGCCACCAGCAGGAGGACGTGTCTGCCTAGGAGCCACAGCCCAGGCAGTGGCCGCTGCCCTGGAGGACCTGCTGGCCGCCCACCGGCCCCTTCCGGGCTGGAGAGCTGCTGCTATGATAGAACGTGGCCACAACAGATAGAAACGAGGGACTGACCTGCCCATGACTCTCCAGCAGGTGACAAGAAGATGGCCACAGGCAAGAGCTGGCCTGACTCCAGATCAAGCCCGTGAGGGTGGCCCCACGCCTGGCCGGGCAGGGCCACTGCCCGCTGACTGAGGGCTCTCTAGTTGGCTGGGGCCTGAGGCAGCACAGACTTTCAGCTGAGCTCAGCCCCTGCCCTCTAACTCCTGCCCTGCCTGGACCACTCCTGGCTTGCTGGGGACGCTCTGACTGCGGGGGGTGCCCACTAACTGCCTCCCCGTCCGCAGTGGCTGGTTCCGAGGTGTGCTGGGGGGGCCCTTCTGGAAAAGCAGGGGAGGGGAGTTTACCCTCTCCCTTTCGGGTTCATGTTTCCTTCTATGAAGAGCACACTTGCTTTCTTATCTCGTCGCCTGAGGCTTTTGACCTGTTAGCAAATCCACAAAAACAGAAGTCAAGAACAAAGAGGCAGCTGTGGCTTCTGAACGACCCTTCCCCACACCCCTTAGTTTTGCCATGGACTCCTGACACCTCTGGAAAGAAACAGTGTGGGGGGGACCTGACAGCGCACGGCTCTGGGACTCCATGGCTGTGACCTTTCTGAGACAGCTTGAGCACACGGGCTGATGGCCGTTACTGGGTTCTCTCGATGTTCGGTTTGCCTATTACTTGTGAACAGCTAACAGCTAACAAGAGTCCTTCAAACCAGCCAGAGAATTCTGAGAGAAGACATTTTAGAAGTCCTTTTTAACCCTCTACACTGGCCTTCTGACTCTTCCTATTTGGACGTGCGAAGGACGGTTGGTGTCTTGTCACTTTCGCTGAAATGTAGCTCTTTCTCTGGTTTCTTCACGGACGGGGCAGCTCCTCCAGCTCCGCTGCCCCTCCAGCCTCCCCGTCTGCCTTCTGAGGGCCCGGTGGCCAGTCCCCTCTGGTCTTCCAGAGCAGGGCGAGCTGTGGGAGGTGCAGTGCCATGCCCGGACCCCCGGGAAATGCCAGGTGAACCTGCGCCCGGGACCTCACTCAGCCGCGTCTCCTCCTTGAACCCTGGCCACACGGCCTCGTCAGGAGATGAGACAAAGCCCCCGGCCTCTGCCAGGTGGACTCTGACTCAGCTGCCGCGGAGGACAAGCTGCCACAGAGGATGGAGCGTAACTGACAACAGGGCTTCCGAAGGGGGAGGCCTCAACTGAAGGTGATGGCCTCATCTGTCTACCAGGAGCAACTAGAAGACTTGAACCATTAGCCTTCAGACTGGCAAGCCAGGGCTTTAACTGCTCTGTGAGAAGGGATCCCAGAGGACTGACAGAACAGAGGGGCTGGAAAGATCTAGAAAACGGTGCCACCTGGGGGAGAGAGGAAGATGTGGGGACCTATCAGGAAGCTAGCTTGCAAAGGAGGATGGAGCAGGACCCCAAATAAGCCCAGCACCCTTATGACCAGGCCAAGAGATGCCCCTCAAATCTCTGGGATGCAGCCATGCATCTTGATTTAATCTACAAGTCTATTTAAGCTGCGTCTTTTTATCTGGAAAGTACTTTATGGATTTAAGATGTATCTTTCCTGCAGTCAGGCATACACAAGACAAAGGGCTCAGGCACTGGGCACTCGTAAGAGATTGACAAAACCAGCAAAATCTGCTCAAATTGACTGAGTTAAAACAAATTAAAGAGATGCAACTGAGCAGCCAACGCCTTGACAAAGTCAGGAGGACAAAGGCGAAGCGGAGAGCAGACCGACAGGAGGACACTGCCACCTTCCCCAGCCCCAGCCCCAGTGCAGGAAACAAAGCCGAGGTCTTGGCCGCCCACGGCTGCCCAGGGACCGGCCGCTCGCTGACTCAAACAGAAACCCTCAAGACTGGGCGGGAGCGAGAAGGCACACTGTCCAGTCCTCCCCCGCTCCAGCTGCTAGGGTAGCACTTGACCTACAAATTGTATCCAAAGAAGAAACTCCCCTTCCTCAGTTAAATGTGCCGAGAACTCCATCTCCCTCCGTGAACAAAGCAATCGGTGCTAATCCCAGCTAAGCTGCCCGAGGTCCGAGCAGACAGACCCTCCTCGGGCGCAAGGACGCTTACCACTGCGGGCCAGAACGGGTACTTCTGGTACTTGAGCCAGACCAGCATGCCCACCTCAAACGAACGTGGTTCTAGGATTCAAAAGACAAAACCAGAAGGGCCGAACAGACAGGTGAGCTGCAAGGACAGTGGCTGTGTGACCGAGATGGGGAGTCCACCAGCAGGACCCCAGACCCGGCCCAGCAATACGCTACAACACAGCTGCAGGCGGAGGGGGACGGACAAGCTGCGCAGGAAAAAACTGCTGCGCGCCTGACACCGTCCTGCGAGGCTCCTGTGAGGCCCCGGTCACTCCGCTGTTGGCAAAGAACGGGGAGCATCTGAGGGTCTGTGCGCAAGTGAGGCCAGAGAAGGGGCAGCCGGGAAACGCAGGCAGCTGCCCCATCGGAAGAGCCCCCAGGCCTGAGGAGAGGTGGCTGTCCCCACAGAACAAAGGGCTCAGCCACGGGGACAGCCAGCACCCAGGTCGGCCGGGAGACACAGGACACCCCACTGCACCCCAACAGGCTGCTACCTCAAAGTGTGCAGTGTGAGGCTGGAGAGGGCTGATGAGGGGGGCCTGTGTGTGCGAGGCTGGGGAGTTGGGGGAGACGGGTTCTGAAGATGGGAGAGCCCATGCAGTGAAGTGGGCTTGGGGAAGACTGCTGTGTGGATCCAAGGCCGGGAGCCCGAGCAGAGGAGAGGCCAGGAAACCTTGTCCTGTGAGGAGGTGGCAAGGTCAGGCACCCCAGGAATCTACTGGGGGACAGTGTGGGTGGAATTATCTGCCTGGAAAATGGGGGAGGTTTCTGTCAATTCAGTTCTCAAGCACGGGTCGCATGCGAACCATTTCCATTCCCAGCAGACAACATGGACCTTGGAGACTTGTAGGCAGGGTACCCCCCGTGAGCAGCAACCGGTATTCCTAAAAGTGACCAGAAGTCCAGGTCACCACCAATAGGACAGAGGATGCCACACACTGGATGGAAGGCAGTGGAGGCTGCGGGGAGAAAAGAACCACTAACAAGATGATCACTTGTGCGTCAATGAACACACACACACACACACATACACACACACACACACACAGTCTGTGGGGCGAAAATAACCAAAAATAACCGCTAACAAGATGGTCACGTGTGCGTGAACGAACACGCACACACACGAAGGCTGCGGGGTGAAAAGAACCACTAACAAGATGGTCACGTGTGCGTGAATGAACACAGACACACACACACACACACACACATCCACGTACACGTATACTTTTAGGAATGTGTGTGTGTCCATGCACGCACCCCGCCCCACCATGTGCACACAGGATGTACACACTTCAGCAAGAGCTGACCACACCAGGGGAAGGTGCCAATGCCCAGTTCTTGGGTATGATCCTGTCCTACAGTCACATGAGAGCCACCTCCGGGGTCAGGGCTGGGGGACCATCTCCACTGTGAGTCTGTAATTTTTTACAAGTAAAAAGGTATAAAAACATAAAAGTCCATCACACCAGAAGGCTCGCTGGGCGTGCTGCATGGTATGTAAATTACAGCTCAACAGAGGGACTGGGAAACCCACACGCGGCAACTCAGCCATCACCAAGCTCGCCGAGGCAGGAATCTGAAACCTCACTGTCTCCCACGTACGGAGCTGCCTGCACTCTGTTCATGTCTCCAAGTCCGTGTGCTGCCCAGAGCCGAGGGGGCTGGGAGGAGGGCGGTGCTGGGATCGGGCCGGCGCCTGCCCTCGGCGGGGCACAGACCTAAGCCAGGGCCAGCTCACCATCGCGGCAGCAGCCAGGGTGCCCCAACAGCTCGGGGGTCATAACAACCACAGGTTCACCTACCGTGATACAGCAGGATTCTGGGGGGCTCTTCTTCCTCTTCATCTTCCTCCAGGACAGAATCAAGGGGACTCAACTCCACGGACCCCTCAGAAGATTGGTGGCCTGGCGACAAGGCAGAGCGTTACTGTCCTGACCTGTCCTGGGGAAGCTTCGCTGTGCAGCCTGCAGTGCGACGGGCCGTGCACACCAAGGGCTCCGGCTGCGAGTTCAAACAGGGCCACTTCTTTTAAAAGGCCTTTGAAGAAAACGCTCGAGGGAAAGGACCCTCTTGGAGCTTCTTGAAGGAACGGGGGCACCGCAGTGGCTGGCTTGTTCCCTGTGGTGGTGGGGAGTGGGTGTCGAGAACCCCCACTAAGGAACGGGCATGGACTTGGCTACGTTCCTTTCAGAAAACAACAAAATGCCACCTCCTGACAGGCTCTGAGGAGACCCCCAGGGAGGGGAGATGGACCGAGGCGCTGAGGGTCAGGGGTGTGCCATGCAGCAACTGAAATCTCAGAATTAGCATTTCAAAAACATCTGGCGACATGAGGCAAAAATGGGGACAATCCCAGAAATGTAAGCCAGGCGCACTAACTGCCCGAGACTCTGGGCTGCCGCCGTCGCCGCCAAGCACCCCCACCGCTCAGCTTTCCCCCGACTCGCTCCGCTAAGCTCCGGACAGAGTCCCTGGTTCTCTCCAGTCCTAAGCCAGACCCCCGGGGTGGAGGCTGGGCAAGCAGTGCAGCAGGCTAGGGAGCTGCCCCGGGCGCCCGCTGGCCACAAGTCAGGACCTGCTCACAAAGGCAGGGGCCCGCCAGGAGGGTTACCTTCCTCTGCCTTCTCCGGCTCCGGGGGGTGGGGCTCGGAGGCGTGCCTGGCACTGTGTGGGGCCACGCACCCCGCGGGCTCCGGCTCCTCCAGGCGCAGCCTCTTCGCTGGGACCTCTCTGGGGTCAGGGCAGTTTGGCCAGTGGGCCGGCGTCTCCTGGCAGGACTCACTTGTCTTCTGTCGCCAAGCTGAGAGAGCAGGGGCCCCCCCACTGGTGACCCAAGGCTCTCTGACCTCTGACAGTGTGTTGTCCCCCCGGCCCCAGAGCGTGAAGCCAGGACAGGGGCTGCCCGCCCTCTTACTCTCGTTCTCCTTGCTTGCTTCGGGTGAAGACCCACTGTGCGGAGAGCTGGGGCTGGGAGCCGGGGTTCTTCGGAGGGTCTGCGATCGGCCTCTGCCCCGTGACCCCAGCCTGCCCGCCTCGAGTGAGGTCAGTGGACAGCCTGGGACCCCAGGCTCCTTTTCCGAAGGGGACGCACTCAGCAGGCTGTGCACAGCTCGCCCTCTCCGTCCAGGTGGGGACCGGCCCAAAGCGCCGTCAGGGAGGAGACCAAGCGCCAGGTCCGCAGGCTGCGGGCTCGGGGCCGGGGCTGCCCTGCCTCCCCCGGCCGCGCCGTCTGGACTCGAGGCGGCCGCCTCGTTGAGAACGTCCAGGGCCACTCGCAGCGAGCGTCTGTAGGCCAGCTCCTCCAGGGCGGGGGCCGGGGCCTCATTCTGGGAGGCTGTGGGGACAGATAATGCCTGGTGATGCCGGGGCCGGGGCCGAGCGAGCGCAGCCGAGTTTACTGCTAAACACAGGAAGGGAATTGCTGCTGCTCAGGGACATTTTCCCAAGAAAGGACAAGCTACAGAGCTGACACCGGTCCCGCCAACTCCTTACTTCAAAAGAAAAGAAAGGGGGAAGAACACCAAAACCCCAAATCCATCCACCTTAACCTCACTGGTTACAAAGATAACGTCCGCCGAGTTACAAAACAATGTCCCTGCACAAAACGCATTCAAATGTTTTGCAAATCCTCTCTGGGCCTTACAATTTCAAATTCCATCAGGGTCAATAAAGCCCAAAGCCCACAAAATAAAGAGCTCCGGTGGCGATGCCGGCCTGGCTGGGGGGGCGGGTGCCGGGACCCCTGATGAAAAAGGCCCATTGTAGGCTGGGCTGCTCTGCGAGGGCCTTGCAGCGCCCGGGCCCTCCCGGCCTGCGCCCCCACTGCAGCTGTTTTATTTATTCATTCCCATACAGATAGGGTGCGACTTATTTGAACAAGATGATGGATGCAATATCGCCACTCAGCAGGCATCATACCTCCATCAAAACAGCATTTCACCCCATTTCATGTGAAAGGCGCTCACCCCCCACCCAGACTTGAGGAACAATGAGACGGCACTGGGAGGAGGTGTGGGAACCACCTCCCCCAAATGCTCGGCCGGACCCAGCCTGAAACAATAGTGGCATTTCTGGATCAACATGCAGACAGGCCAGATTTCAGACACACCGTTGGAAGGGAGGCATTCCAGACCAGAGTTTTTACAGATCGGAGTTAGCTTTGCAATCAGAATAAACTTTTTCGATTAGGTTCACCAACTCCACCTAGGTGAGTGAGGTGACACGGTGTCAGGCGTGTATGACACAGGCCGCCTGTTTGCTGGGGAGAAGGGGGTCACACCAACCTCACCTCTAAGAAGCTAAGAGGAAGAGAGCAAAGATACGAGGATGAGGCGAAGACTCCAGAGACCGCTGCTGGCTCCTGGGGACTCCAGTCTCCCACATCAGACACACAGAATCACCTGCCTTCTAGCTGGGGGTGAGACCCCACCACACAGAGAAACACCTCCCAAGCTTATGGGGAGAAAGGGACTAGCAGGAGACGCAGCTGCTTTCTCCAGGACAGAGACGTAGGGCAGCGTGGCCATTTACCAGCAGCCTGCCTGGGGGTCAAGCAGCCGTCAGCTCTGGGGGCACCTTCTGCAAGACTTTAGGAAAAAATAGTCTATTTTGCTCCTCAGATTCTAGTACAGAGAAGACAAAACCTCAGTGGTGGAGGGAATGCCCAGCTGGAGACGTGAGCCCTGAAGCTCTCCCAAGCGGCTCCTCGAAGCTTACCTAGCAAGGAAGCAATGTCTTCAATCTGAGACTTCGACAAGCTCTGCACTCCTGAGCTTCTCACCTGAATTCTGCAGAGACACAGACAGCTGTTATCCCCCACCAGCCGGGGCCACCAAGCCATCCTCAAACGTGTTTTCCTTTAGACAAAAGAATTAAATTCGTTTTCCGCCCTCTCAACCTTCCACTCAAACCTAAAGTCACACTCAACTAGGAATTCACATGCCTGAGGTCAGAGGCAGCAAGGACTCTGTGAGGTGGCTTCTCCCACCTCCTTTCTTTCTCCTTTTAAGAGAGAAAAAAAGGCTGGCTGGATTGAAGAGTAGAAATGAATTCAAATTGTGACTTTTACAAGGCAAATCCTACTTTCAACTGCACAAATAAGTCCTTTGTTAGATTTTCAGAGTCGGATGATAGTGTCACTAAAAGCTGTTTACAGCCCAGCAGGTGTGTCTTAGTTTAAAAGGGTGATCACTCCTTTTAAACTCAAGTATTCAATTACCTTCCCAGCTGCAGGGAGAGCGTACAACCCAGTGAGCTTTCGAAGCAGCTCTGAAGACGCAGCTCCCAGTGCAGACCAGGGCAGGGCAAGCAACCTGGGGCTGCCCAGCGACTGCTTAGCCGGGGCGCCTGCCGTGTGGAGCCGGGCACTCTCACATCACACAGGTCAGCACCACTGCCCACATGAAGTGGGCATCCTTGTCAGCGGCCGCCGACGTGAGGCCGTCGGGAGCAGCAGCCACAGCGTGGAGCTGGCCGATCGCGGTGGCTGCGTCCTGGACCTGCTGAACAAGCGGTCACTCACCGAGCGGCCTCACTCACCGAGTGCCCGGCTTGAGAGCCAGACATTTCAAAAGTGACTGACTGTCACACAGCTTTCTGACGAGGGGAGGAAACAAAACAAAATGAAATGAAAAGTGTGCAGATTTGTGGCAAGGGACTATCCCTATTTAAGCTCAAATAGTTGGCCTTGGGGTAGTGATCTGTATTTTTGTTGTTCTTTCTCACAAAATGGCTTGTACAGATTTTCAGTCTCCAAACTGATGAGAAATCAGAAGGACTGTTTTCTTCATAACAAGGTACCTGACATGTGAATTCATCTTCCCCCCCCCATCAGAAATCTCATATAATAAAAAAGAGAGGAGGAATGAACCCGTAAAACTTAACTTTTCATCTAGGGAGAGGATTTGCACATCTAGAAAAAAATCCTTTTTTCTCTTATTTTTTGTTGGAGTCTCGGTTCTGGACAAAACCTACGTTAAGAAAATAAAACACACACACAATTCTTGTTATTTCTACAGTTGACTAAGGAAGACGCAGAGACAGCGTACGAGTACCAAGCCAGTGATACTTCAAGTGTGAACCGTAGGAGTCCAGAGCTACTGGGGGTCAAGTGCACCGAAGTCACACACCAGGGCAGCCTGGAGGACAAGCGGTCACTGAGGGGCAGGGGGACTTGGCCGGACCGCAGGACCCTGGCCTCCAGCTGGGCACTCTTCCCACGGCCCTGGTGGACGACAGCCTGAGATGCTGGCTTCCCACCGCCCGGCTCCCTGCCAGCTCGTTCCCGGAGGGACAGCCCGAGACGTCTTTTTCCGCCTGATTCATGTTTTTAAGTGTGAAACACACACTTCTGGAGGTGTAAACCTTGGAAGAGCTAGACTACGACGCTGTTAGGCGGGCCGGGTGGGTGCCAGGGTTTCGGCCTCAATTACTGCACCCAAAGGCCAGCGCAGCTGTTTCCCTGATCAAGGTTTTGCTTGTCACCCGAAAGCCACTTCCACTCCTGGCATTACACCCGGCTGTCACCTTGGCCGGCCACCATCGCCTCTTCCATCTGCAGAGGACATACTGGGCGTCCGTCATGACCGGCGCTCGGATGGCGATGTGCCCTGCAAGGCAACGTGCACGCTGCTTCAGACCAGGGCTGCTGGCCACCCTCAAGGACAAGGGTCAGCTCGGCTGGCCACCCGCACCGCGATGCTCAAGGCGGAGAGCGGATGGACAGACGGATGGACAGACGGATGGACAGACGGCCGGGCAAGGGCCAGGGTCGCCCCCCACAAAGGCTCAGTGCAGCTTTCAAAAGGCCGCTGGACATGAGCCCCCGGCCAGGTCTGCTGGCCCTCCCAGGCCTGGGGGGTTAACAGCTGACCGCCGTGCAGGAAAAATTAAAGGAGCGGAGGGAGGAGGCCCGGCCAGTGTCCGGCAGCCAGCGTGGCCCTGGAAGGACGGAGACAGCTGCGGCCGCTCGTGACCTCACCGAGGCCGGGCCCCGCGGGGAGAAGCGCCGGCCAAGGGGCCCCCCAGACCACGGCTCCACCGTGCGAACCCCGAGGCGCTCGGGTCCCCCCGTGCTGACCCCGGCCCGCGGGCGCTGCGCGGGGTCTGCGGCCAGGGCGGGGGGTTCGGGCGGCGGAGGAACGCTGGGCACCGGGAAGGGGGTGCTGGGCGACAAAAACGGGGGTTCCGGGGCCGGGCCTTTCGGGGTCGCCCCTCCCTCGCAGCCCCGGGGACGGGGGGCCCGCGTCGCCGCACCCGGCCAAGGCCGCCGGGCTCCTCCCCGG
>NW_006399967.1:3526306-3527246 GCF_000299155.1 Elephantulus edwardii
GGCCCCGCCCCTTCCGCCCGGGAGGGCGCGAAACTCAGGCGGCGCGGGAGGGCGCGCGCCTGCCTGGTCTGGGCCTGTCCCTCCGCGCGCCGGCCGAGCCGAGCTGCCTCCTTTTTACAAAATAATGTAACAGAACAGCTCCCGGCCGGCGCCTCCGCGCTCGCTGCCTTTGGTGCCCGTCCTTGGCTTCCAGTCAGGCCCTCAGTCCAGCCCGGCGGCCCCGCAGCGGCGGCTCCGAGGCCTGGAGGCCCAGGGACAGGCCATCCCGGGCACAGGCCATCCCGGGCACAGGCCATCCCGGGCACAGGCCATCCCGGACACAGGCCATCCCCGGACACATCCCGGGCACAGGCCATCCCGGGCACAGGCCATGCCGGGCACAGGCCATCCCGGGCACAGGCCATCCCGGGCACAGGCCATGCCGGGCACAGGCCACCCCAGCACAGGCCGCCCTGGGCAGCACCCCTGGCCGCGTGTCCACCCTCACACACCGTCTGGACGCGGTCCTGGGACGTGGGCTCCACCCCAGACCGCTGCCAGAACCTTCCAGAACCCTCAGGCTTCCCAGCCGCGGTGCTGAGCCGAGTCCCATCGGGCTGCAGAGCCGAGTTGGGGCACAGACAGACAGACGTACAGAGGGGGAAAGCGCCCGGGAACCCGACTTCCCGCGGGCACCTCCGGCCGGGGCCTGGGCAGCGCAGGACAGCGCAGGGGGACCTTCCAGCTCTGTGCTAACCCAGACAGTGTAAAATAAAGAGAGCGGGGCTCCTGGTTCACGGAGGCTGAAATCGGCTGGGCTCCGAGGGCCAGGCCGGAGGGGGCCTGGGTGGTCAGTGGGGTCTGGGGAGGCCCGAATGTGCAGGGGGAGGCCCTGGTGGTCAGTGAGGCCCAGATATGCAGGGGAGGCCCCAGTGGTCAGTGAGGCTCAAATGTGCAGGGG